>NW_022111357.1:6014190-6015272 GCF_000313985.2 Echinops telfairi | reverse complement strand
CCCAGAGAAGCAGTGGACCCTGAGGCTGCCCAAGCACATGCCCCGCCGCCCCCTGCTGCTCCCAGCAGTCTGGAAATGGCAGGCCAAGCGGGCAGCATCCCCCACCCGACCAGAACTGACCGGAGGGCAGGCTGGCAAGCTGAGGCTTGGGACTGGGCACCCACGCACTTGGTATCCTCGTCGCGATACTGCCAGAGTAATAATACTGATACTGCTTCTGCTGGGCCAGGTACTGGGCTTTAGTTCCCCTGGGTCCTCACAGCAATGGGATGGGCTACCTACACTTGAAAGATACGAAATGCAGAGGCACAAAGAAGTTAGCTCAACTTATGTAAGTTTGCACAGCCATTCAAGAAGAGAACCACAGACTCAGTATGGTTGATGCCAGGCCCTGGAGGACACTGGCACCTTCAGGGATTACTCAGACCCCCCCACCCCCTTCCTGTCTCAAGAAGCTCACAGACTGGAGCAGGCCTGGGGTCCTGGAGGGGGCCAAGGGAGATGGGTCTGGGCTCGGACTAACTCTGACTCCATCTCAGATGGGATCTCACAGGCACTGCCAACAGACCCTAGCTGCCAATGGCCCTGCCCAGACTAAACAGCTGCCCACCTGCACCCCTAGTGCCAGTGGGAAGCCAGACCAGCCAGCACTCCTGCACTGGCCTGAGAAGGGTCAAGAGTTGGAGTGGAGAAACAAACATGCTCCCAGAACCCAACCTAGGCTGCCCCTAGGCCTGCCCAGGCATGATGGGGGTGCAAGATGAGGCCCCTGGCATGTCCCTGCCCTACCTGAAGGAGCCAGTGGTCCAGTGACATAGAGCCCTCTCAGGGAGCACTGAAGTGGGCCCTGAAGGAGATGCAGACGGGCCAGTCCCAGGCAGACTGGGCTTCCAAAGGTCTCACCTTGGGCTGGGGACAACACAAGGAGGAAAGGCCTGGCGACTTCCATTTATAAATCTGTAGCATGAAAAGTGAAGGTTAATGCACACACGCACACACGCATGCACACTTCCATGCCTCTTTAAAACCCTTCCTTGTCATCCAAAGCCCATTAGTAGGCCACTGGAGATCCCCTTGCAGAG
>NW_022111357.1:5994358-6012506 GCF_000313985.2 Echinops telfairi | reverse complement strand
TGTTGACATTTTACCTCAAGCCTCTCTCCAAATGACTCTGGCATGACCGATCGAAACCCTGCCGGGCCCTGCGCCATCCTCACCATGGTTCCTGTGCCCACGCCCATTGATGCAGCCACTGTGTCCCTCCACCTGGTAGAGGGACTTCCTCTTTTTCGCTGCCACTCCACTTGACCAAACATGATGACCTTCTCTAGGGACTGGACGCTCCTGACAGCAAGTCCACAGTATGTAAGACGACGTTCACTACTATCACACACACAAAAACAACCAGCATTTAAAATAAAATAAAAATCCCCTGTCCCTCCCCACTCTCTGTGCAGATGCAACGTCTCAGGGCTCAGAGAACAAGGATTTGCCCAAAGTCAGAGCCAACTTGCCCGAGGACTGCCTGCCTCCTGGTGTACCGCTGGGGGTGCCTCCCCCCACAACCCCCGGCTGGAGCAACCAGTGAGACTAGATGGTGTCTCTGTGAGACGTGAGGGGTGGGAAGGAAGGTTGAGCTTGGTTTCCCCAGGGCCCTGATGAAAAAGAGGTTCTGTCTCTCTGGACCCAGACAGTGTGGAATAGGTGACAGTGACTTTGATGGGGACAGCAGTGGCCCCACCCTCAGCCGTTAGGACTCTGGCCGAGCCTCAAGACAGACGAGGGCCCTTCCTTCCTGCAGGGGTGTCTCCATTCCTGCCCCAAGGAGAGTTTCTGTCGCTCTGGCTTGGCTGAGTTTTCCTTCTCAACCCTCGTCCAGTTCAGGGAGGGCTTAGGCACAGCCCGCTCTCGCTCTGTCCCTCCCCACCTCCTGCTTCCTGGTGTCCCACGCCGTGTACCCAGCTGGCATCTGTGAAGCTCAGGGGAGGCCTGGCTGCCCGCAGCTTAGGAACACGCCCTTCATCATTGCCAAGGCCTCTCCACCAGGAGAGCTCTGCAGATCCAGGCCTGCTTTGCCAAACCCGGCTCCCTCAAGTACGTTCTATTTCCCTGGGAACATGTGCTTGACATTTGTCGGTCCATCTCGAGGCCGGCCTCCACCCTCACCGACTGTCCTGTTCCGGTCCCTCCTGCAGCCTCTCCCTCAGTGCAGTAGGAGGAGCGTACTCAGGGAGGACGCAGGAGTGCCTCCACACTGCCCGGTAGGCAGAACCTAGACTTCCGGGACTCCTGGAGATTTCGACACATTGGGAAGAACTTCCTGAGCCACTGGGGCTTGGAGACTGGAACAGGAGCCAGAAGAAGACAGTGAAATCGTTTTTCCCTGAGTTATCCCCATTGTGGGTGGCAAGAGGTCTGGAGGCACTGTCCAGGGCAGATGTGGGCCACCTCCTAGAGGCCCTAAGCCTGGACACAGGATTTAAGTTCATGCGTCACCCCTTTGCTTCACAAATGTGTGTGGAGCATCTACCTCTTTGCCAGGCATCCTACTAGGTTCTGGAGACGAGCAGTGAACGGGAGACACAGGCCAGCTCCTCCCGCCTGGGATATGACCAAGGAAGCAGGCAGCTTCAACATGGGGGGGTGGGGGGCTGGTGCTGCGACAGAGAAGTGGGTGCTCCAAGCAGGACCCCAGGCCCAGTCTTAGAGGGAAGGATGACAGTCTTTCTGTGGGAAGAGACGGCTGCATTACAGTGGGAAAATGTGGGAAGACAGAAGCCAAGGAAGCTGCTGGCTCTTACGTCATCAGAAAAAGATGGCATCCAGGTCCTGTACCCCATCCGGGCACACCCAGAACTCAGCTAGGGTGGGACCAAGGAGCCTTTTCTCCTTCATTGGTGGCCTTTAAAAATCAGTAGCCCAATCATTACTGAACTCTATAGGATAATTCTACAGGCAATTCCTGATTAAAAGTGTGTGTGTGTGGGTGGGGGGGGGAATGTGGAAAATAATTTCAAATGACCAGAGAAGCTAGGCTTTTAGGAGCCACTGAAACTAAATGAACCCCCAAACTATTGTCCTGTGATCATCTTGATATCCTGAACCAAAAATACCCCGCCATCTTCTTAGAACCACACAGTAGTTTAGCTGAACTCATACAGAATGCCCGCTGTGGGCATGGTGCTCTATGAAGTGCTCTCTGTAAGGGTCAACGTGGCAGCAGCAATTTGAGAGGTTAGATAGGAAGTTTAGAGGGCAGTGGTTTTTTGTTAATGGGAAAATTCAAGAAAAAGGGGCGTGGAACTCAAAGAACGCAATCAATGCCACAGTCTGGGAGCCCCAAGTGGGTCGTGCTGGCCTGCCCTACGGGGACCTTCTGAGTCAGAATCCACTCGGTGGCAGTGAGTTTGGTTTTTATGTTTTCAATCCATGTCACGGAATTGTCCTTGTAGAAATTGTTGGATGGGAATCTGCTGTTGTGTCTATCCTCATCAACAACAAAGGGGTAACCCGGGAAGGTGAGAAAAAGAAGAAAAAACCCACTGGGGCACGAGGGAGCAATGACCTGGACAGAGGCCCCCTCACTGTCCGGCTTTGGCCCGGTGCTTGGCACGTGGTAGGATCTCAATACTACACTTGATGGTAGCCAAAGGCCAAGAAGCGATTGGTAGGATCTCAATAAATAAATGAACAAAACATTTGGTCGATCTAGTACTCAGTCCTCCCACTGACCTTCTTTCTCCTGTAAAACAGCGATCTGTCTCAGCTTAGACTCCTACCAGGAGAGGATTAAGCCCCAACCAGGCCAAGAAATGGACAAAGCAGTAAATAAAAAGACCGGACAGCTCACGTTAACAGAGTGTGTGCCTCGTATCTAGCACCATCCTAATGACATTAACACCAAAACTCCAAATTCACTCTGCCACGGAGTCAATGCTGACTCAAAGCCACCCCATAGGACAGAGTAGTATGACCCCGTAGGTCTCCTAGGCTGTGAATCTTCATGGAAACGAAACGCCTCATCTATCTCCAGCTCAGTGGCTGGTGGATTTGAACTGCTGACCTCCCAGTTAGCAGCCCACTGTGTGACCCACTAGGCAGCCAGGGCTCTTAATTACAGTTACCGCATGTAATCCTCACCGCCACATGAGATGGGCACTCTGATGATCTCATCATGCAGATGAGAAAAATGAAGAACAAAGAAGAATGGACGTCACTCAAGATCGCACAGCTAGGAGTACATGGATGGGGGGTGGACTGTCTGTCAAAGGGCTGGAGTCTCTGGCTTATGCACTTAGCTGCTAAGCAAAAAGTTGGAGGTTCAAGCCTACACAGAAGAAATGCCTGGTGATTTACTTCTAAAAACTTACCCATAGAAAATCCTATGTTGAAGATAAACAAGTGGCCATCTAGCTCAGAAGCACATGGAAGAAGCACACCAGCCTGTGCGACCACCAGGTGTCAAATGGATCAGGTATCAGGCATCAAAGAACAAAATATCATATCATTGTGAATGAGGGGGAGTGTGGAGTGGGGACCCAAAGCCCATCTGTAGGTAACAGGACATCCCCTTACAGAAGGGTCTCGGGGAGGAGATGAGCCAGTCAGGGTGTAATGTAGCAACAATGAAACACACAACTTTCCTCTAGTTTTTAAATGCTTCCTCCCCCCGCTATCATGATCCCAATTCTACCTTACAAATCCGGTTAAACCAGAGGATGGACACTGGTACAGATAGGAACCGGAAACATAGGGAATCCAGGACAGAGGATCCCTTCAGGACCAGTGGTGAGAGTAGAGATACCGGGAGGATGGAGGGTAGGTGGGGTAGAAAGGGGGAACCGATTATAAGGATCTACATATAACCTTCTCCCTGGGGGACAGACAACAGAAAAGTGGGTGAAGGGAGGGAGACATCAGACAGTGTAAGACATGACAAAATAATAATAATTTATAAATTACCAAGGGTTCATGAGGGAGGGGGAGCAGGGAGGGAGGGGGAAAATGAGGAGCTGATACCAAGGGCTTAAGTAGAAAGCAAATATTTTGAGAATGATGAGGGCAATGAATGTACAAATGTACTTGACATACAACGGATGTATGTATGGATTGTGATAAGAGTTGTATGAGCCCCAGTAAAATGATTTTTTTAAAAGAAACTTAAAAAAGAAAAGACAAGGAGGTGGGGTGTGTGTTCTAAAATGGATATGGTAATGATTGTACAAGTCTCCTTGATACAATTGGCTGACCCAGTGAACTACTGAAGCGTATGCTATGTAAATTATAGGAGAGAGAGATAAAGGGGTGGAGGAGACAACGGGAGCAAAGAGGGAGTGTGTGGCTAATTGCCTCTCTATCATGAGATCAGAGGAACTGGATGGTGCCCATTACTGAATGTTTTCATCAAACATTCTATAGAAGAATCCTGGTCAAAAGGGGGGGGAAATGCAGAACAGAATTTTGTACTTTCATGGCTTTCAGTCTTTCTGGAGCCATGGTGGATGAACTCTTGCCTGAGATAATCTTTAGTCCTAAAATAAAAAATATCCTCTGAAGTCTTCTTAAAACCAAAAAATAGTTTAACTTTTTTTTTTTTAAGTCTGCCTTGAGCATTAGGCTTTGTAAAGGGCTGTCTACATGGGACCAACATGGCAACAGAAACTCGAGAGATTAGATAGGAACCGTAGGGGCAGTGAGTTCATGTTAATGACGGAGGAACAACTGGGAAAAGAAGGTGACAGCGGCCGCACAACTCGAAGGTGGCAGTCCTCAATGGCACTGGTGTAGTCTCAACAACAATGATCTTTTTAAAATTTTAACATTCCGCTTTTATGTTTTCAATGTGCTGTTGCTGCTCATTGGCTTCTGCGTAATCTCGCAAGCACCTCTGAGAGTGGGCTGGCGAGGGTCCGTAAAGACAGTGACCAAGAACAAGGAAGGAAGAAAAGACCCCGTGCCCTTGGAGTGGACACCGACTCCATGACAGCTGGCGTAACTGGTCTCCTGGGGTCAGGCCCCGTTGGGGTCTACCATTCTTCCACAAGTAAGAGAAGCCGCCGCCGTCACCCACTGTCATAAAGGGGGGCACCAAAGCTCAGAGAGTTAAGTAGCTCATCCAGCAGGGAACCTGCTCCTGTGGGGTTTGGCTCCCACTTCGGTGCTTTCTGCATCGTTCTCTCTCCTGTACCCAGTCAGTTCCCTGAGACCTCGCTTGAATTGGGGTGCAAACAGCTGCCCTGCTGTGCTCTGGGGAGGAAGTAGCCGCAGGAGGGGAGCCGGCCCGGTGACCTGCCAGCCAGCCGGGTTTCTGTCCGGTCGGGGCGGACAGTTTGGCTGTCGTATGAAAGGCAGAGCAGGGCTCCAAGATGGAACTTATTCCCATTAAACGATTGCAAATGTTGGGCAGCACGGCTTGGGAGCCCCTTGCGCACGCACCCTGGAGGCTGGGGGCCAGGCCGTTCATAAGCAGCATGCCCGCTGACCTCATGGTTGCTCCTAATGCAATTAGAGCCTGCCAGGAGACAGAGGGCTCCAGGACGGTTCTGAGCCACGTGTTCTCCTGGGGACACGGCGGGCCCCTTCTGCCTGCGAGATGGCGCTGGGACAGAGGGTGTTGTTCTAATTAATTGAATGAGATCTGTTCCCATGCCGATGGATGAAGAAATTACCTGCAGATGTGAGTGCACGGCCATTTTAAGTGTCCGGGCCGTCACGCAGGCTGGCGGGCTGGAGTCTGCAGCAGTGTCCCTTCCACCCAGTGCCCCGTCTGCAGGCAGGGCAGACCGGTGCCAGCCCCAGCCGATAAGTGACCGCTGCCTCTCTTGGGTCTCCTGGTGGGCCATGCTTCTTGGGCCTGGACTGTCCAGAGGCCCAGGTGGCAAAAAGGAGTTCACCAGGGGTCCTGGCAGTTGGCCTGGCGGAGGATTTCGGGGAGGGGGGGGGCGTCGGGGGGCGGGGGCATGGGAAGCAAGCAGCTCATGGTCCTGGGGCACCTTCCTGACGCGCTGGGGCCTCCTCCACGTCCACCGCAAAGCAGCCCCTTGCTGGGTCTCTGCAGCCCTTTGCTTGTCTCTCTCCTCTTCTTTTCCTTGCTCATATTACAGTCGGGATGCAGCAAACAAAACAGCCTTCCCCCCAGGGACCAGCTGTTCTCGCGTTGAACACACAGGTTCCCTAAGGGCATGGAGTGCTTGCCCCCCTCCTTCCGACACCCACAAGCCTCCAAACACTGTTCCTTCCTGGAACATGGCAGAGGCTGCGGAACACGGGCCGTGTCCTGGAGGAACTCATGGTCTGCGGGAAGAGCTGGCCGTGTGAGCTGGTCATCACAGAGAATCGCTGGCTGTTACAGCGGAGCAGGCGGTACGGCGGGGCGTAGACGGGAGGTATGGTGTATAGGTGGTCTTGGAAGAGGATATGCATACATTGAACCTGAAAGGTAGGTCCCCGGGTGGAGAAGGGGAGAAAGGCCTTCAGGAACACCCCATCTAGTCTCCGTCAGCGGTGAGCGAGAACGCAGTGCCTGGGTCAGAGACAAGGCAGTGCCTGGGTCAGAAAAGGCCCCAGAGGAGCGCTAGGAGAACAAAGATCTTGGGCGCCGTCCTGGGTCTTTCCCTGCCAACTGCAGGACTCTTTGAGGGACATTAGGAGTCAGAGGACCCCATAGCTGGGTTTATATTTTAGAGTGACCTCTTGACAGAGGGTTGACCAGGAGGAGAGCCCTAGGGGAAGAGGCCCGCAGCAGCTGCAAGAGTGGAGGGAGTGGGAAAGGACAGGGCAGATTGGTGAGAGCATCGGGCAGTAGGTGCTGGAGAAGCACACAGGGGGCGGGGGGCGTCAAGGAGGACCCAAATGTCCTGGAGTTGAATCTAGGTAAATGGTGGGAGGGACCTGTGTGGAGAAGGAGGGGGCTCCTGCTCAAGGCACAGGGCTCTGGGCTGCTTGGGGAAGTTTGGAGGGAGCGTCTGCTCGCAGCATCTGCTCCCCCCCCCATCAAGTCAGAATGGTTCCTCCCACCCCTTCCTCCACGGATGGCCCTCCAACATGGAGCAGAGCACTGGGAACCATTTTGGGAAGGGATGGGCATCTCGGGCGGGGAGTCACTGCGGAAAACCAGCCCACTGGGCATTTGCCAAGCCCACCTCGTCCACTATGGGCAAGGGGCAGCGAAGCCCTGAGGCCGGGTTTCCTGTGGGGTCAGTGGACCTGTGACCAGAGTTCTGGCCTTTGCAGATTCAGATGGGGCGGCTGGAAGAGGTGGTCTGGGAGACGTCCTTCACTGGCTCACCCGTTCTGACCCAGGATCATCTCTGCTACTGGGGTCCCCGGAACCAGACGAGAGGACCTAAGAGGAGAGCAGCTCCCGCCCATGCGGTGCTTTGGTGCTGAATGAAAAGATGACCTCTCTTTGTGGACGCAGCCTTGCAACGGATGCCACACACCCACACCTGTTTGCCAACACTCTGGGTCCTGGCACAAAACGCTCCTAACTTCCAGGTTTAGCATCCTCCGGCTCAGTTCTCAACCACGGTTCCAGTCTGCTGTTAGGAGATCTCCCTCTAGGATCACGCAGGCTTGGGCAGGACCGGGAGACAAATGGTTCTTGCCAGTGTCCTTATCCAGGATCCTTAGGGTGGCTCTGAGCCTTCTGCACCCTCTTCAAACAGGTCACTCTCCCTAATCGACCCTCAGCAAACGCTGCCTCCCGGCCACCGCGGTGCCAACCCACCCCCCCCATCTCCTCCCATCCCCACAATCTCACTGGAACAGCCTCTCCACTTGTTCTCCGGGACCTGGTGCCACCCACCCTCCCCTCCCACACCCACCATCTCCTACCCGTCTGCCTCCCAAACAGGTTGAAGCCTCCTTCGTCTTCAAATGCCCTCCCTGAACCTCCTTCGAGTTCCCACTTTCTCCCATCTGTCCCTCTTTAAACAGTTTTCTACATGCCCCGTGTCCACGTTCTCTCAAACCGCGACAAACTCGCTCCTGCCCCGCTGCCTCCAAAGGCTGTCCTTCGGAGATAGATCTGTCCACCCTCGATGCGACGTCACCCGGGCCTTTCCGTCTTTCCTGAAACTCTATCCTTCTTTGGCTCCCAATCTCCACCGTCTCCTGATTCTCCCCTGACTTCTCTCAAAAGATGAGCGAGATGGCTTGAGTCCATCTCAAAGAGATTCCGGTTTTCCAGCCAGCTGCTCGATGCGCGCTCTCTCTCTCTCTCTGCCCAGAAACATTTCACAGGTTTATTTATAATTGTCATGAAGTTGAACTGCTGAAACGTGGTCACTGAATGGATGCTGTCTCTGCACATGCTTCCAGAGCTTCATCATTCTAGAATGACTTCGCATGCAATCGCCAAATGCATCTGCCCGGAAGCCAGTGGTGGCAGTGAACCCCAAATCCAGAAAGCAAAGGCAGGAAGGAGACCAGGGTCCCCATCCCCAGTCTGTTCCAGGAGCCCCTCAGGTCCAGAGCACCTCTATCTTCTGCCTTCTGTCACCGACCCTCAAACTCATTCCAGCTCCTGGGTCCCCTCCCTTGGTGAGTGGCCAGCAATTGGGAGCCAATTTCCCGTACTCCCTACAGACCATTAATCACTAGGGCCTGTTGGTTCGACCTTCCCATTATCTCTGGATTGGCTTCTCTCCATCTCCATGGCCACAGACCTGGTTTGGCCCTGATCTCACAGCTGGACAGCCTCCCACTCTTCCTCTGCCTGCCATAGCCCTCCTTCCAGATGCCAGCCCACCTGGTCTCTGCCATGCGTGAGGCCTTCCTGCCGACATCCTCTGCCTGCCTCCCCTTACCATGCCATTCCCATCCTGCTCTTTTCTGGGCCCACCAACTAGTTTCCATCTCAGAACGATTTGGGAGGCTCATCCCCTAGAACAGCAGTTCACGAGCTTTGGGGTCTTGGGATTTGAGTGCACTCTTAAAAACGGAGGACCCCCCCAAGAGGCTCTGCTTGTGCTCACATGCGTGACCTCGGCCCATAGTTATCAAAACTAGGAATTAAATTGGAGAAACGCGTAAGGCCCTGGACTGTACGGACACAAGTCCCCGGGGTCATCACCCATCATGGAGCCCTGAAGAATCCATGGTACAGAGAACGGGACTGAAAGCAGCCAATTCCCTCTTGGTATTGCTATGAAAACTTTGGGCTTGGTGCGTCCTCTGAAAGCGCCTCAGGGTCCCCAGGCCCCACTTTGGGGACTGCTGCATCCCATAGTCACCATCTTACTCTTTCCCACTTCCTTTAGGTCTCCGTGTCAATGTCACACACACACACACACACACAATCCGCAAGTCTTCTCTGCCCGACTCAGCCCCTCCCCAAGTCATCTATCTGTGCCATTTGTTATTGGTGCTCCCAGGTGCCGTCAGTTTGGGCTCGGAGCATCTCCCGTGAAGAGTGGAACCATCTCATCATTTGTAGACGGCAATCTCTATGGGCACAGACCCACAGTCTTTCTCCCGGCCTCCTAGGTGGGCACAAGCCGCCAGCCTTTCAGTTAAGCAGCCAGGGCTCCTTATCGACCATGTTAACTACTTCTCTTAACACTCATTGGACTGCTAACCAGAAGGCCAGCAGTTTGGAACCACCAGCCTCTCTGCTAGAGAAAGACCGGGCTTTCTATCCCTGGAAAGAGTGAGTCTCCTCTCTGCCTGTCCCTGGAGCTGGCAAGGCAAATCTGTGGCTACTTTGTCGTGGGTCAGGGCCTGGCTCACCTGGCAGGAGTTGGTCTGGGCTGACCTTGGGCTCCGGGAGTTTGTTGGGGCCTTCTACAGAGGTTTTCGATCTCAGTGCAGGTAGACAAAAACAACTTGTCAGCAGGGATGATCTGCTTTGCTAAGCAACCTCCCGTGGCCATTGTGAACTACGGTGCTGTGGGGTGTGCCTGTCACTCTCTATAACTCTCAGGACGGTGCAGAAGTACAGCCTCTACAGTCTCAGGAGCTCCCAGGGGCCGTCCTGCTCTGCCCCGTGGGGTTGCCGAGAGTCGGCACTGCCTTGACGGCAGTGGGTTTGGTTTGGGTTAGCACTCACTCATCCCATCCCCAGTGATCTTGTTTTCCAGCTTGTTGATCTCGTTCCTACCACGGGAACGCAAGCTCCCAGAGAACAGGGACCCCAAGGCTTTCGCTCACCTCGGAGCCCAGCACATGCGCTCAGGGAGATTTTGAAATGAATGAACTGTAGGATTCAGTTGCTCTCGACCTTGGCTATGTATGAAGCTCACTGGGGCGCTTTTCGCAGTCCTGTGCCCTGTAACCCAAACAGAATCGCAGAGGGTGGGGCCCAGGCAGGCATTAGGATCTTACAAAGCCCCCCAGGGGATTCCAAAGCGGGGCTCAGGATGAAGCCCTGATCTCAGTGCTCGGCTCCTCACTTAGCCTGTGAGACAGGGTATAGACGCTGGCAGCTCCAGGCCCTGCCTGTCCCCCACTGGACTGGATGGAGGGCTCTGCTGGGCTGGAGTCCTCTGTGGGGGAGAACCGCCTCCCAAGTCCCTGGCCTGAGATCACAGAGCTTGCCCAGGTGGCGCTGGTTAGTTTCCAGCACGTCTGCAGGCTTGCTGCAGTGGGCGTGGGTTCCCCTAGTGCTGTCATGGGAAATTCTGGGGTGTCAAGGACTTGCAGAGAAAGATGATGGCCTCAGAAGACAGAGATGGAAATGAAGTGCCTCTGAAGCGAAGTCAAGTGGAGCCAGGAGTGGCTACACCTCAGACTCTACCAGGGCAATGCTTCCTTCCTCGGCCGGTTCCCAGACCCCCGCCTGCCGGGGGTGGGTGGGGGTGGGTGGGGGACTCAGGCCTGTGCTGGGAGCAGCTGCTCCCCCAGACAGGCCAGCACCAGCCACTGTCCAATTCGAAGGAGCTGCGGGACCGGGGTGCCAGCAGAAGCACCGGGTTTCCAGAGGGAGGGGCCCAGTGTGGGCACGTGCTCACACATGGCCTCAGTTGGGGGAGGGGCCTCCATGGTGCAGGGCGGAAAGGAAGGCACAGAGGACTGAGAGCACTTGCCCAGGACACTGACCGAGCCTCAGGGGTCATGCAGCCAAACGGTCCTCTGGAGGTCTCCAGAGAGAAAGCCTTGGGCCAGTCATGTGATCTCAGAGAAGCACGTGACCCTCCCAGGTCTGTTTCCTTGGGGTTTTAAAAATCATTTTATTGGGGGCTCTTACCACAATCCATCCATTGTCAAGCACATCTGTACGTATGCTGCCATCATCATTTTCAAAACAGATTCTTTCTACTTGAGCCCTTGGTATCAGCTCACATTCTCCCTCCCTCATGAACCCTGATAATTTATAATTTTTTTCCATGTCTTACACTGACCGCTGTCTCCCTTCACCCACTTTTCTCGTCTGTCCCCCTGGGAGGGGGTTATATGTTGATCATTGTGATCAGTTCCCCCACCACCCCCCCCTCTTACCCTCCTGGTATCGCTACTCTTATTATTGGTCCTGAGGGGTTTATCCGTCCTGGATTCCCTGTGTTTCCAGCTCTTATCTGTACCAGTGTACATCCTCTGGTCTACCCGGATTTTTAAGACAGAATTGGTGGGAGGTGGGGGTGGGGAGGAAGATTAAAGAACTAGAGCAGTGGTTCTCAACCTTCCTAATGCTGCGACCCTTTAATACAGTTCCTCATGTTGTGGTGACCCCCCCAACCATAAAATGATTTTCATTGCTACTTTGTAACTATAATTTTGCTACTGTTATGAATTGGGCGACCTCTGTTAAAGGGTCATTTGACCCCCAAAGGGGGAAGAGACCCACAGGTTGAGAACTGCTGAACTAGAGGAAAGTTGTATGTTTCATCGGTGCTATACTGCACCCTGACTAGCTCGTCTCTTCCTTGTGACTCTTCTGGAAGGGGATGTCCAATTGTCTACAGATGGGCTTTGGGTCTCCACTCTGCACTCCCCCTCATTCACATTGATATGATTTTTTGTTCTGGGTCTTTGATGCCTGATACCTGATCCCATCGACACCTCATGATCACACAGGCTGGTGTGCTTCTTCCATGTGAACTTTGTTGCTTCTCAGCTACATGACTGCTTGTTTATCTTCACGCCTTTAATAGCCGAGCACCATCAGCTTTCTTCACCACATCTGCCTGTTTCCTTCTTATGCAATGTGAGCACCCACCCCACAGGGGGGTGGTGGCTGTGACACCACTGGGGCCAATTAGGAAGTCGAGAAACCACTCAACCAGTCCTAAGTCCAGCATTATTCCTACAGGCGCCTGAATTCTCCTTTCCACCATATCCTGCTTCCTCAGAGCAGCAGTACTTATATTTGTATGAGATGATTTTTTCCCCTCCCTTCCCCTCCCCGCGCCCCCCCCCCCCAACTATGCAACCTGCATCACTGCCCACAGCCCAAGGGCCAGGCCAGGCAATGGGTTCGGGGCTGCAGCTTGCTATCACGTGGGATGTCACATGGCCGATGAAGGCACTGAGGTCCAGAGCGGCCCAGTAGCAAGCTCAGCTGGGTCAGGCACCCTGATTTCCCTGAGACCTCGCTACCACACAGCAGCCGCCACATGGGCTGTGGCCTAGCCCATCCTCATGGAGAGGATCCGCCCAGGCTTCTCTGGGAAGGAGAGAGGCCAGCCGAGAGCCTGGGGGTGGGAGGGGGTGTGAGAGGAGGGTGGAGCTGTGTCCTTGATGTGGTGGCTGGGCCCAGTCGGGGCTGTCGCCACAGTCCTAGGGTTTGGCTGGGACAGCAACCGCCATTTCCGTTGGTGTGGCAATGCCGGGTGGGTTTGGGTCCAGCAGCCTCGCAGGAAGCCCTAGCAGAGCAGGGCTGGGGAAGGGAGCACAGTAGGCCTGGCTGGCCTGTGGCCCTTTGCTGTTGGGGTAGGCTTGGGGGGGTCTGCTCCCACTCTGCCTCACTCTCACCACTCAGCCCAGCTCCTCACCGTAGAAAGCTGGGACCAGATCCCCAATCCTGGCCCAGGAGGAAACCACACCCCCGCCTCAGGTCCTTCTGCAGGGGGCTGTGGGGGAAGAATGCAAGCCACACTTCCTAAAGAGCCCGCTGTGTGCTGGGCCTTATCTTCTGTGATTTGAATGGATTTGCTCATTTAGTTTTCATACTCACCCTCGGGCTACAGGTAAGGGAAGTACAGTCCCAGGCCCCACAGTCCTACCTAGGTTGCAGACCCGAGCCTATGCCGAAGCTCCTGGTCTTCCCAGGACACCATGGCTTTTCCCAAAGGCCATGGCCTCCAGGAGCCAGCCCCAACCCGAGGGTAAGGCGCAGCTTCTGCAAAGCAGGCAGCTGCATGCGGCCCAACACTGTTTCTGCCACTCGGTCGACCCAGGGGTGCTGAGTCCCCCACAGAGCCTGATGGATATGCAAGGGTGGGAAAGGGGGAAAGAAAAAAGTCAAACAAACCAAGATCGAGAAGTGAAATACCAACAATGCAGTGAGCAAGGCGACTGTTGCGATGAGGGGACTAAGAACAAGCGTGTCGGACCTGGACTCCTTTCTCACAGCCCCGGGATGCTGGGCTAGCAGCACCTCACCACGTACACATTGTGCAAAAGCACGTTTAAGCAAGCAGCAAGATACACGCAGAACACACACGCACTGTTGCCCCTGGGAGAAGGGCTGCGGGTGGAAGAGACTAAGTGAGTAAATGATTAGATTGGGGAGCCCTGCCCTGGTTGGGGGTGATATACCAACTGAGGTGTAGCATTAACTCTATCTTCTATACCTGAGCTTGAAGTGGGGAGCTGGGGGAGGGGTGGGGTGCATAAAGATGTCTTTTGTCTTGGAGGTCAAGTGGAGAGTTGAAGGCGGTTTTCTCCAGCAGAGACCCCAGCCTATCCTGGGGAGCAGGCAGCATCCTCAGAGTGGAGGGAGTGAGCCAGTAGTCTCTTTTGAAAGGTGATCAAAGACGTGATGACTGGGCCAGCAGAGCGCCTGTCATGGAACAGGGATGGGCTGTCGCGGGAAGATTGGCTAACAGGGAGCCTTGGGAGCGGGGCGAGGCCAGATTCCTCCCTGACAGGGAGTAACCTGTTCTGTGCAGGCCTGGCTCAGACTGGGAGGGGACCTGGGTCTTTGCGCGAAATCCGGGGAGGCTCCCTCCCTGCACTGGGGCTCAAGGGAGTGACAGCACGGGTGCGGACAGATACTGCTGGCCCCTTGCTGAGTGAAGGGTTTCAAGAGGACACCAGGGGAGCATTCACCAGGAAGGGGGTCCCTCTGAGCATGGGTCACATGCCAATGATGTTGCCCCAGAAGTGGTGTCCAGGGAACATGAGCAAGGGATGAGGCCGCCGGAGGGCCAGTCACAGGAGTCTTCTCCAGACCCACGTGAAGCGAAGCGATCAGGGTGCAGCAAGTACCCTGAGTTAACAGTCGGGAGACACAGTCAACATTTCCTCCACTGGTTGGTGGGCCTGCCCCCCACAGGGTGCTTGGCTGAGGCATTTGTGGGGCTCCCAAGGGACCAGGCCACCCCAGCCAGCCAGCATGCTCAGTGTCCAGGTCTCCCCGTACGGGGAGGAAGGAAGGAAGGGCATTTCCACGTTGCCTCTCCGTGCTGAGAAAGATGTCATTCTTGTGGACCTTCTGTGGGGCAGATCTTTACAGAACTGACCACCAAGGGCGGGGGCCCAGACAAGAATCACAATATCGCTCATGGGTTTGGCTAGCACTGTCCTCCAGCGCCGTCTCCCCCACCCCGCCCCCGCCTGGGGGTTCGTGTGGCTGGGAAGCCTGGTGTCTTCTTACGGCAGTAGAATCAGATCCAGCTTTCGGTGCTGCCTGAGCCAGGGGTAATTTTTAGCACAGACGTAACTAACGTTCTAGTTCCTGTTCCCTGCCCCTCATTTTTCAGTTGCCTTTAAAGAGGCCGCAGAGAGCGGAAAAACAAATCCAAGTTTAAAGAGACAAGTGCAAAAATGCAAACCGGGCAAGGGGACAGAGCCGCCAGCTGGACCAAACGTGCTGGGGGCGGCAGCAGCCTCTGCTCAGCAGGTGCCGGGAGTTTGTGGTGCAGCCCTGCAGACGTCTGCTCTCTCAGGAGACCCTCATAAAACTCTGCTTCCATGAAAGAACACGCTCGTTGATAAAAGTCAGCTGCCGCCTGTAAACGCACTGTGGGCCCTGCAGCCGAGGGGTGGGTTATTAGTCTGGGTTCGCTCGCGGGACAAATGAGGAGCGGGCGCACCGGCACGCCTCCCTGCGCTCATGGGGGCAGGCGGGCTGTGTGGACCATCCCAGCCCCATGGCTCACCCTACTGAGGACCAGAAAGAAGTCTCCGCAGAGAGCCACTCATATCCTTCCTCCTAGCCCCACAGCCCCGACCAAAGGCCCGTGAAGAGAGTCAACCACCCATTCTGCACCCTGCACATCCTCCAGGACAGCACTGCTGCCTGCACCACCAGCACCCTCTGGCCGAGGGTGCTCTCAGAATAAGCAAACACGTGGAGTGGGGACTAAGCCACAGACTAAGGTGGAGGGCAGTGGAGAGAGGCAGGGAGATGGGTTGGCGCAGGGGCTGCAGCAATGGGCTCAGGCACAGGAACAGTTGTGAAGGTGGCGCAGAACCGAGCCAGCCCAAGAGCCTGCTGGCACGGAGGGCCTGTGGGGTGGCAGGAGACAGTGGAAAGGACAAAGGCCATGACGGAGGACACCGGGCAGGCCGATGCCTCCCTAGAGAAAGGCCACTTGGTTGCTCCTCGGTGCTCATGCTTTGCTTTCCCGAGAGGAAAGCGGTTGCTTCTGAACCAAATCAGGGGCGCTTCCTCACACACACTCGGTCAGGCTCTCTGCGGCTAGCGCCCTAAACATGCCCTGCCAGGTGCCTGTTTCAGGAAAGGGCTTGCCTTTGCCCTCTGTAGAAGCCAGGAAGTTGCCTTCCAGGAGTGAGGGGCTGGAAGGAGAGTGTCTGGAAGGGGTCCCCGCAGGCATTCCTTTAAAAAAGCCCTGGTTTTCTCCTCCCTGACCCTGCCGTAGATGGCAACAGGATTAGCCTCTGGCAGACATCCAGGAGTCAGGCCAAGCAGAAAGGGAGTGGAGGGCACGTCCTGTGCCACAAGCCAGGTGGGGGCGGCTCCGCCATCCCGCCTACCCTGTGTGTGCTGGGTACTCAGAACCAAGACGCCTGGTTACAACCGAGGAACCAGAGGGCTGCTGCCTCGTCTCCTGTGGCAGAGGGCAGGCTGCTTTGCCCAGAACCAAGAAGCCCCGATGGAAATGCCGGCCACGCCCCTGGCACCAGTGTGTGGGTCGTTAGAAAAACCAGTGTCTGTCTCGAAGGTCATTTCCTCGGCTGTCTACCGGAGGGCAGGCACGCTGGTCCCATGAGCTAGTGCTGAGCTTTTAAAAAGCCAAGTTGGTGATGGTGCCCGGCTATCAAAGGATATAGCCATCTGGGGCCTTAAAAGCTTGAAGGTAAACAAGCGGCCATCTAGCTCAGAAGCAACAAAGCCCACATGGAAGAAGCACACCAGCCTGTGTGATCACAGCTGTTGAAGGGATCAGGTATAAGGCATCATCAGAACAAAATATCTTACCATAGTGAATGATGGGGGGAGGGGGGCGCGTGCGGAGTGGAGACCCCTTAAAGCCCATTTGTAGGCCTCTGGAGATCCCCTTGCAGAGGGGTCTCGAGGAGGAGATGAGCCAGTCAGGGTGCGATGTAGCAACGATGAAAAATACAACTTTCCTAAATGCTTCCTCCCTCCACGACCCTCCCCCCTCCACGACCCACTATCATGATCCGAATTCTACCTTGCAAGTCTGTCTAGACCAGAGGATGTACACTGGTACAGATAGGAACTGAAAACACAGGGAATCCAGGGCAGATGATCCCTTCAGGACCAGTGGTGTGAGGGCGATACTGGGAGGGTAGAGGGAGAGTGGGTTAGAAAGAGGGAACCGGTTACAAGGAACTATACGTGTCCTCCTCCCTGGGGGACGGACAACAGAAAAGTGGGTGAAGGGAGACGTCGCGGACAGGGCAAGATATGACAAAATAATAATTTATAAATTATCAAGGGCTCATGAGGGAGGGGGCAGTGGGGAGGAGGGAGGGGGGAAAATGAGGACCTAATGCCGGGGCTTAAGTGGAGAGCAAATGGTTTGAGAATGACGAGGGCAATGAATGTACAAATGTGCTTTACACAATTGATGTATGTATGGATGGTGATGAGTCGTATGAGCCCCTAATAAATGATTAAAAAGAAAAGCCAAGTTGGAGCATGACACAGTGCTGCATGCTTGCTCGTTAGTGAATTGTAGTCACTTTAATGTGGATCAATTTACCAAATTCAGAAACCCTTATATGTCTCCTCTCACGTAAACCTTATAGCCCGTAAGGACATATCATCGTCATCATCCCCAAGCTACAGATGAGAAACCTGAGTTTCAGGAGGGAAATGACCACCCAAGCTCATCAGAGGCGGAGACAAGCGCAGGCTGGGTGGTGTGCAACTCAGGGTGCTTTCCCACGTCCTTCTCAAGGGAGACGGGCTCTCACCAACAACTTCCGCTCACTCCTGAACCCACGCTTGCTCACCTCCTCCCCACGGGCTCAGCAATCCCATGGCTGAGCAGAGGGAGAGGGTGCCTGGCCTCTCATCCTGACTAAAGGCCACCAAGACCACATCACTCCTCGGGCCTGGCTGGAGTCCACTGCGGAGCTCCGGGCATGCCACTGGCTCGGGCAGCCCTTGCTCTGCCTTCCTCTGCCCGGGAAGTTTCTACAGGTGGATGGGCGGGAGAGGGCAAACAGAATCCATCAGTCAGCCCAGCAGGACATGCCTCTCCAAGGGGTATCTCCTCAAATGAAGGATGCAGGACAGGGCTCACTCTTGGTCTCTCAGCCCAAATGTCTCACGGAGGAGCTCTGGAAGTACCTCCAGAATTTCATCGTTAAAAACAAAACAAAAAACCACTGTCATCGATTCCCCTAGTGACCCAACAAGACAAGGTAGAATGGCCCCTGTGGGTTCCTAAGACTGTAATTCTTCATAGGGGTAGAAAGCCTCTTCCTTTTCCTGAGGAGCGGTTGGCGGTTTCAAACTGCTGACCTTGTGGTTAGCAGACCAATACGTCACCACAACGGCACCGGGGCTGGCTCTTCCAAGTTTAAAGATGTTAGAAGACAAACATCTCCATTTCCATGGGCAGGAATCTGGGTCCAGTGTGGCTCCCTCAGGAGGCTGCCGTCACGCTGTCAGCTGGGGCCAGGTCTCACGTGAAGGCGGTCTTGAGCTGGGGAGGGGGACCTGCTCATTGCAGGATGGGCG
>NW_022111357.1:5986677-5994258 GCF_000313985.2 Echinops telfairi | reverse complement strand
CTCCCCAGAAGCATCCACAGGGCTGCCTCACAGCACACAGCCAACTTCTCTCAGGGCAAGTGGTGCAAGTATTTTAGACACTGCACTTATTCAGAAAGTAGAATTTAAATTTGAAAAGAAGAAGCAACTCTATTTGTGGATGATACGGTCCTATACACAGAAAATCCTGAAGACCTAGCAGGAAAATTATTGGAACTGATCGAAAAACTTAAAAAAACAGCAGGGCACAACATACAGAAATAGCTGGATTCCTTTACACCAGTCTTTCCCAACGAGGGATACCCCCCGTTCTTGTGGCAGTCCATGGTACTTTCAATACACATCCCCAGCACCATCATCCAAATGCATCCATTTTTCTTCGGTCTTCCTTATTCAGTGTCCAACTTGCACATGTATATGAGGCCACTGAATAGATCACGGCTAAGCCGGGCCCACCTCAGTGCCCAAAGGAACATCCTTGCCTTTCAACACCTTCAACTTTAAAGGTCCTGGGTAGCAGGCTGACTCAATGCAATTTGTTTGCTCTTTGATCTTGACTGCTGCTTTCATGATCGTTTGACTGTGAATCCACACAAGACTAAAATCCTTGACAACTTCAGTGTTCTTCTCCATTTAGCGTGTTACCTATTAGCCCAGTTGTGAGGCTTTTGGTTTTCTTTACATCGAGTTGTCATCCATACTGAAGGCTGCAATCCTTGATCTTCATCAGCAAGTGCTTCAAGTCCTTGCTTTCAACAAGCAAAGTTGTGTCCTCTGCATATCACAGGTTGTTAATGAGCCTTTCTCCAATTCTTATACCACCTTCTTCTTCATAGATCCAGCTCAGCACACAGATTGAATAAGTACGATGGGAGGACATAAACCTGACACACGCCGCTCCTGGTTTTAAGCCAGGCAGCATTCCCTTGCTTACTGCACAACTGCCTCTTGATCCAGGTACAAGTTCTGCAGGAGCACAGTTAAGTGTTGTGGAACTGCCGGTGCTACCCATAGTTTGCTATGATCCACACAGTTGACCGGGTGGATTGCCCATGAAAAGGAAGACTTAATATTGTGAAAAGGTCAATACACTCCAGAGCAATCTACAGATATAATGCATCCCCCAAATTCTAGCATTATTCTCTAAAGTGATGGAAAAAAGAATCATCTTTATACGGAAAGAGATCCAAGATAAACAACACACTGTTAAAGAATAAAGTAGGAGACGCCCCACTTCTAAGGTCAAAATCGACTACAGAGCAACACGTCGACTCAAGGAGCAGAACTGATGACCCGGAACAAACCATCAACCTACAGACAGCTAATCTTTGACAAAGAGCCAACGCATGTTCAATGGGGGGAGTCTTTTTAATAACTGGCGCTGGAAAGCCTTCTGCAACTTCTTTTGCAGGTGAATGAAAAGCAGGGCCCGTCCGTCCTGCACACCAAACACACCAACGCCTCCCAGTGAATCCCAGACGCCTACACACAACGTAGTCTGGCACGGCATAAACACATGACCAAACTGGAGACAGAGGAACGGGACATACCAGATGACTTCTGTTAGGTGCTGTTCAGTCAGTCCCCACCCGCAGCAACCCCACGCACGACAGAAGGAAACACTGCCCAGTCCTCCCCGTCCTCACAGTGCCCATTACTGCAGCCAGTGCGTCACTCACTCCGCCGCTCGCTTCTTGTTGGCCGGCCTCGTTTTCACTGAGCTGTCACTTGACCAAGCTCCAGGTCCCTCTCCGGACCGGTCTCTCCTGACAACACGTTCAGAGGGGACAGTCTCACCATGCTTGCTTCTGAGCACCAGGCGGCTGTGCTTCTTCAAAGGCAGAGTCATTTGGTCTTCTGGCGGTCTGCAGTAACCTCACCGTTCCTCGCCAGCACCGCAGCGCAACAACGCGCCGATGCTCCTACAGTCCTGCTTACTCTGTCCAGCTTTCAAAGGCTTATGAGACCATTGAAACCAAAAAAATTAAGAGCTTTATGTGCATCAGAAGATTGCACCACAAGAGTACAAAGAGAACTCACAAACTAGGGGGAGAATTTTGCCAATGGCCTTTCAGACAAGGGACTGATCTCTAAAGTTTATAGAGAAGTCAACACCTCGACAAGAAAAAGAGCCCCCCCACAATAATAATTTATAATTTATCAAGGGTGCATGGGGGAGAAGGGAGGAGGAAGGGAGGGGGAGGGGGGAAAAAGGAAAATGAGCTGATTCCGGGAACTCAAGAGGAAAGTGAATTTTGGGAATGAGGGCAACAAATGTATAGACGTGCTTTACACAATTGATCTATGTATTGTGATGAATTGTATGAGCCCCAATAAATTGATTAAAAAAAAAAGATGAACCTGGCATCCTAAGAATTCACCAAGGAAATCTTGTTAAACAAAATTTTAACTGGAATATTTTCACCACATGTGTTCTGAAGCTGAGCAATAATTTTAGAACATTCAATTTTGACATGATCAATTTCAAATAAACATTATAATAGCAAAAAGAAAAAGAGCCCCCCATTTTTTTAATGGGAAAATGCATGAAAAATAAAACTTTTCCAGAGATGACTTTAAGGCAGCCAACAAACATAGGAAGAAATGTTCATCATCATTAGCCAGTCAAGAGATGCCAATCAAAACAAGAAGACAGTACCTCACCGGGATCCTCATAATAGCAAAGTTAAAACACAAACAGAAAACAACGCATGCTGCTGGGGCTGTGGAGACCAGAACCCTCCACTCACTGCCAACGCAACTGTCAAGTGGTGCAAGCATGTGGAAAGGTCACGGTGTGGCACGTCCTCAAAAAGTTGGGAATGGAAGTGTCATGTGACCCTGCACTCCCTCTTCGTGGTACCCGCCCTAGGGGAAAAACAGCTGTGACAGGGACAGGTGCACACCCATGTTCATTATTCGCCACAGCACAAGGACAGAAACCATCTAAATGCCCCCAGTGAGAAAAGCACAAACTGTGGTAATAGATACAATGGGAAATTAGAGAAAAACGACGAAGCTACAGAACCTCTCAGACCACGATGAACCTGGAGGGTATGACTCGGCGTTCAATCGGTCAGTCACAAAAGAACAATGATTGTAGGAGACCACTATGTAACAAGTCGAGAAAAGATTTCCACCCGAGGCAGCTGACCAGGGGGTGGGGGGGGGAGGGCGGAAAAGCCACTAGCTGGAGAGGACAAGTGTTGACGGGGATGAAGAGGAAGGCAGCACCCAGGCAGAAGGAGGTTCCGCAAAAATGACGGCAGCGAGGGAGGGCACTCACTAGACGTTTCCAAGAGTTCAAGACCACGGAGGTCCATACTGTTAGACAGGGTCCTGTGGTGTCCGTGAGCGATGCGTAGATCCACGGACAGACACGAAGGCTGTACTGCCTGGGATGGAGTGGGAGTGGTGTAAAACAAACTGCTGTTACATCATGAGGGCTGCGATCGATGTCGCAAAACAGTGTGTCTGGAAAGGCAACGTGCTCTGTACACGTTCACTGAAACGACAATCCGAAGACGAAGAAGAGGAGGGGCAATCAAAAGGAGAGCGTTTCCACAGCTAAGAGGGAGCGGAGTAACAACAAGCACACTTCAACTAGACGTACCTATTAAGTAAGCACTGTCGTATGTTGTACTTACAACCATGACATTTGCCAATGAGGCTCAAGTTTGAAAAGCTCTTTATTGGAACACACACACACACAGAGCACCACCCCTCCCGTTTACCAAACGAACTACAAACTCCCGCAGCTGGGAATCGGGCCACCTTACTGGCCCACTCCCCTCCCTTCTTCCACCCCTCTACAAATACTTGCTTGTTTGGGGGTGGCTTGCCTGGGGGCTGAAAGCACTAAGCATACCAACAGGCCCAGAGCAAACCTTCGTTAGGAGCTACACCCCCCACCCTCCCCCGTCCTTCTCAAACATGGCCTTAGCTGCGCCCATTGCAGGGAACGGCCTGCGCCACTTGGCCGTCTGAACTCACCCACTACTGTCTCCATGAAGGAGTCCCTCGGCGGCCAGCTACTGCCTGCCTTCCTTCCACCCCAGAACTCTTTTTGCCTCACTTAGGACACTCTCAAGAGCACATTACAGTTTAGGTCTCTCCAACACAGAGGTGGGAAAAGACGGGGCTTTCTGCTCCCGTAAGGAGGATGTTAGTCTTGGATAGTTGGGGAAACACAGGGGCAGTTCTACCCTGCATTACAGGGCCCCTATGGTTTCTGGTTTTAACTCAGTCGGTCCTTGGACCCTCCACACCCAAAACCAACTCACTGTCATCAAGTCAATTTGGACACGTAGTGACCCTATTAAGACAGGGTGGAGATGCCCCATGATGAGACTGTAGCTGTTTACAGAGTAGAAGCCCCATCTTTCTCCCACGGAGTAGCTGGTGGTTTCGACCTACTGACCTTTGAGATTGTAGCCCAATGTGTAACCACTAGCTACCATCTGGGTGGGTCTCAGGCCCCACTCAGACCAGCATAATCAAAATCTAAATTTTAACCAGGGACTTGATGCACATTAAAGTATGAGACATCCCGGCTCCAATCTTTCCCTGGTTCACCTGTAAACTTTTCTAGGTCTCTCTTTTCTCGCTGTACAAAAGAGCCCATCATAAGACCCGATACTCACATGTCCTTTCCGTGTTTATTTGTAATAATTAAGTATCTGATAGCTAAATAAAATGGCTGGAAGAATACCGTTATATTGTGAGTAGTGGGTATCTGATAGGTGGACAATGTGCAATTTCACATTTCTGTAATGTTTAATCAAGTTTTTTTGAAAAGACAATTTTTCCATAACAGCATATCAATGATACTATAATTGTTTTTATTAAAGTTTGTGAATAGACACAGATAAGGTACATAGCAAAATAGCTCCACTTGATTTTGTTGTATGCGCTTTTATATTTTCCTAAAATTTTATAAAGCATGTATCACTTTTGGAATGGGGGGGAACCCAGCTTTGACCACTTTGAAAAACGGATTTACACCTACTGTTCATTTATCAATCAGCTCCTTATCTTAAATTTTACATAGTACTGAGATGGTAGGCACGGCAGCATTGTTTGTGGAGTCTCCCCTTCTGCCAGGGTCTCTGGGTGGTCTCCAGGTAGCAGAGCTGGGCTCTCCAAACCCCACTGCTGCCCAGGGCATCGCGTCCAGCCACCCTGTGGGGTCAGCCTCCTCCGTGGCCAGGTCTTTAGGTGGATGCAGAAGAGATACGGAGCCAGCGGGCACCTCTTCTGGGTTCCAGTTCCCATGTGGTCTGTCTCGCTGCAGCTCAACATTGCAGTGGAGCAGGAAGGGCGGGAAAAGAGGCATCTGCCCAGGGATATGGAAGGATTCATCAGTTCTGTGGTGCCCTTAGGTGAGTTGAACTGGGCCTGAGGTCTGTGCCTCAGTGGGGCCACACGGGGCCAGGCTCTGGCGGAATCCAGCAGCTCAGCGGGCAGGGCGTGCCTCCAGAGCAGGCTCCTGGATCATGACTGCCGGGATTACGGGTGGGCCTGGAGCCCTGGAGACCACTCCGCACAGCAAGCTCTGTCCCGGCACCGGAGGGAATGAAGGGGTTAACCTGCAGGCCCTCCAGGCCCCCAAAGCCTGGCTTTTTCCAGCTTGTCCCCTGCAAGCCTCCTTCTCTGCAGAGGAACCATCCACAACTGGACTCATCACTCTGAGGACATACCAGTAAATCTTAGCTGGTATTACCTCTACGATAATATTTTCTAAACTTAAAACATCAGATAAATGAATGGTCTGAAAATAGGAGGGAAAAAGTCCCCTGTTTTTGCATAACGCCGGTTTTTACTTACGCAGCTGGTCACTGGAACCGAGCCATGTCAGCAAAGGAGGACTGGGCGTACGCTTTATGATGTCCCTTTCCACCCAGTGGCCCAGACTGTGGCACCAACCCTGCACGCACCAGGACCCTTTCAGACGGAGGCACTGAGCCTCAGATGTGCCAGCCTCACGTCCTGGCTCTGGGCTGGCACCATCCCACCCAAGCAGCTACTTCAAGGGCCCAGGGATGTGGCAAGTCAGTTGGCAGTTTTGGGAAAAAAACCTCTCAATGAGGAGTCTCATTTTAGTTGAGAATCACGGGGTGAAAGAAAAGTAATTTCCCAATTTCACCCCAGTTACTTACTCTAGGTCAACCCTTTCGTGAACAAGTGAGAATTTCACTTAAGTTAAAATATTTTTTAAATGTTCTCTTTAAATAAAGTCTTTTCATTAACGAAACGCAAACTGAACCATTGCTTCTGGTAATGCAGATTTTGATATTATGTGGGACACACACGTCCCTCTGGATTCTAGGGGTAGGTTTATGTGGGACACACATGTCCCTCTGGGTTCAGGCAGAAGTAGGTGGGGCATATATATCCCTTTGAACTCTGTGTCACCCTCTAGATCACTTGACAGGTGTATACAGTATACGCTTCCTAAAAATGTGGTATTTGCAAGACACGAAAGCATCTGGAGAAATACAACTTCCAAATGACACACAGAAGTCCAAAAATATCTTTACAAGGCTTATCTAGCTGTACAAATGCCAAAGGAGACAAACATGTTGCACAATCAATGCTTACACATGCCCCACACAATACCCTGTAAAACCAATCATTCCAGCACATGCCTATTTCTGCCATGTCCAACAGCCAGACAGGTCCCCCTGCCTACTGGCAGCGCCTACTGCCAGGGGTATAGGAGCTTCTGAGCAAACGGGAGGGGCAAAAAACTAGGTGGGTGCTGGACGCTGCCGCCCTTGTGCAAGAAAGGGATTAGCACCAGAATATAAAGTATTCAGTCATCCATGCTCCACCATCTCCCCCTGGTGGCAGGCTCTGGAATATAAGATTGGCCTGAAACGAAGGTACTGACTGCAATTGGTCCACCCTGCAAATTTAAAACATGTCTTTCAACATTACCTGGCTTCTTCGTCACCAAAGCTACTCGGTCCTTCTTCAAGGAGTCAGGCACTGACACTAACAGATGCAACCCGAGCCTGGTGTCAGCCAGCCAGAGTAACGCTGCAGATGACGCTGAGGGTGAAGGCCCTTCTGCAGTGCGGCTACTCACCGTCCATCCTCTCCTTCCCACCACGCCTGCGGGGCGGCGGCTTCTCCAGCACTGCCTGCCCTGCTTTCGCTCTGCCTCCATCTACTCCTGGGGGTTTCAGGAGAGGGCGAGGGTGGGGGGTCCATGCTCCCCCAGTCTTGGCTTGGACTGGAGAAGCTGCAACCTCGGAAGCACCCAACCCCAGTCCTCCCAAGAGCCAGGCAGGCCTTAGTTCTAGAGATTGATATTCCAAGTGTGTGCCAGTGCCAGCACACTCCTTCAGGACCAGCAGGATGCAGCAATGCCAGTCTTCCTTCCTCTGGGCTCGGCCTCACCTCCAGAGACACAAGCCCTCTCACTCTCCCAGGAAGAAGGACACGCTCAGCAGGCTGTCTGCAACATGCGGGGAGAAAGGAACATGCTGGCTTCGGCACAGCAAATCTCCCAGGCCCCACCAGCGTGTCAGATTTATACGGAGGTTGCGAGGGGGCCTGTTTGATGCTCCTAGGCGTGGGACACGGAGGGGGAAGCGG
>NW_022111357.1:5960145-5986577 GCF_000313985.2 Echinops telfairi | reverse complement strand
GAATAGTACCTTGCACAAAATCTTGATGGTCATCTTCTGAAATCTGGTCCCAGGCCACAGGCAAAGCTTGGATGCTTTCCAGGTCTCCCCACTGGACAGAGGAGAGGAGGAACTTTCTCTTCAGGTACCTGCCTGGAAGTTAAGGACCGGTCAGAAAGAAAATTAAGTAGGCTGGAAAAAAAAATCTTCCAGGGGTAGTCTAGCCTGTTGGGACAGGGTCAGCTGGGCTCATAGCGACCCTCCAGACCAGAAGAGAACTGTCCCATAGGCTTTCTGAGGTGGTAAGTCTTTATGGAAACAGACAGCCTCATCTTGCTCCCACCAAGTGGGCGAGGGCTTCAAAATGCCAAGCATTCCCTGACCCAGGGCCTCCCAGTGTACTCTCCAGTGAGTCCACGTGGGCAGAGTCCCGAGTATGTACTGGCACTGCTTGGGCTACAGCAGAGAGTGAAACGCTATCCCTGCAGTCTAAGCACACACTCCCCCCAACCCCACCCCAAGATGCCTGGGAAGAAAACCAGAAAAGCTAAATCTCAGTGGATGTTGGCCAGAGAAATACATCCAGCTTAGGACGCATGAGGGAGGTTCCAGATGACAGGAAAAGCACAAGCAAAGGAACAGGAGTAGGAAAACCTGGGACAGGTTCTAGGGATTCCATATTTTATCCTGCTAGCACCAAACCAAACTCAGGCCACCCCTCTACTCCGAACCTCGTCATGGCTTTCCTGCCTTCTCCAAGAAAAGCGACAATCTTTCCAATGCCCTTCAAGCCCCTACGCGGTCCAGCCCCATCTGTCTGACTGGGTCTGGATACCGGCTCCAAAAGAACAGGCATGTTCCCACCTCAGGACGGACGGTACGTCCCGTTTGGACACCTTTCCCCACATATCCATGTAGTCACCTCCCTGAGCTCTTCAGGTCTTTGTTCCAGCATCCCCTGCCCTGCCCACCATGCCCCAAAATGACAGCCCCCCCCCCTTTCCTTTGTCCCTGCTTTTTCTCCCCAGCACCCAGCGCCTGACCTACTGCACGCTTTCCCACAGGGCTTCCTGTCCTGGCACCTAGCGCAGTGCCCATTACTGACAGGTCCAGTACTCTGTCCGATACTCGGACAAAGGACCCCGGGGGGAATGCAAAGTCAGGAGCCAAGGAGACGGGGCCGAGCGACCCCCTTCTGTAATCTGTGAAATGGAAAAGACTTAGAGGTCAGCCCTGGCCATGATCTAAAACGTGTGCAAAGGATATGAATTTCGATAATGTCGCTCGATATCTTGCAACCATTCCAACATGTCGGCCAGAGAGGGGCTGACGGCGGAGGGCTGCAGCACGGCCTCGATGCTGGCGGCGGCGGCGTGCTGCTCATAGGCCTGGAACACTTGCTCCACGTGGCTGCTGACCGCGTCGCGCACCTGGAGGAGGGTGGCTCTGTGGGGAGAGAGCAGTCTCAGGCTTGGCCCTCGTGACAGTGTCCTGTGCAGGATGTCTCCCCAGCAGCCAGGCCACCACACCAGGCCCTCGGAAATGTCTGCGGACACTGTCCAGGGTGACTGGGGAGGAAACCACCGGCAGGCGAGGCCCCCTGCTTTGGGAGAGTCGTGGCAGTGCTGGAGGGAAGGAAGCCTCAATGACCAAAAGTGACTCAGAGGCGGAGGCTGAGGAGCGCTGGGACAGGCACAAGAGGGGAGCCCGCAAGGGGCAGTGACACACAAACCGGACCCATCTGCTTGCTCCCCAGCCCCACTTTTGTACCGCTTCAGGGCACGGGAGCGTGCGGGCCTCGGGCAGTCACTCAGCCCTCCTGCAGTAGGGAAGGGGGTTTGCCCCCTGCATAGATAGGTTAAGCACCCAGAACAGAGCCAAGGCACCTAGGCCTGAGCGCTCAGGACAATGGGCACTTACTCGATGAGTGAATGAACAAAGAGGGTTATTACAGACGATCAAGGCAATAGTGATTTAAAGTGCTGCCAGCTGGGCTGGGGAGGTACAAAATGGCTCACTGCTTAACCGCTAGCTGACAGGTTGGCAGGCCAAACCAGAGGCAGCACCTGAGGAGCCAGCCCAGGTGAGTTGCGCCTGGAAGGCCTTACTCTCTGGGGAGGGCGGGGCTACTCTGCACACTCGGGTCGCTATAGTTGGAAAAAACAACAGAGCAGGACAGAGCCTCTGGTCAATCCTGCGATGATCCCACTGGGCACTCAGGGTGCCTACCCACCAAGACAAAGGCCACGACTTCCCCCCAAGCAAGGCGCTCCCTAGACCCGAACTGTGGCTTCTCAAAACGTTTAACCACGACTGACTCACAATGAAACAACACATTAGGAATCACAACCCAATACCATATACAGTCGATGCTACAAAATGCACTGCTTCCTGGAGAGCAAGGTCAAACGTCAGAGCCACTGGCCCGAGGAAGCTGCCTCTGGGGAGACAGGCTTTCACAGGGAGTTCTTTAAAACAAAAAAAAAAAGGAGGTGCACTCCCTTAAGTGTTAAAACCATATAATAGTTTAACACTTAATAAAGAATGTCTGCCTGGAGCTTATTCACAACCTGCAATAGGCAGACGACACAACCTAACTTGCTGAAAATGAGAACTCGAGTCACCTGCCGTTGAAGATCAAGGGGTGCAGCCTTCAGTATGAATTCAGAGAAGAGTTTGAAGGTGTCTGACTTATTCTTACTTGGATCCACAATCGATGCTCATGGAAGCAGCAGTCAAGAGCTCAAAAGACAGTAGGTAACTCTGCTGCCCAGGCCTCTTCAGAGTATTGAAAAGCAAGGACGAAAAGCAAACCCTGGTTTTTTCAATCACTCGGATGCATGTGAAAGTTGGGCATTGAATAAGGGAAGCTGAAGAAGAGCCGATGCCTTTGAGTTGTGGTGCTGGAGAAGAACACTGAAAGTACCATGGCCTGCTAAAAGGACAACCGGATTGGTCTTGGAAGAAGTAAGGCCAGAGAGCACCTTAGAGACAAGGATGGCGAGACTTGGTCTCACATACAGTACTTTGGATAGATTGTTATGAGACAGTCCCTGGAGAAGGACAGCGTGTCTGGTAACGTGGAGGGGCGGCGAAAGAGAGGACGGCCCTCCCGAGAAGAAAGACAGTGGCTGCATCCCTGGGCTCAGGCACAGGCACCATGGTGAGGATGCCGCAGGACCGGGCAGGGTTTCCCTCCGTTGAGCACAGGGTCGCTAAGGGCTTGATGGCTCCTAACAACAAGCCTTGAGTGTGGTGCTTTTTAAAAAAGCTCTCTATGGGCTCAAAGTGACCACAGAAACATGAGAGACTAGATGGGACGCTGACGGAGCCATGAGCTCGGCAGAGGAGCATCTCAGGAATGGAAGACAGAGTGGGTGTCCATCGCCAAGAATGCAGCCCGGCACTACACCACACAGAGAAACATGATTTTCTAGCTGCATGTTTTGCTGTCAAGTCTCAGCAATGAAACAAACAAACAAACAAAACAATAAAACTTATCCTTTTAAAATGCAGAATTCCAATAAATAAAATGTAGAAGTCCATGTTTTTAGATATACTCTGAATTGTGCACACATCCCTCCCCTCCACCCCCAACACGAATCTGTTCTGAGCGGGACTGCAAGAGGTTTGCAGTTCAGACATGGTTCCTTGCTGAACATGAGTGTGAGCGTGAGCACGCTTGCAGATCCATGACTACAGCCTTCGGGAGGGATTACACCTCAAACAATGAGCCACATGGTGATACACCGAGAAAAGATGGAAGGCGTCAAGGATCTCACCTTGCTTGGACCTATGATTAATATCCATGGAAGGCAGTCAAGAAATCATACATATTCGCAGTGGGTAAACCTGCTGCAAACGACCCCTTTAAAAGTGTCCCAGAGTGAAGGTGTCACTTTGAGGACACGGCGCCAAGCCATGATCCTTTCCATCACCCCAGCTGCGTGTGGAAGCTGGCCGACAAGGCAGACCGAGGCGGGATTGAGGCACTCCAGTCTCAGTGTGGAAGAACACCGAATACCCCAGGGGCTGCCAGAAGAGAGAAGACTTCTGTCTCGGGAGGAAGTTCGGGCAGCATGCTCCTGAGATGCAAGACTGGGGAGACACTGTCTCATAGACTTTGGACATATCAAGTGGGACCAGTCCCTGGAGACCACGCTTACTAGAGAGTGAGTGAAACAAGAGGACCACCCTTGGCATTGGGTTGGCACAGGGGCTGTGCTGATGGGTTCAAACAGCAACAACTGTGAGGATGGTGCGGGACTGGGCAGCTTCTGTTGGACACAGGGCCACTGCGAGCCAGACCTGACTTGACGGCACCTATCATCCAGACAGTTGTACGACCATTCTGCCTGTGCCTCGGTTTCTGCACTTGTAAAGTGGGGTGAAATGAAGGTGTTAAAAAGATTTTCTAAAACCCTTAGGCCCAACATCCACCGATTTTCCGGTACAGCTAGCTGCTAGCAGCCCTTTGCCATCTGGAGCCAGGCCAGGACCGGGGATTTGCTTCTGGCAATTCTTCCCATAAAGATAAAGGCCTAGAAAACCTGTTGGGCGATCCTGCTCTGCCCCGTGGTGTCACTGAGTCAAAATCAGTGGTAAAAACCTATCAAGGTTTTTTACCAAACAAAACAAAGAGAGAGGGAGAGCCAGGGAGGGCAAGAGAGAGAGAGAGAAAGAAACCCTAGAGCACTAATGAGCTTCCTCAACTCCTTTTCTACTCTCCTTTAGGGCAGTTTATTACGACCTCCCCAGTCCCTAACAACTAAACTCACCCCTGCGAGTCCTGGCCTCTGCTGACCACGACCAGTAAGAGGCTGTCTGACAGAATTCCCAGTGCAACAGAGGGAAAGGGGCGAAGCGCAAGGCGCCAAGTGGCACGCTCTCAAGCAAAGAGGAAAGCAGCCAGCCGCCCAGTACCCTCTCTGGGGAGCCAGCGCACCATGGGCCCTTACAGTCTCTCCCAGAGCTGGTCCAGGGCGGTGTCCCCGGCAGCCAGCTGCTTGTCCCTCAGCCGCTCCGCTAAGTCCGGGAAGGCCCGAAGCGCCGGCACGTCGCCCAACCGCACATTCTGGGCGGCCTGCAGCTGCTCGGCCAGGTTGCCGAGGGACGCCAGGAAGGGCTGGCAGTCGCGCAGGGTGCTCCGCCACAGGCCCTGCTGCGCCGCCACCTCCGGGAAGCACCTCCGCAGCGCCGCCTGCACGGCGTGCAAAGGCCGGTCTGAAGTCATCGTCTGCGGAAAGAAACAGAAACCGACCTACAGAACCTGTCTTGGGACGCCCCACGTCGGTGGGGGGCTCACTCACTGCGACCCAAAGGGCCGGGGAGTACTGGCCCTGTGGGTTTCTGAGACTGGTACTCCGTGCGGGAGTAGAAAGCCCCGTCTTTCTCCCACAGAGCACCAGGTGGTTTCGAACTGCAGGCTTTGCGGCTAGCAACCCAACCGTGACCGCTAAGCCACCAGGACTCCAAAACCCACTATCGCCGTGTGGATTCCGACTCAGCGCAACCCTACACAGGGCTGTCTGTCAGTCTTCACCGGAGCACACCATCTCAGCTTCCTCCCGCTGGTGCGCCGGATGGGTTTGAACCCACGACCTGGAGGTTCCGCAGCGCAACGCAAAACCCACAGCGCCACCGGGGCTCCTGTGTCACGGGTGGGAGTTTTTTCTGTTCGGCGTGAGAGCCCGCTCTCAGGACCCACCCTCAGCGCGGGGTTACCTTCTGTGAGGCCGCCTTTCCCCCAGAAGAGGCTCCCTCTCAGAGGGCGGGCTCCTGGGCTCGCATCTCAAGAAGGGCTCCTCCACTCCCACTCAGGAGTCTCCTACCGCAGAGTGCGGATTCTCGGGGCCGAGGCTGTTTCTCCCTCAGACGCCTGTTCCAGGAACCGGGATCTTGCCAGCCCTTTTTAAGGATGCCCGCCGCTTTCCCGACACCAGGTAGTAACCTTTCGGTTAAGGCTAAGAAAGGCGGAGGACACGCCGCTCTCCTTGCGCATGCCCTGGGGGCTTTTGCGGCGCGGAAGCGCGTCGCTGCCCGCAATGCCTTCTGGGGGTTGTAGTTCTTCCTGTGGACCGGCTGCTGGCTTGCGATGCTTCCTAGTGATTGGATGTTGCGGGACTCTTCTAAGACGGCGACTTCTCATTCGTCAGCCGGTAGCGGTTGAGTTTGAATTTAGTGGCGGCGGACTCATGGCCGGTTAGCCACAGAGCCGGTTCTTTCTCTGTGGGACGGCGAGGGTTTTCTCAGCCCTGGTCTTTGGGACCCGCAGGTCCAAGACCCAGGCCTTCTTAAGCCCAGGCCCCGAAGAAGGAGGAGGGCCCCCGCTGGCCACGGTAGGTGCCCACGGTCCCTTTGCGCCCTCCCCTCCCCCTTGCGGCTTCCTTCGTTCCTCTGACTCCGTGTCGGCCGGACCCCGGCTCTCCACAGCCTCCGCAGAAGCGCCATGGCTCCGGCTAGGAAAGGCGGCAGTCGCGGCAGTCGAGCGACCAAGAACAGTTCGCTGCGGAGCCGGAAGCTCTCCTCCTTTCTCAAAGACTTCGACCGCGAAGGTGAGGGGTGGGGCCGGGCCGAGGTGCCGCCGGGCACGATCGCCGGGGCCGGTGGGTTGGGACGCCTGGGGCTCGGCTTCCGGGCCCTGGGCATCGCCGGGTGACCCGGGTCCCTTGGGCTCTGCCCTTTCGCAGTGCAGATCCGGTCCAAGCAAATTCAGTCCGACCGGCAGAACCTCCTCAAGGAGATGGACAACCTGTACAACATCGAGATCCTGCGGCTCCCGAAGGCGCTGCGCGAGATGAACTGGCTCGAGTATTTCGGTAAGAACTGCGGGGGACGAGCCCCCAGGCCCCGGCCCTCCCCGCGGTTCCAGAGAGGCCTCCGGAAAGAACTCGCTCGCGCGCCACCAGCCTCATGCCGTCCTTCCTTGGCCACTCGTGGAGGCCGCGGCCCGACCGCGCCCCTCCCTGCCTTCTGTTCTTCCTCAGCGCTTCCCTCCATCTAACCCCCGCGCGGCCTGTTTCTGAAAAGGACTAGCTTCGAAAGCAGATCGTGTGACTCCATGGGTCAGAGACTTCCTGTTGTCAATACCGAGCTGCTGTGTGGACTCCACGCCACGATAACAAGTGGTCATGGCTGGGCTCCCATGAAGTTTGAATGAGGGACACGGAAACTTGAATTTGACACGTTAGGAGATCTGCTTCATCGGCCATTGTTTCCATCCATTTAGGAAATTCTAGAAGCCATTCTGAGCGCACAGGCCCTGTAACAAAACGGGGTGGAAGTTGACTGATGCCTGATCTAACCTTGCAGGAGAAAGATGGGTTTTCTACACCTGTCAAGAATTACAGTCTCAGAAACTCAAAAGGGCAGCCCTCCCCTTCCCCCATAGGGTCGCTGTGAGCCAGCATTGACTGCATGGCAGTGAGTGAGAGCTAATGTCTTTCTTACCTGTTTATTTTCCCTAGTAACATGTCCTCACATTCCACCAAGATTCATGTAAGTGCCACAAGGGCAGGGCTAGAAAAGAACGTGACAAGCAGTTACTAGCTGGATGAATGAACAGCCTGGCTTGGTTCCAGAGCTCAGGGAGGAGGGTGGGCCCTAGGGAGCTCTTTTGCAGCTTCCAGCCATGGCCAATGTAATATTGAGCAAAGCCCATTGTGAAGTGTAAAGACTCAAAGGTTACGAGGGACATTTCAGCCTGTGCTTCCCCCTCCCCCTCCCCATGCTCCACGCCCAGGGAAACGAAGGAAGCTGCCCTTTCTATTGGGGTTGGGGATTGCCCAGGGTCCAGCCTCTAACTCCTGTTCTGTTCACTCGAACCTGCTAACATCCAGTGGGTTCTGACTCAGGGTGACCTTATGTGTCAGTAGAACTGTGCTTCCTAGAGTTTTTATTGGTTGAGTTGTAGGACATAGCTTTTGTGTCAAGGCACGTTGGGGTGCATTTGAACCACTAACCATTTAGTTAGCAGCCGAACGCATTAACTGTTTGCACTATCCAGAGATTCCTCTACTTGCAGCAGAGATGGTCAGTGAGCCTTTCCACTCGCCCCTTTATTTATTAGTTAATTCATTTCCTTGTGTCTACAAATACTTTCTCACAGTGCTAGGTGCTGAAGATGCTCTGAGGGTTAAAACAGACCTTGTGCCCTGGGATCTTACAGGTTATGGGAGAAGGGTGATCTAAAACACACGAGATTTTGTAATTAAAGTGATAATGCTACAAGAACAGAATAGGCACCTACTATGTGCAGCTTTTTACCAGAAGCTGGGTATATTGCTGTCCTCCAGGAGTTCACAGTCAAGGCAAAGACGGCCCCAGTACTGGTGGAGCAGGAAGAGTATGAGCAACTAACCGAGCACTTACTTGCGTCAAACTGGCAGAGGAAATGAAGGGTTGGAGGGGCAGAGTGCCAAGGCCCCTGAGCTCAAACTTCAGCTCTGTTGTACTTCGACTCTGGGATCTCTGAGTTCCTCATTCTGGGTTTATTGAGTGCAAAGAAATATTCCAGGCCGAAGAGTCAAGTACCAGGACACAGTAGTGAGAGACAGGGGCACATTTGGGAGATGACAAGCCGTTCCGGGAGGGGGGTGGAACATGAATGTCTTAGAGATCTAGTACTGCTATAACAGAAATACCACCAGTGGGTGACTTTCACAAACAGAAATTTATTTTCTCACTGCTTGCGGGGACTACAAGTCTGAATGTGGGGTGTGGGGAGGCTTTCCATCTCTGGCAGCTTGGAGATCATTATGTGACTGGCATCTTTCTCCCACTCTGCTTCTGCTTGCTGCTTAGTCCTTGTAACTCAGCAGAGACTCTTGCAAGATACATATCCTCTACCATTCCCTCCTCATTAACAACTCAGACAGCCAGTTCTCAAATGAGATTGACGGTACACACCTAGAGGTGAGGATTTGGTGCAGGAGTTCGCCGATAACAGTAGAGGAGGCCATGAGGAAGAGTCCAGGGTGGAGAAGGACGAGATGGTGCCAGTCCTGGAATGCTGGGCAGGGGGCCCATCTGGTCCAGTTGGAGAAAGCTGCCAGGCCGTGCGAGGGAAGATGCGCGCTACGCTGCTAATCAGTGCTAACGAAATACCATGTTCTTTTCAAAGCCCTCGGAGGGAACAAGCAGGCCCTGGAGGAGGCAGCAACAGTAAGTGCCCTGCCCCTTTTTCTACCTGTTGTTTATGTCCTTAATCCAGTCACAGAGTCCATCCAGTGAGGGCTTACTGGGGAAGAGGTTCCTTGGGGACGTAACCTGTACCTGTCAACTGGAAAGCTGTCATTGTATCAAACGCGAAGTAAGAGAGGCCCACATTCTTAAGGTCTAAGACTGGAGGCAGTTCTGTTTGGAGGCGGCAGATTCCTGGCCGTCCTTTGCCCTGACTTTGCAAGGGGAAACATCTATAAGCCTGCGTTCCTTTAAACCAGTGGTCTCAACCTTCCTAATGCCTCAAGCCTTTAATACAGTTCCTCATGTTGTGGTGACCCCCGCCCATAAAAATATTTTCATAACTGTACTTTTGCTACTGTTATGAATCGGGTGACCCCTGTGAGAGGGTCTTTCGACGCCCAGAGGGGTCGCGACCCACAGGTTGAGAACCACTGCTTTAAACCCTTGGCCATGTGGGCACCCTCTGCTTACCCATTGAACGCACTGCCAGTGAGCTGATTCCAACTCAAAATGATCCTCCTATAGGACCCGCCCCACAGGGTTTCCAAGGCTGCCGTATCTTTCTCCCACAGAACAGCTGGTGAGTTCAAGCCATCAACCTTTCAGTTAGTAGCAGAGTGTTTAAACCACTGTGCCACCAGGGATCCTTACAATCTGCCTAGCATGTACCCAAATCTAGACACCCCGAAGGGAAGTAGGTGTTCCTTGTCAGACATAGTTTGTTGTCTAGGCGTAAAGAACCATTATGACCAGGGAATAATGAGGGTCCTCCCCAAATTCCCAAGTGCTAGCCATGGCCAGCCTTGCAAGTAGACCTCTTGGCATGACAGGCTCAGTGTGCTGTCTTAACTCTTTCACACAATGGGTGATCAGTGGCCTGCCGCCAGGGTGACCCTCAGACCCTGCCACTTGTTTGTAGAGACAGGAGAATCGCTGCTGTGCCCCAGCACGGTTTCCTCCACGCTTAGAATCCTCCTCAGCATTCCATGCAGCCCGACCAACGCAGAGAGGAGGCCGCACCATTCCCGTTCTCGCAGCTATGCTGGCTCAGCTGGCCTGGGGGCAACAAGGAGGGGCAGTGCTCCATGCCTGCTTCTGGTGCTGCCAACCAGAGGTGGCTGTCACCATGGCTAGCAAATTGAGCTAGAATGACTCCAGAACCTAGCCAGAAGTGAGGCGTTGAGACGGCCCAGTGTGGTAGAGGGTGTGGATCCTGCGGACACGTATTGGATCCTGGTGAGACCGTAGCAAGCACAGTCACTTTGGGAAACAATGTGGGGTAACATCAAGGTGGCATACATGCCTTCCCTATAGCCCTGTGGTGGTGCCCTCTCCTTAAGGAGACAGCGCAGAGAAGGCTTAGGCTTGTGCCTCAGAGAAAGTCTGAGCTTGTGCCTCAGAGACAGGTATAACATGGCCCAAAATAGCAGTATTTGGTGGCAAGAAAGCTGTAGACCAGGGCATGGAAAATTGTATTGGGGTATAGCCTCCCAGTGGAATACTACACAGCAGTGGAAACAAATTACAACCACAAAGAGCAGTCAAAAATGTATATTATATGTATGCATGCAATAGCATGCATGTATGTATCATAATTCAGATAGCCCAAACCCATTACTGGTGAGTCAATTCCAGCTCTGGCCTTTTATAGGATCTCTGAGACTAAATCTCCGTGCAGATAGCTTCCTCTTTCTCTCACAGAGCTACTAGGGGATTTGAATCGCTGGCTTTGTGGTTGAGATATTTTTCTCAAGGCACGTGGAATGACTGTGAGGCTAGTGGGCCCCTGAAGGGGAGAGACATGGACCAGAGCAGGGAAGGGGGCATAGCTGGAAGCAAGTGTTGGGGAGATGTCCCGGGTCTCGGGTTGAGTGGTGGGTGTATGGGAGTCTTATATTTTGTTAAAATTAACATGTAGCACTGTATGTATCAAATCCTCTTTTGTGAAAGTAAGTGGTTGGTTTTTTTCCCATCTGAAAATACTGTTCCTTACTTGATGGACCTGGTGTTTTCTGGTGGTCCTTGTCACAGGCTGACCTTGACATCACAGAAATAAACAAACTGACGGCAGAAGCTATCCAGACACCCCTGAAATCGGCCAAAAGTGAGTGCTTTTCAAAGCCCCGTCTGACCTGAGAATGCCGAGGTTGGGGTGGTGGGGTGGCTGCTCAGACTCGGCCTTGTTGGTGGGACATCTTCGCTGATGTCTCCTCAGGCTTGTGGACCCAGACATGGCATTTTAGCCATTCCATTCATTCCATCGTGCTCTCTCCAGAGACTGGTGCGGGGAGCCAGACTGTCCGTGTGAGACCAGTCTGGGGAGCTGAGATCATCCACCTCGGGTGCCAAATGTGCAGTGGGAAGAAATTGCCCTTCACACACCAACCGTGTCCTGGGGAAACTTCAGTGTTGTCGTGTTGTTCCCCCCGCCCCCCTTGTCAGTCCAGACTCCAGGGGGTATAGCACAGCCCTCTCCCATCTTCCTTTGCCTAGGGCTCAGTGCTGGCTCCACCTCTTATTTCTTCATCCCATAATTCATTGAAATGACTCAGACCCCAGGGAAAGGGCTGTCATTAACCTAGCAGAAAAAAAGATGCAAACAAAAAATGCATGGTATAGAATTCCCATGTCCATGGGGAAGGGCTCAGAAGTTCCACTGAGTCCCCTTCTGAGCCTCCCCACGAGGCACTGATGGGTTACAGCATGCCTTCTTAGGGATCGAGCCCACGGGTGATCCCTTTTAGTCCAGTCAGTCTCCACTGGTTGGCCTCAGGTGTGCAACAACTCAGGCACAGCCTGAAGGCCAAGTTGTTAGCGCTGACTCAGCCAGATGGAGCAAAGGGAGTCCACACCTTGCAGCTGGAAACCACTCCTTGTTTGGAGCGAGAATGAAAGAGGCGTTCTAGACTCGGTAATATCAACCAGAGCCTCTCCCTGAAGGGAAGGGAGGACAAGAAATGAAAAAGATCCTCTTTCTCAGTGTGTCCTTCCATGCCAGTCAGCCCAGGGGTCAACATAAGTAAACTTTGCTCCCACTCGGGTCCCGAGAGCTGAGAACCACTGTCCTAGCAGGCAAGTTCCCTGGGAAGCCAGGTTTACTCCGTGAACCTGGACTCGGCCTCACCGAGCTGTGATGTGGAGTTCGTGTCTGGTCATGAAGCTGAATAGAGCTCTTGAGAGCACAGCCCTGACCCAGGGTCTGTGTTTCCTGGCTGCCCCCCAGGCCGCCTTCTTCCCGATGCTAGGCCAGAAACACTGCTCCTGTTCTGGCCTGCCTTCTGCATGATGTGTCTGCACTCCTACTGCCACACCCCTACCGGCCTCCCTGAGACGGGGTGACGACACTGGACCCGGTGTTCCCAGAGTCCTTCAGCCCTGTATTTAGAATCTCTTAGGTCATCTTGGGTCCGTCCTAGACTTTAGCTAATCTCATCAGTTCTGGAGGGCGTACGGGTGTGTTTGGCGGGGTGGGGAGGGGAATGTGCAGGACTGCTCTTGGTTCACCTCTGCAAACTGAACGAACCAGAGCCAATAGCAGCAGCAGTGAAAATTGATTTTGTGCCCTTAGTTAATGTGTCAGGGTTGTAGCTGATTTTTTTTTTTTTAAGACACAAGTAGTTGAGTCTGGTTTCTCTCCCCATGATTCAGTGCATGAATTTCGTCTGCCTCTCTGACTCCCTAGACTCTGTACATTGTTAGCCCTGAGAGGCACTGCTTTATATTCTCTAGGCAGCTAAGCCTGCTGGAAAACTCCCGGTGGTGTCTGCACATTGACACCAGTTGTGCTCTTTGCCGACCTGTCAGACCATCGAGCTCCTTCCACGTGAGGAGTCCTTAACATCGTCCCAAACAGCCTTCATTCTCCACCTAAGATCATCGTGGTGCCTGTTTTCCATGAGCATGCCTTGTGGAGAATGTTTCTCTGGGTTCGGTACCCAAAGGGGTTTTACATTCTTTCACGCCACAAAAATGTCATGCCATCTCACGTAGAGACAGCACCGGTCTCGTGGCGCTCACGCTCTCCCTTGATGGTCACTGTTCCCTTTTAAGAAATGCGGATGCTTGAAAGTATATTCCCATCAGAACCATCACACTGCCAACCTGTTTCTTACAGCACGGAAGGCAATCCAAGTGGATGAAATGATAGTGGAAGAAGAAGAGGACGAAAATAAGAATCCTCAAGCTACACGAGTAAGTAGGCGCTCAGGCTGCAGAGGAAGGGCTCAGAGGCCTCGGGCTTGGATAAGAGTCGCTCTCCTTGCTCACAGTGTCATCAGATGGATCCCCCTTTACACAGATGAGTAACAAAAGTGTGAGCAGGGCAAGTACTAAGTGCTCCAGTTAAGTCGTAGCTATCCCAGGCCGGAAAGGGTAGGGAGGCTTCCCTAGCAGGAGGAGCAGGGAGGGAGAGTGGATGTGCATCTGAGGGGCAGGGACCTTGGAGGCCACCTCGGAAGTGCGTTTTATTCGCCAGACGAGTGTTTCAGAAACCAGTATGCAAGGTAGATGAGAGGGGCGGGACGAGGAACGCGATTAACTGGGAGGTTCTCGTCCTTTTTGAATTGTAAGTACATCATCACCAAACAGGCTGCAGTTGAGCACAATTGATGGTACACATCAGCAACAGTCACCGCACAGTGCTGTGTGACTGTCCCACTCCGTTTCTCTCTCTCCCCTACCCCGCTCCCTGTATCAGCTTACTAAAGGCACTGGCCCTTAGTAAGAAAGGGCTTAGGGGTGGTTTTGATTTTGAGATAAAATCTAAACAGGAGAGGAGGGAGCCAGTCAGGGTGCGATGTAGCAACGATGAAAAATACAACTTTCCTCTAGTTCCTAAATGCTCCCCCACCGCCACCACTGTCATGATCCCAATTCTACCTTGCACGTCTGGCTAGGCCAGAGTATACACTGGTACAGCTAGGAACCTGAAACACAGGGAATGCAGGGCGGATGATCCCTTCAGGACCAGTGGTGTGAGTGGCGATACTGGAAGGGTAGAGGGAGGGGGTGATGGAAAGGCAGAACCGATGACAAGGAACTATATGTGACCTCCTCCCTGGGGGACGGACAGCAGAAAAGTGCGTGAAGGGAGACGTCGGACAAGGCAAGATATGACAAAATAATAATTTATAAATTATCAAGGGCTCGTGAGGGAGGGGGGAGCAGGGAGGGAGGGGAAAAATGAGGAGCTGATGCCAGGGGCTTAAGTGGAGAGGAAATGTTTTGAGAATGATGAGGGCAATGGATGTGCAAATGTGCTTTAGACAATTGACGTATGTATGAATTGTGATAAGAGTTGTATGGGCCCATAATAAACTGATTTAAAAAAAATCTCAACGGAAGAATGGGCAGGGCTTCTGGAGGCACCAGAGATGACTGATTGGTTCCTGGCTTGGGCTAGTGCCCTCTAGCGAGCTGCGGGACTTGGTGAGGAAGGTGACATTTGCTACACTGTTTATAATACTTTTCCGGGACATCTGGACTTCAGACAGGTGTCCCAATACCGCAGTAGATGTGCTTGTGCAGGGCCTTTGGGGGTGCCCAGGAGTGGCTGCAAAAAGGAGAGTGAGGCAGGCGGCAGAGGGGCACCCAGAGAAGCGGGGAAGGTGAGTCTTGGAGGCGGGGCGAGAATCGCTGGGACATGAGTGTTTGGTGAGCTGAGTCAAGAAGGGTGACATCTGCAGAGGGTCCCTGGGGTTGAGCGCCCAGGCTATCCTCAGTGACTGTCATAGCAGCACTTGGTGGGGGTGGGATGGGGAGGAGCAGTCAGACTATGTAAGTTCACCTTGAGTCTTGGCCAGCATCCTGTATTCTGAGGACCCAGGCAGTAGACAGTGGTGTAAAACACCCTGTTTCCTGAGGAAGGCTTGCTGATGGGCGTTTGCTGCAGCTGATGGCCCCACCCTGCCTTTCTTCCGACCCTTGCTTCCTGTTCTCCACTGGGCTTGCTGACACCTCCATCTCCCTGGTTGTGATTTCAGGTAAAAAGGTGCCCTCCATCCAAGAACAGAGCCCAGTCTGTACAAGGAAAAGGCAAAAGGCAAAGGTAATGGGTTCTCCCAGTGTGGACGTGTGTCCTTGGTTTCACTGAAGAGCTACCTACATCATGGCAGAGCTGGGGTTCAACTAAGTTTGAAAGTCATCAACTCCTTCAGTGAGCTGAAGGGGCTTCCAGAAGTGCCCTAGCCCTGCACCTTCTGCATTCTTCCGCCCACAGTCGCCATCTTCCCCCGCTTCCTTTTGAAGGCAGCCAGGGAGAGTTGGGCCCTGAAACCCATGGTAAGCAATGCTGCCCGCTGGTGGGCAAATGAAGTGCCTGCTCAGTAGAGCACCCCCGCCCCCCGTGGCCTGAGCTGGTGCTCCTGGACTCCACCAGACCATCAGGGCAGGGGAGCGCTGCATCGCAGACAGGCTTAGAGTGAGTGGCTGGTCTCCCTGAGTCCTGGCAGCCTAGTGTAACTAGCCACCCAGCAGGAGGACTGGCACTCCAGCTGAGGGAACCTGCAGGTCATTCCGGGGTGGGCTCCTAGGGTCTGAGGTTGGCTCCACCTTAATTCGCTTTGTGATCCTGGGCAGATCAAACGGGATCCCTTCATCTCTGAAATGAGGAGGATTGTCTGGCTGCCGCCTCCCATCCACCCCCACCCCGAGTTGCTGGGAGGCCCACAGCGAATGGCTGTTTCTCGCCTCCAGGTCAAGCCGCTGTAACCTTGTTACCCCTGCCATGAGCCGACTGGAGATGTCAATGGTAAAACCCACCCCGCGCCTGACACCCAGGTTTGATTCCAGGTGAGAGGGGCGCAAAGCCCTTGGGTTGGGGAATTAACACCTGTCAGAGCAGGCCTGGTCCCTCAGCCTGGCAGCCAGAGGAGGCCAGCGTCCTCCTTCCCTCTCTTGGCCTCTCCGCTGAGGGTGGGTCTCCGTTCTTCCTCACCAACATGAGAGCGACGGTTAAGAGCGTTCACCGGGGGTGGTCTGGGTGATTTGGTTCTTAGTCTTTTCTGGTCCCCACGAGTAGGCATCTGGTGTGCTCTTGGTGACAAGGAGTGAGGTGTGATGACCACCTTGTTGGAGGGCAGCACGAGCAAGGATGCTGTTGCAACATAAACCTTCACACCCAAACCAGTTGCCACCCAGGTGGCTTTGACTCACAGCGACTGCGCCAGAGAAGAGCTCGGCTCTAGGGTGTTCGGCAGAGGGCGTGTTGAAATTCGGTTGTCGGGCCTTTTTTCCCGGGCACCTCTGGGTCACTCGGGACCCCCAGCCTTTCGTTCAGCAGCAGTGCACGTTAACTGCTGGCACGGCTCGTGAACTGCAGTCAACCCCCAAGGGAGAGCGCGCGCTCGCCCGGCAGCCAGGGTAAAGGCCACAGGAGGCAGCGTGAGGGGCACCTGCTCTTCACTGTAGACAGCTGCCGAGTGAGAGGGGCAGCCTCGGCCTGGAGTCGGAAAGCTGGTATCTTGGGGGCGGGAGGCGAGGAAGCCAACTTTCTTCCTGCATTCCCTCTCGCCATCACCACCTGTTACCCCCATTCCTGGGAGAATGGGGCACAGCATCTTAACCACCTTGACGAAGTGAGTTTGACTCTGGAAAATCCCTCTTGCTGGCAGCACAGGCGCCCAAGTTTATTTCTGGCTTTGTGGCTGGCTGCCACCCCTGCGGGGCTCAGATTTACATGGATACCAACTTGTTTCTGCTCGGTGCCTGTTTGGTAATTAGAGCCTCCTTTCTCCAGCTGTGTTTAGTCATTCGCGCTTCAAAACAGCCTCCCCAAATGCAGCGCTCGCCTTCTGAGGGGCGACTGGAGGATAGATGGAGGCGGAAGCACCTGGCATCATTCCAGTTGCCATCTTCACAGAGATTTCCCCATTTCACAGGGTGTTCAAGACCCCGGGCCTGCGCACCCCCGCAGCCAGAGAGCGAATCTACAACATCTCGGTCAATGGCAGCCCTCTCGCCGACAGCAAGGAAATCTTCCTCACCGTGCCAGTGGGTGATGGAGAGGTGACGTACCCGAGGGAAGCCCACCTGTAGCGTGCTGCGGGCCTCGAGTGTCTTCTCCCTGGTCTGGAGCCCACCTCTCCCCCTCACAGTCCTTTCAGTTGCCCGAGTCCTGATCGCCACCCTCCACGGGCCGAGGACCCAGTGTCCGCTCCCAGACTCAAGGCGCAGACTGGAAATTTCCCCGCCCCACTTGGGGCTCCCTTTGCTCACCTGCCTGGTAGCAGGCCCAAGTTGAACGGGGCAAATGTCCTGCCCACTGGTCAGCAGCAGGCTCCTGTGATGGAGAGACCTTCGGGGGAAAGAAGGGGTATACACGTAGTCGGAAACAGGGAACCTGGTGTGCCCCACTTTGTGTGACTAAAGTGGGTTCTGGAGCGGGCGGAGGGAGCAGGTGGCACTCTCAGCTGCTGAGAGAGAAAGATGGCCTCTCTTGAGTGCAGCCGCCCAGCGTTCCTGCAGTAATGCATTTGCCTTTGCACCTGGGTGATAGAGCCACTGACCTGTGTCAGTGTCACCTTCAAGTCACACCCCTCCTGCCTGCCCCACTGTCTCTCCATCCCAGCCATCCCCTCCACCACGTGTGGAGTATCAAGGGGGGGTCCCGCCACAAAGGGCATGCCAGTTGAGCCCACCCTGCCTCCCACACAGAGCATGAGGCTGCTGGCCAGTGACTTACAGAAAATGGACATCACGCAGCTGGCCCCGGAGGCCTTGGGGAACATAAAGAAGCTCTCGGTAAGTCGGTCTCCGACCACAGGCACCCCGTCACAGCTTCGTTCAGGCTGCGTGAGTGCTAAGGTCCCCTCCGGGGCCGGCTGTTGGCGAGCTTTCGTGGCAACAGTTGAGTCCCAGGTGGCTGGCCACAGAGGCTCCACAGTGGAAGAAAAGTTCTGCCTCCCATGGGCAGTTAGTGCCAGGGCATCAGGACACGGTTGGTTGGCAGGAGCTGAAACGCCCTCATAATTGACTTTTCAGGGAGTGGGGATGGGGGTGGCGGGGGCTTGACAGCTGTGCTGCCAGGCTCCTGGGAGGGGGATGGTGGGGATCGCCGTGCCCACGCAGACAGCTCCAGACCCAGCACTACCCTCCAGGAGATGTGTTGTGCTGGCCTCCCTTGGTGCTGGCTTGAATGTGGCTCTGGTGCCCACACCTCCAACTCTTAACTGTATTGCTCCATATAAGATGCCGCCTTCAGTTGGCTCATCTGTGGTCAGACGGCCATCCCTGGGCCAGTCAGCCGTGGTCTTGGGTGGTGGGTAAGGGCACTTGGTGCCTAGGCACACCGTCTGTGGGGTCAGGGAAGGGTGCATTCCAGGGTAAGGACAAGGGCAGAGCTGGCTGTCCAAGCATATCCTCCTGCTAAGGTCCATGCAGAACCAGCCACCCAGATCCTGTACCAGTCATCACCTCGCTGGACAGCAGCATGGCTGCTTCCAAATTCTCTGTCTCGTGCACGGTGCTACTTGTTTGCTCGCTCAGATAAGCGGCGGCGATCAGAAGGGTTGTGGTGTGGGTAGGCAGCCGCTGGAGGCCCTGCTGTCCCTCAGCTCTGCCTGGCCCCGGCGCGACCGAGTAGCTCCCTGGGCAGGCGTGTCAGGTGCCGTCTACTTAATTCCCTCTCTCCCTTCCTCTTCCCCCAGAGCCGCCTGGCCCAGATCTGCGACAGTATGCATTCCCGCAAGTGAGGCTGCTATTCCTCGAGGCACCAGGATCCACCTGCAACGGGCACTTCCCGGACTGCCCACCTGGGAGAGGCCGCTTTCCTTCAAGCTTGTTTGTTTGCATGTTGATCCTCTGAGGGACTCCAGGGAGAGGGAGCGAGAGAGGGACAGACGCGCTTCCCCTCCATTAGAGAAAGCTTTGCTTCTGCTTGTAGCCTCACACCTCCCAACCCAGGGGACCCTTGGCGTGACCTGCTGCCTCCAGGACATCAAGCTCCCTGTCATCCTCCCAGCCCGGTCTTCCTTCCTTGGCACAGCACGCCCCAGACAGGGGCTGGGGGACTCCACACCCCAGGAAGGCTGCTGCCTCTCCGCAGTGGAGAACACTGCCTGCGTCCCCCTCTCTGTGCACGTGCGACGGTCTCGGGCTCAGAGATGTGGTGCTGTAGGCCACAGGAGGGCAGAGCCAGGGGCTGAAGGGCGACACGACATAGGCACTTCGCCCCTTGCACACCCTGCCCCTTTCTCCACGGCCCCAGCCGTGCCCAGTGGCTCTGACTCCCAGGAGAGTTTGCCTTAATCCCTGTTGACCAAAGACCAAAAGTTGGTTTGCAGGCAGCTTCCTCGCTTTGCTCCTCTACCTCCTGAGTGCTGGGAATTGGGGTGAGGGAACGGCAGGTCTTCAGCTCATCCTGGGTCTTTGTGTGGCGGGCCACCCACAGTCCAGTGGGCCCAGCAGGCATGTAGACTTGGCAGGGAACGCCTCTTTCCTGCGGGGTCTGCCGGCCAGCAGGTAGTTGTGTGGTGGCCTTGCTGTGTGTGTCACCTAGGCCCCGGCCATGGACTGGCTCTCTGGCACGCGGCAGTGCGACCCTGCACTCCAGCCAGCACCTGCCACCAAGAATCATGGGGCTTGTTCCAAGAATACGGGGACCGAGTCCTCCACCCGCAGACAGACCTAACAGCGCACCAGTTTCCTCGTGCTGGCTGCCTGGCTCTCTCGTGTGTCGTGCTGCCTGACTGTCCCTAGTGGGCTCGTCCTGTGCAGCCTGTGTTCTTTTGAGGTGTCTTCGTCCCTTTCCTGAGACTTGTGTCGTAGCGTTTCCTGAACGTTTCAGCGTATCTCTGAATGGACTTGTCATCAGAGCTACTAAAAGTTACCTGTCTTCAATAAATGTGGGGTTGATTTTTAATACCAGCCTGCCTGTCATCTGTGCTGGGGGAGGGGGGGGGGCCTCTCCCAGAAACGGCTTCAGCTACTTCCCTGACCTGAGACAGAAGCTCTGTAGGCGCAGCCTTCCCCGTGCACCTTCGTCCCGTGAGCTAGAAATGTATGTCTGGGAAGACAGGTCTTATTTAATTTCAAATTGAAAATTGGATTTCACGCCAACACAAAAGTATAGTCTAGTCTGCTCACCTCAGACATAGAAGATCTGGCCTCAGCCTCACCAGGAGTGAGCCAAGCAGCAGCCTTCCAGGCCCCTACCCCACCCCCCAAATGTTACCCACACAGCTCTACTGCCTGGAGCAAGCACGGGCAGGGCTGCTCTGGGTTGAAGGTAGGATGGGCCCCGGCGGTTTCACCCCCACTAAGACGAGGGAGGCCCTGTCACAGACCCCTGAACCAAGCTTGAGGCCGCCAGCCCTGGGCGAGCCCAGCCATGTGGGAAGCAGAGGAGCCCCAGCGGGTGGACGAGCTCTAGTGAGCATTTGTGCCCTGGACAGCCCGCACTTTCCACGCCCAGCACTCTGGATTCAAACGCATTGCTTTAGGGAGAGTTCGAATAAATGACAGTTCTGGGTGGGTGCACGGGTGCGTGTACGTTTGCATGAGCAGAAACACCTCACTTAAGCCTCTCTCCACAGCATATGAGACTGACCCTTTTGCGTGAAGTGATTAACCGCCCAGCTTCAACCACAAGTGTACCCAGTACAGGTCTGGGAAAAGCACTCCCTTGGATTTGTTCAGAAGGGCAATTGATCCCACACAGCTGCGCTTGCCCACCATGTTAATGTCCTATAGCTCGTGTGGCTTCAGTTGGGAGGCGGCTTGATCAGGATGCTCAGGTGGTCTCCCATCTTGCCCCAGGATTCAGTATTTCCCCACCTTCAGAATACCTGAAGGAGCCCTGGCGCTGGCATGGTTACAGGTTGGGCTGCGAGCTGCAAGGTCAGCAGTTTAAAACTACCAGCCGCTTTGAGGAAGAAAGGGCTGTCTACTCCTGTAAGCAGTGACAGACTCGGAACCCACAGGGGCAGTTCCTCCCTGTGCTATAGGGTCACTGAGTCGGCGTCAACTTGGTGGCAGCGAGTTTAGAATCCCTAAGACCCCATGTGGCTCAGAGGTTAAAGCGATCCACTGGTAGTCAAAAGGTGAGTGGTTCAAACTCCAGCTGCCCTGCCGGATAAAGATGTGGCCGTCTGCTTCGGTAAGGTTGGCCAAGTTGGAAAGCAGTGGGTCTTTATCATCCTTGCCTGTCAGGTGAGTCCCCTGCCCCATCGGTGCCCTCAGCCCCCCATGTTGGGTGGTATACGTCCATGTGTTGGATGTGGTGAGGATGGCCCTGCCTCCGTCTGAGTGCCAGTGCCGTGTCACAGTGTGCCAGGAGCTGTGGGGATGGAGGCAGATGACCAGCTCCAAGAAGTTGACTGGCAAATATACTGTGCTCCTTTACGCCCCAGCCGGAACAAGTAGAGTGAGGGGGCACAAAGATGAAGCCCGGGTTTGGAGGGAGGCTAACGTGCTTGCAATGGGGAACAAAGACAGTGAGGTCGTTAAGGTTTATTGTGCCAGCCTGGCCGATAAACACATGTGGGGCTAATTGAAGGGCGGAGCGATAAATGGCTAGGTGGGCCTCGCCTTTCTAGTTCTTGGGTCTCTTGCTTTCTGATGGTTGGACCAGGGTGCAGCTGCCTTAGCCAGTTTCCTGCTTCAGCCGGCAAGGCTCACTTCCTGCAAGACCTCCCCAAGAAGAAGCCGCATGGGCCTACCCCGATGCAGCCCTGGGTGCTGGAGCGGCCGCGTGGAGACCCCTGCCAGTGCTGAGATGCTTACACACTCACTGATTCAGCATTCCTCCTGCAGTTGGCATCATTGTGTGTGTTTTGTGAGATGGAGGAGGACTTTGTGGATTGGTGTTGGACATATGAGATAATGTTGGACTTGTGGGCTTGGGCAGCACTGGGTTGGGATGTTTTCTTGATGTGCACTTATCCTTTATATAAAACTCTCTCTTATACATATGGGTTTCTGAGGGTTTGTTTCTTTAATGTACCCAACAGGTGGTTACTTTATTATTCTTTTCGATGTTAACTGAGCACTCTTGGTCAAAACATAGTCCCTGGGGTGAAACTCATGATTCCCTACAGTCTGCCCCAAGATGGGCATCGTGGGTTCTCCATGAACCAGGAGACTTTCTGATGCTCTCCACTGTCCCGGTCTGGGAGGTCCAGCTACTCAAACAGCAGGGGCAGCCTGAGGAAGAGGAGGACAAGCAGTACACGGTGCTTCCAGGGGAGTGGCCAACTCTTCTGTGTAAATGGCCAACGGGTATGGAAAGACTTAGGGAGAGTACTGCATGGTAGGAGTCCTTGGCCTGGACCTGCAAATGTTAACATTTGCTCATTCGAAAGCTTAGCATCCACCCAGAGGTGCTTCGGAAGAAAGGCCTGCCATTCTACTTCCCAGTTTTCAGCCTCTGAAAACTGGGGAGCTTAGTTGGCCTGGATACAGCAGAGGTTGCCGTGAAGTGTCAGGAGGCATTCACGTCCCAGCAGCGTGAGGAGGGGGCATTAGCTGAGAGGCCTTTCTCTGCTGCATAGAACTTGGCCTCCAGTCACCCTATCTTCCCGGGCTGGGTTCTTCTTACACTTCCTAGGGGACCCGCCGGACAGCTCTCCTCAGGATGCTTAAAGGCTGTGTCCCCATAGCCGGCCTTTCACAGGACTCTGCTGTCACCTGGCCTATGAGGTGTGGTCTTACCTGCCTGGGTGGTGCTCGGTGAGGTGGACACACTGGTCAGGGGGCTCAGAGCCAGGAATCTGCATCCATTTCTGTCCACCTGGCTCCTACCTTGCTCAAACCCAGCAAGCACTGGCCGTGTTCCTGGCTACACACCTAACCAGTCGGGCAGACTCCTCCCTCTCCCAGAAACCCCCCTTCCCAGTGGCTGGGGGTTCTGGCAGGGTGGAGAGAGCTCAGTCTCATGCTCTGGAGACCGCAGCCCCCTTTCCCCAGGTGGGAGCAGAGGCACAGAAAGGCTCCCGCACACACTGTTCCGTGGTCAGCAAGCATCCTGAGAGCGAGCGGGGCTGCGTCACAGACAGGGCTTTATTACTTCGTCCTGCAGACAGAACCCAGGAAATCGAAAAGCATTTCCAGAATGAGTCATGGGCACCACCTCCCCAGCCAGGCCCCTCCCTCCCTGGGTGGGTTCAGATGGGTGGCGCCAGGGCTGCAGGCACCCCCTCCCCCACTGTCGAATGAACAAGGTCTGTAGAAAAATAGATGTGTGGGGTTCCTGGGAGCCATGGCCACCCGTGCCGGCCTGGCACCTGCGCAGTGCAGGCCCGGCACCATCAGAATTCTGGGACCTCGCTCCTCGGGGAGGGGAGATCTACCCTGGACACCGAAGTCCTGTCTACACAGCAGGGTCCCTCTGCAGGACAGTATGGGGGGGCTGGTGCTCCTGAAGATGAGGGTCCCCCACCGCAAACAGGAACACTGCAGGAGGCAGCGCCTAGAGAGCACCTGGCCGGAGACCCCTAACCCTGTCAACGATGGGAGCTCCTCAGTCTCCCCAGCACCCCCAGACTCAAATGAGCTGGAGCAGGGAGCAGGAGATGGGGGCGCAGGGTGGGTGGGAGGGACCCCAAGGAGAGAGAAGCTGCTGCTGGCAGGCTGAGGCCAAGGCACTGCTGTGAGCTCCCCGAGGACACACTGCCTTCCCAGACTCCACTCCTCCGGCGCCCCAGGTCCTTCTGGTCTGCTGAAAATTCCACCACCCTCCAAGGGCCTGTTCAACTGATACCTCAGCCACGAGCCCCTCTAGTACCTCTCCACACCCACACAGCACCGTCCACCCTGCAGCCAGCTCACCACGGCCCCCTCTCCCCTTTGGGACCGGCGTTCCATCTGAAGACCCCCTCTTTACTTCGTGGGGCCTGAGCCCTTCTCCGGCCTAGTCTAAACTCTCCAGAGGCAGCCTCTTTCTCACCCACTCCTTTTACCCACCCCTGGTCTCTTGCTCAGCCCAGCCCAACCACACACAGTCAAAATCAGCCTGGGCACCTCACGGGAGTGTGGCCAGGCCCAGGGTCCTGAAAGCCCCAGGCTCAGGAGCACCTGTGCTTCCCGCAGGCTCCGCGCCGCACTCTGGCACGCCGGAAGCCAAAGGGCCGCTGCCCTGCAGAAGGAATTAGTAGCAGAGGAGTCCTCGGGCAGCCTTAGGGAAGACCGTTGGTGCACGGGGTGAGGCCGAGCCAGCCTTTTATCCCTGGATCCGGAATGGGAGCGATCCAAGTTCTGAGCCCAGCTCTGACGCTTGATGCCTCGCTGGGACTCAAGTTTTCCATCTGTGCAATAGGGAGCTGGACCACCCCGTTCGCAAGAGAGGATGCAGTGCTGAAGGTCTCCTCGTCACCATCCCCCAAGGCTGGAAAGCAAGGCTCTGCGGCCTCCAAGGAGGCAGCACCTCTGGTCATGCTCCTCCCAGGGTGCCCCCCAGCGAGTCTGCCATAGGAATGTATCGGGAGGCCTGGTGGGGCCCAGGTGAGCACCAGCACTTCCGCCCTCACCCTGAGCTGCCAGCCAAGAGAGGGTGAAGCAGAACTCAGCTCCTGTCTCAGGGCCCTCAGGGTCCAGCCCTGAGCGCAGCATCCCTCTGCCGGCCTGGAGAGTCCAGGTAGGCCCCAGCCCAGGCCCAGGCCACTAGGACCCAATCCCTCAGTCCTGCTTCTCAGACCTAGACCTCCAGGTAGCTGCGGTCACTGTTTCTCAGTGGGTCTGCTGAGAAAGGGGCATCCGTGGGGGCCGGTGCCGTAGGGGTCGAAGACCGAGGCCCGTGAGCAGGGTGAGGCACACCTACGTGCCCCTCTCAACCCTGCCCCATCTCCTCTCAGGCCTTGGGCTTCCTCATGCTGTCTTCTTAGTGGGGGGGGGGGCCCCAGGAATCAGCTTTTTCCCAGGCAGGAAGAGAAGGTGGGCATGCTGGCACCAATCCAGCTGAGGCATCCAGGTGGGGAGGTGAGGATCAGACAGTAAAATGGGGGGACACTGTGGCCCCCAACAAGCTCTGGGCCCCAGTGGAGAAGAGAGCTCTCGCTCTTGAGTGGGCGGGGCCAGGGGTCGGGGGACCGCCCCCCCCCAAGTCCTGGCCACTCACACCTGTACCCCCTGGCCCTGCAGCTGCAGAACTCGTGCCCGCAGGGTGCTGATCCCGCTGAGGAGAGCCTCCTGATGGTCAGCTGACGTGATGCCCAGGCTCACCAGGTCCCTGCAAACAAGGGCTGCTCAGCCCAGGCCCGGCCATGGATGATGCCCCCCAGGAAGCCCCCTCCTCCTCCAAACCGGGAAGGGCCTCGAATCAGGGCAGACGGGGCTTCCCATATGGGCTGAGAACACCAGTGGGCCCCTGGTCCCCTACCCCAGGTTGTGACCTGAGGTCCTTAGACTCACTGAGCAGTCATCGCGGCCACCGCCTCCAGGCTCCCGTAGCCAGCTGCAGCAAAGCTGTCCTTATAGCGGCCAAGGTCCAGGGCCTCCAGCCATGCACCCACGGAGACGAAGGTGGGGAAGGTGGAGAAGGCACGGTCCGCCAGGGGGGTGGGAGGCCTGGGGTCAGAGGAGCTGGGGTGAGTCGGTGGCAGGCGTCTGGCCCTTAGGCCTGGGGACCCTCTGGAGCTGAAGAAGAACAGGAGGAGGGGAGGGCAAGCAAGGCCCAGGGCCATGCCAGCTCACACGGGGCGGGCAGCCCGGAGCAGGTGAGGGTTACGAGGTACTCAGGGCAGTGGCAAGTGGCAGCTCGAGGGAGCAGGACTGTTGGGACCAGGCTGGCACTGGCACACGCCTGGCCTTGGCAGGGAGGTTGTCCATGTTCGAGACGACGGACATGAATTTCACTTATTTTTATTTACCGCCACTGCCAATTGTCTTAGGGTTCTTACCATACGTGGTGACTGAGGCGGTGCGCCTGTGTCCCTGGGGCACAAGGGACAAAAGCTGGTGAAGTAGACACGGGGTAGGGGGAGGTGTTTCCACCTATGTGGGGGCAGGGCGGCAGGCCGTGGACAGTGAGAGGTTGGCTATCGCAGGCATGCAGCTGGGAATAGGGGAGGCCGGTCGTACCTGGGACAGGTGGTCGTGGCATACTTGGGGGGCTCGGGGTCCTGCACCATCTTGCCGAGGGTGTTGTGGATCTGGGAGAACCTGGGCCGCTCACCCGGGTCCTTCTGCCAGCAGTCCAGCATCAGGCGGTGCAGCGGGGAGGGGCAGCTCCTGGGGGGCGGCAGCCGGAAGCCGTCCTCCACTGCCTTGATCACCTGGGACAGGGGTGGGGAGCGGGAAGAGGGTTCAGCTCCCCACACCACACGGACACACACACACAC
>NW_022111357.1:5957822-5960045 GCF_000313985.2 Echinops telfairi | reverse complement strand
CTAGTGCAGAGACAGGAAGGAACAGGGCAGAGAAGAGGGGCCTGGGGTTAGGTGGTTAGCGTGCAGAGATCAGAGGATCAGCAGGCAGGAGGCTGGCATCACGGGCCACTCACGTCCTGCCCGGACATGTCCCAGTAGGGCCGCTCCCCGAAGGCCATCACCTCCCACATGACCACGCCGAAGCTCCACACGTCGCTGGCAGAGCTGAAGTGGCCGAACTGGAGTGTCTCGGGGGCAGCCCAGAGAGCCGGGCTCCGGCCACTCTGTGGGCAGCAGCAGGTCGGGGTGGGAAGAAATGGTTTCCCCTTCTGCCACCACCGTCCATGGAGCCCCACGTCAGCCACAGCTGCCCTTCTCCCTGGGCAACCCACCCTCCTTCAAGCTGGCTCCCGAGGGGCAGGGGGTGGTGTCCAGGCCCCTGTGTGAGAGGCAGCAGTGGGGCTGGCCTGGCCCTGACAGGCAGGATGATGCCAGGGAGGTGGGGCGGGGGGAGGGGGCAGTCTGAAGTGGGCAGCTGGGCCAGGGAGGGTCCTTACCATGGTGGTGTAGACAGCCTCAGCGCGGTCCCGGGGGCCGCGGCCAAAGCCCGAGAGCTTGCAGAGCAGGCCGCTGCTGAGGAGCACGCGGCGGGCCGCCAGGCCTCGGTGCACGTAGCCCATCTCCGACAGGTACTTCATGGCCGACGCCAGCCCCGGCAGCAGCCCCATCAGCTGCCCTGCTGCCAGCTGCCCCTCATGCCGCTGTCGAGGGGGGACACTGAGGCTGTGGCTGTGCATGTCCTTCAGCCCTCTCTGGGCTCCAGCTGACCCCCAGGAGCCCCCCAGGCCAGCCTGCCCAGTGGACACCATTTAAGGAGTGGTGCTAAGTCCCACCATAGAGAAACGTGGGGCAGGATACGGGGTGGTGGGGTGGGGGCAGGGGCAAGACCAGCGTGGGTATCAGGACCTCCACCCCCCAGGACCTAGGGCACTCACCCTGAGAAAGCCGTCCAGTGCCCCGTGGCTCATGAACTCGGTGACAATCATCAAGGTGCTTCCTGGGCCCAGGGAAGGGAACACATGCATGCTAAGGGATCTGCTCCACCCCACCCACCACCCACGCACGTGAAAGCTCCCTCACCCAGGTCCCAGGCTGGGCCAACACAGCCAGAACCCAGACCAAGCCTGGTCCTCTGTCCACAACCACCCCTGCCCGGTACTGTACACAGCCCAGAAGAGGGACTGGCCACAGGGAGAGAGGTCACGGTTAGCAACTGTAAGACGTTTGCTAAGAAATGTCACCCCAGGTCCAAGTAACTTTTCTCCCCCCTCAGGTTGTCCCCACAAGTCAGACAGGCCTAGGTCAGAGAGACCAGTCCCCCAAGCCAGTAAAGGGGAACTGATATCCCCATGGGGACCCACACTGGGCAGTTTCCCACGAGGAAAGGGTGAAGATGAGCAGAGGTGCCCCCCCCCCCACCATGCCCCGGGGCTGGGCAGCAGGGCAGAGACTTGAGCCCTACCTCGGGTGACGACACCCTCCAGCCGCACGATATGGCTGTGGTCAAACTGGCCCAGGGTTAGGGCCTCGGCCAGAAAGCTGAGCCTCTGAGAGTCCGAGCAGCCGTCCCTCAGCATGTGCACGGCCACCGGCAGCTCCTGGCGGCCGGGCAGCTGCAGGCAGCCGCAGTACAGCTCCCCAAACCGGCCTGTGGGGAGACGGCACCTCAGGACACCCCACGTCCTGCCCCACGGCCAGTCTAGGCATAATGACCTTGGGCCTCGCTCACCTTGGTTCCCTTCTCTGTGAAGTGGGGGCGCAGCCCCCCCACCCCTGTTCCTCCACTACCTGAGTGGTGCCTATGCCTCAGAGGGGACTCTGCGAAGACGGCCATGCCACTAAAGCTGCCCACAGTCCTGGGGCTCAGGCCACTAAGGCAGGGGGTGGGGTCGGGCCCCTGGAGAAAGCAGCCAGCCTCCTCTGAGCCAGGAAGGCAGCCGGCAAGGAGGGGACCCAAGGGAGCACAGCCCTGACAGAGGGCCAGGATCTATCCATGCAGGGGCCGGCTGCCCCCTGCAGTGTGGTACGAAACCCATTCCACAGCCCAGAGCCGAGGAGAAGTATGCCCCTGGTCATGCAGCTAGTCAGTGGCAGGGTCAGGGCAAGAACCCAGGGGTGCCTGGTGCCCGGTCTGGCAAAGGTCCCTGCTCACTGTCCCCAGAAGGCCTGGGCTGCTGACAGTCA
>NW_022111357.1:5943676-5957428 GCF_000313985.2 Echinops telfairi | reverse complement strand
GGCGGAGCTTAAGCTTCCCGTCTTGCCTGCTCCCAGGCTCCTCTCCAGCGTGACGCTTTTCGCATCCAGCTCCTTGGCGAACAGATGCACAGCCTGTAGTGGGTCCCCACAGCTCTGCGGGTCCACGAAGGTGCGGCGTGTTGGCACCTTGACTGGGGGCACAGGGAGGGAAAGGGGAGGGGGGCGCTGAGGGGAGGCGCCTGCTGGAGGATGGGGAACCACGAGGCAGTGGGCTAAGGGTACATGAGGCAGGTGAGGCCCGGCCACAGCCATGGCCAGACTCACAGTGGAAATAGAGCTCCTCTTCGTCATGGGCGTCTCGGCCTCCTTTGCTGTAGCTGCAGGGCCTGGGGGGACCAGAGTCGCCCTTTGAGCCTGGCCGCCCCTCACCCGCCCTCCCCTCCTGGAGGCCCAGCACTGGGCACCTGTCTGCCCCTAGGACAGGGCCTGTGTCCCAGCAGAGGGAGGGAGCCTTTTTGTCCTGCCGGTCCCCAAGCTTCCCAGTGGTTTGACAACCTCCCGTCACAAACACGTGGCAGCCTCGCCCCAGACCTGGCCCCAAGGGGACACCAGCAAAGTCTTGCCAACCCAGAGGCTTCCGGATCCACAGCCCCGACTAAGGGTCCCTTGCCTCCTGCCTCTGCGTTGGTGAAAGAGGGGGGGCACAAGGCAGGCTGATCCTGCACCTGCAGCTTCGGACCACGTGAGAAGATGCACAGCGAGCGGAGACTACACGCTGATTCTGGGGAGACCAGCAGTGGATCGTGGAAACACAAGATGGACGTGACCTGGTCCAGGTGTTCAGGGAAGGCTTCTGAGGCCAAAGGACTGTTCCAGAACCAACAAAGCCTCAGCCCAGCATGAGGGGGAAGGGGGTGGGGGGCAGTGTCTCCAGAGGCAGGGCTTTGCTGGCGGAGATAAAGGCTTGGCTTTCATTCTGGGAGCAGAGGTGGGTCCCTGGGGGGCTTTAAGCTGGGGAGTGCTGAGATCCCATTTGCATTTTAGAAAGATCTTCCTCCCTGCCCATGGAGCCTGCTGCTGTTTTCCCGGCGGGGTTGGCAGCCAGGAGCAGGCTTGGGTACAGCTTTGGACTTCAGAAGCAGGAAGAGTCAAGTGAGAGTTAGGGGACAAGAGCCAGAGGACATAGGGACAGCTGGCGTGCAGAAAGGAGGGGGACGTTAGGAACACCGGCAGACTTGCTGGCATTGCTCAGGGTGCTGCTATCCACCAGCATGGGAGAAGTCGGCCCAGAGGGACATGTATGCTGCCCAGCTTGCAGGGCCAGTGGGGGCAGTGCTGTCCTTAGCTGCCATGGCATCGGCCAGCCCCCTGGCTCACGCCGGGCGGAAATGATGCCTGGTCCTGTGCCACCCAGTGATGGTTTGCAGACCAGACCTTTGGGATCCAGAGGGTTGTCACTCACTGATTTTCCACAAGTAAACACCAGGCCTTTCTTCCTACTCTTAGTCTGCATGCTCTGCCCAACTCTGCTCAGCGTCACGGCAGCAGGCAAGCCTCCACTGACCAATGGGTGGTGGAAAATCAAACCCAGGTTGGCCTCTGGCCGCCTCACTACCGTCAAGTTGATGCCAGTCCAACAACCTGATAGGACAGGGCAGGACTGCCTGTGAGTTTCTGAGACTGTAACTGTGTCTTTCTCCAGCAGTGGTTTCAAACTGCTGGCCTTGCGGATTGCAGCGCAACCTGTAACCACTATGCCACCAGGGTTCTGGCGTCTGGTCTTGGTGAGAGCTCTACCACGAACTGCCCCTGCCGGCAGGGGACGAGGGGGCAGTGAATGAGGAGGGAGATGTGTGCATCTGGCGCTTGGGAATCTGGTCTAGGACTACATTCACCTTGGGAACCGTGAGCATTGTCCAGGGAGCGGGTGGCACCCGAGAGGAGAGCCTGGGAGCACGTCTTAGGAACCCCAAGAGGCTGGGTAACGGAGAAGGAAGCCAGGGAGATGGTTGGGAAATAATGGCCGAGGAAGCAGAGAGGACACCGGGTGGCAAGGCCCCGGGAACCAAGGTGCAGCAGGCAGCAGAGCCTGTGGGCAGTGAAGATGCCGACAGGGCTGGTCGGGCGGCCGTCTGGGGGACACCGTGGCCACGAGAGGGTGGCTCTGGCCTGGACTCCTGTCCCTCCACTCAGGCCTGGAATGGCCCATCGCCCTCCAATAAAACAAGGGGACAGAGAACCCCTGCCGAGTGAGGCAGATGTTAGCGCTTCTACGGCAAAAGGAATGCCTGGGGGCACCAATAGTGAAGTCCAAAGGCCGGCAGTTTGAGCCTAAGTGCTTCCGAAAGGTCACGGCAGTGACATCTATGGCAGCAGTTCTCAACCTGTGGGTCGTGACCCTTTTGGGGGTCAATTGACCCTTTCACAGGGGTCGCCTGATTCATAACTGTAGCAAAATTATAGTTATGAAGTAGCAACGAAAATAATTTTATGGTTGGGGGGTCACCACAACAGGAGGAACTGTATGGAAGGGTCACGGCATTAGGAAGGTTGAGAACCACTGACCTATGTGCCCCTCCTCTGCACACAGGGCGACAGCGATCACCACCACTGGGCGGGAGCAAGAGGGCATGATTACTAACAATGGATCCCGCCACAGTAAGAAGGGGGTTCTGGTAGAGAGTCCTGGACTTGGCGGAAAGACCCCACCTCTAGAGCCAAAGTAGGGAGAAGATGGGTGGGCAGGGAGGGGCCTTGCCAGGGGTGGGCTGGGTAGAAGGAGGAGTGAGAGGTGAGATGGGGTGGGGGCGGACAACCCCAGCTAGTGAGACTGGGGTGAGCCAGGGTAGACTGGGGAGGGAGACCAGAGGGGAGCAGGGACTTCAAGGAGCTGGAGCAGCTACGCAGCGTCTGCAGAGCCCAAGGCAGGCAGTGTCTGCAGAGCGTCTGTACGGCTGACCCACCTCACTTCAGTGCTGTCTGGTTTGAAATGGGTTTGGTCATACCCCCGCCTGGCTCTGCTCTGCCTACCTGCTTCAGAGCCTTCCTGGGCAGCAACTCCTGGCCAGCAGCCTCTGCATTTGCCCACCCCACAAGAAGGCGCTGCCCCGGGGCTCCCCTCTCTCCCCTCCCAGCCCTGAGCTCAGAGCTGGACAAGTACTCTGTGCCCCTCTCTGGTATCTGGCCCTTCCTTTCTGACTGAACCAGCACGGGTTTGGGGTCCTGAAGGCCCAGGAGGAGGGGCTGCTCCTCCCTTCCTGCTTCCCTGGCTCACCTGCAGCAGGCAGGGCTGGTTCCAAGCTGGGGGGGACAGTGTCCTCTCCTCTGCCCCTTTCAGGGTCTCACTAAGCGGAGCAGTCAGCCATGGGGAATCACCACGGTTTCCTTCCGCTCTCGCTGCCCCTCGCCCCCCACCCCCCATCAGTTCCAGCCCAGAGGGGTCAGCCTCCCCACTCTGCTGGCCTCAGCCCCCACTGGGGCTGCCTCTGCATGGAGTGGAGGGTGCCCCTAAGAAGAGGGGAAAGGTAGAGGAGACATTCCATAAACTTGCCCCCTGACAAACGTTTTGAAGTGCCACCCCACCCCACCCCGCATCATTGGGCCACGGGGATCCTCTTCCCCACCCCTCCTCCCGTCTCAGCCTACTTTCCCACAAGCTCTTTCTGCTATTAATTCTCCTCCTTGCCCCCTCCCCCACCCCCCACACACAGCCAATTCCTGCCTTCCTCCCCTGGTCTGTGTTCAGGGGCCTCCAGGTCCCCTGGGGGGCAGGGACTGGGGCCTTTGGGCTCCTGGGAGACCAGTAATCACACTGGAGCAGCAGGCGCTTGATTCCATCCTCAGTGATGCCTTCTGACATTTAATGAGTTAAGGAGCTAAATCCCCTTCATCCCTGAGCAGAGCGGGGCGAGTGAGCTAGCAAGCAAGCGGCTGAGCTAGCAGCAGCAGTAGCAGCAGCAGGGCTGGCTGCCTGCCTGCCGCAGGAGCCTGGGGGAGGGGCTGGCGCCCCGCTTGGGTCAGCACTGCAGTGTGCTTGGGCTGGCATATGCCAGTCGACACGTGTGCAACCAGGAAACGCCTGTCCAGAGCTGGGGCCTATGAGTGCACGCTGTGGTGCACAGGGACACGGCCCACCTACCTCCTCCACACAGCCAGCACGCTCACCACCGAGCCCAGGACCAGGAGGGCCGAGATGCTCACCACGGTGACGACCACTGCCGGGCTCTGGTCCCTGGACCCCGGGGCGGCTGCAGGAAAAGCAGGGGGCTGAGGCAGGCTGGGGAAGGCCCTGGGCACTCTCGTCTTCCCCATGGCAGGATGCCCAGCACCTCTGTATGTGGCCCGCCCACCAGAGCAGCCCGGAGTCTTGGGACTGGGTCCTCTGCCACACCCGGATGGCCAGCCCAAGGAAAGAGGGGCAAGGGTCCAGCACGGCAGGGCCCTCCTCCCCTTGTGCCTCTTAGCAGGCCAGCAGGGGACTGGAAGAGACTCTGCAGGGGGCATGGTCTCCGGCTGAGTGTCCCCCAGGCTGCTCAGCAAGAAGAGTAAGGCTCCTCTCGGATGGCCACTGGCTTCCCACAGCACGGGCAGTGCTGTGTGCCTTAGCTGTGTGGTCTGGTTTCAGCTTTACAGCAACCCACTAAGGAAATGTGGTTTCCATTTCACAGTCCAGGAGAGTGAGGGTCAGCAAAGCAACATCTCTGCCCCACGGTCACACGGCTCAGAAACGGTGAGCCCAAGATTTGAACTTGACTCCCAAAGCCCCCACCTGACTCTAGAGTCTCTGCGTTGGCCATTAGGGGAGCCTGGGGAGCCTGAGCTCCTCGGCTCACAGCACCTTCACCTCCACTTACTGTCATGGGTGCCCACCTTGTTCTGGCAGGGTGGGGTGGGGGGTGCGGGGGAGCCGGAGCCCCTGGCCTGGAGGAAGCCGGGGTGGGCAGAGAGGCTGAGACAGAAACAAAGCTGGGAATTGCTCAATCAAAGAAGACTCAGGGAGGCGGGCAGAGCTGCGCTGGGCCATTGCTCCCTGGCGCTGGCAGGCAAGCGTAGTCTGCACTGGGTCGGGCAGCCGAGCAGCTCTCCAGGCCATGTCAGTGCACACCTTAGGTCTGGAGAAAGGCAGGCCATGCCTCCTGGCTGGAACGCAGACTGCGTGGGAGCTGAGTGTCGAGATGTGGGGCCGCGGGGGAGGTGGGCAAGGGGGCCTGGGGTCAGAGACAGAATCCGGAAGGCCTTGAAGGCTGGGCTAACGAGCACATGCTGTGTCGGGAGGACAGCAGGGACCCCTGTGCAGTGGACAGAGTCCCTGCCGAGCGGGCGGCAAGGGAGCAAGGGGCCCTGCTGGGCTGAGGGTGGGGATGCAGGGAGGTGCTTGAAAGAGGTAGAGATGGAGAACTCCGAGACCAGAACATAGACCTCTCCCGGTACTAGGTGGCCTCAGCATGGGCCAGGAGAAGGCCAGGGGCCCATGTCTGGGCATGGGCAGGGGCCCTAACAAGGTCTCCCGGGAATGCAGGTGGGCAGGGCAGAGCTGATGGGCGTTCCTGAAGCAATCGTCTGCAGTGTCCAGGGACCGACTGATGTGGGACTAGGAGGGGGCTCAAGCCTGGAAGCTGTAGTAGGACTGTGTGGGATGCCACAGAGCTGGGGTGGGGTGGGGAGGGAAGGTTAGAGGCCAACAAGCCTAGGGTCAGAGAGGGGCCTTCAGAGCCCGAGGGGCCAGAGCAGAGAACAGGGGCCAGGGTGCAGCCAGTGGCAGACGGGGAGGGCAGCTTCCAGGACCATTTGAAAAGGTGGACACAGAAGCAGAGTGGGTGTGGTCAGCAGCCCTCTGGACCCCTGGCCCTGGTCTTCACTCCCCTTGGCTTCCAACGGACAGAACCAGCGACTTCGATGGGGTGTTACTTCCGAGAGGAGGCTACGAAAAGGCCGTGGCGTCTCTTGGGCCCCCTCTCGCACTCTCGCTGGCACACAGTCTCGCCAAGAACCCAGTCACTGCATTATAAGCATTCCTACGGAGAGGCCCACGGGGGAGGAGCTGTGAGCCTCCAGCGAACAGTCTGTGTGGGCCTGAGCAGGGCAGCAGGTTGTCCCCCTGGTAAGCCTGGGACCCTGTCGCCCCCGTGAATGCAGCCTGTCAGAGACCCTGAGCTGGGGGCATCTAGCTGAGCAGCCCGGCATGGCATCCCGACCCCCAGAAAGGAGGAAGTGAGCAATGCCTCGCTGCTGTAAGCCACCACGCTTCGGATGATTCCGCACTCAGAGATGGGGTATTTGGCAGCAGTGCAGAAGCCCAAGCCTGAGCCAGCCAGGGTCGGAACATACTGTGGGTCAGGAGCCGCATCTGCCCACAGCCAGGACCTCAGCGGAGGAGGCTGGGGACCTGGGCAGCCTCGGATGAAGGAGCAGCTCTGAACAAATGGCTTCTACAGCGAGCAGTCCCCAGCTGCTGCCCCCTGCACGCTGGCACCTGCCAACCCCAGGCTTCTTCTCAACACGCTTGCCTGGCCCATCTTCACGTACTCGAATGCTCCCCCGCCTTCAGGACAGGGGGGCTCTAATCTCCTCTTTCCAGGACCTGTCCAAGGTCTGGCTGGAGACAGGCATTCGAGCAAGAAGTGCTGTCTTCCTCCCCAGAACTCCAGCCCCCTCGACATTTATCTTCACTTCCCTTTGGGCTCAGAGCGCTTCCTATCTTGGATTAAAGTCATGTAGCAGGTTGGGAAGAATTATTATCTTGACAGCTGGTGCCAGAATGCCTCTTAGGGGGAACTGCCTCTGTTCAGGAGAAGGCTTGCGTGAGCTGTGCAGGGGAGATAGAGGTGGGATCCTGAGGGCTGGGTTAGCAGCAGACAGAACCACAAGACAGAGACCCTTCTGCCCACGCCAGGGAAGGGGGTTGGGGGCAGGCAGAGGAGGAGTGGGACCCTGGGAGGCGAGGGAGAGGGGACCGTAGGGGACAGTGGGGAGGCCAAGGGTGTGTGTGTGTGTGTGTGTGTGTGTGTGTGCAGGCTTCAGGTCAGGAGAGCTCAGGTTCAGTTTCTGTCCAGTATGGTTTGGATTAGAGCTTTAACTGATAGCACTCACACGCTATCCCAGGCCCCTGTTTCGAGCGTACAGTTCCCCTTTTGTTTTGCTTGGTTTTGTTGACTGCTGTGTGTCCCCTGACCTTCAGTGACCTCTGCTCCACACCCCAAGGCCTTGGGGGGAAATGGACCGTGTCCCATGTTTGGGTCCATATCATGGCAGAGAGAAAGCAGGAGACGGAGCACAAGAATCACGCACTCAGAGCCAGCGGTGACCTAGAGACCACAGGCAGCCCCTACCGGGAGAACAGCGGGCCGCTCGGGGCCGCAGGAGGCTTCCACAAGACACGGACAGGTCAGAAGAAGCAGAGCTGAGCGGCACAGCCAGGTGTCAGCCCCTCACCAGCAAGCTCCTCCACACAGGTACCCATCTAGTCTGTGCTGGTAAACAGGCCTTCATCGGCAAATTCCACGATAGTTAATTAATTAATTGGATTGCAATTAAATTGTTCTGCAGTAGGCACAGATAGCTCTCCCGACCTATGTGCCGCCCTGCCCTGCCAGACACGCTCTGTCCAGACCCCTCTCCACTTACCCTCCCCTGGAGTCTGCACCTCGATGCTGGGGTTGAAGCCCTGAGCCTCCCAGGGGGGCCCCAGGGATGCTGCCCGGATCTGAAAGACGTAGCGGGTGGCTGGCTTCAGGTTAGTGACGGTGACGGCAGGCGCCCCGGTCTTCACGGTGGAGTAGGTCTGCTCACTCTGGCCCTGTGGAGGGGTGGGGAGATGAGGGCCAGCTCAGGGAAGGCCACCCTGGAGGAGGAGCAGGAAGTGGAGGGGGCCTGCCTGTCTTTAGGTGAACACAGATGGGTACTGAGGTGGTGTTTCTTCCCTCAATGAGTGATACTGGTCCCTCAGGGGCGCTGGATCGACCCAGGGGGGCTGCACTACTGGTGCCTGCTCCTTATACGGGTTCATGGGCTATGGTGCAAAAGTTTTCTCATTGCCAGGAGGGTCCTGAGTAATTTCTTTTTCTTTCTTTCTTTTTTTCTGAAAAAGGCCAAACCGTTTGGGGAGCTTAGGATTTAGGGAAAATGCTACTGATCTCTTCTGTCGGACCACCAACCCCTCCTTCCACCACAAATCCCACCCCTCCCATGCCCCCAGAGCAGCCACACCTCCAAGTAAGAGACTCTAAAGCAGATGCTAGCTAGCTCTTCTTCTTGGGGTGAGAGACTGGTGGGCAGCAGGGCATGGCGGTCCTGGGTGAGCTGGCCCAGCGCCCCAGTGGGCCTGATGCCTCAGAGAACATAAGCCAGACAACTGCCCAGTCCACGCTGGCACACAAAGTTTTTCCACCCGATTGTGGTCCAATGTCCACGAATGTCCTGCTGGACATGGAAGACAGAGGGTGGTACTGCTTTAGGGGTGGAGGAGCCTGGGTGCAGAGGAGTGAAGGGGAGTGGTCACCACAGTGGCCATTATTGACTGAGTACCCACTCATTGCCAGTCACTGTACCCGCCACCTCCTTCCACCTTCGCACCATCCTTACGGGACTCAACACTTGTATGCCTTCCTTGCGAGGTGCAGAGAGATGAAGGAAGAGACTTCCCCGACTGACCCATCTAGGAATTATCAGTGTTTGCAGCTCTGCGTCACGCAACCCCCAACTCCACCCTCAGCGCTCTGTTCTGGCCTTAGCGCTGCCTCCAGCATGGTGGCTTTGCACGGTCAGATTGCCCTTCCAGGCCCTGGGCCACCCCACTGCGGACTGATGAGGGCTGCGGGGCCTGTGCAGAGGGGCAGGTTGTGGGAGGTAAGTCGGAGCAGGGAGTCACCTGACACTGCACTCCCAGGCATCGGTGCCATGTGATTTCCCTGCAGCCTTTCTGTTACACTCCTTTTGTACTTTCCCCTCTTTTTGAGGGTTTCTGTTTCGTCTGAAAGGTCAGCCTTTCTGACATAGGACCTGGCGGGCCACGCTTGGGAAAGGCGTACATATCTGGGTGACAGTGAGCAGGGACTCTGGTATACCATCCAGCTCAGCCTTGAGGGGAGGTCTATTTATGCTCTAAGCCCCAAGTATCTGTTCAATAGGCCCATGCTGAGCACGCACTGCTGCATTCCAATGTCCCGCACTGTCCTCTCCTAAGCCTCAGGGTTCCGCCTCGGTCATCCACCCCAAGTCTCCCGGCTCCAGCTGCCTCCGTAGGCCAACAGCCCCAACTCACTCACTCTCAGTCCTTCTCTCTCTGGCTGAGTGCTCTTCCTTACGCTTCAGGCCCCAAAGTCCATCCGGATGCCCCATGGGCCCCTTCACGAACAAGACCAAGCCCACCGGCTCGCCTCAAGCATGCTCCTCCTCCCTGGTCCTCCATCTCAGTCAGAGGCACCAGCATCTCTAGGGTCCCTGGACCACACTCCAGAATGTCTCCTCCTCCTCCTGCCTGTCCACCCCGCCTCGCCCAGCTCTCAAAGGCTGTCGGGACGCAAAATCCACCATGCGATTCAGCCACGAAATGAATGAGGCCTCACCAGGAGAAGCGTCTCCCTTCTTGCCACTGAGGAACGAGCTCAGTGCTGACAAGTGTGGAGCTCGCACTGAGGTTTCCCTTTGATGGCTATGATTAGCACTGAGCGTGAGAGATAGTTTAATAGTAGATTACATATCAGATGCAATTAGTTCCACAATAAATTTACGGGGAAAAGAGTTCACAACTGGAACATAACTCCATTTGTCAAATCATAGTTGGATGGCAGACACAGATTGACTACGGATACGAGAGGCTGGCAAAAATCAATGAAAAGTGTCCACGACAATCAATTTGGCTGCGTGGTGTTTACAATCAAGAGCCAGGCATGTTTTATGACTATTTGTGGGTCTATGTGTTATGCATCCTTTATATTAGTACAATTTATCATAATAATCCAGGCATCTACCTTTCCAGAGAGAGGGTGATTTACATTTGCCAGAACACCCTGGACCTAGCAATGCCCTCATCCGGTCATTCATGTTTGTAAAATTAGAAACGCATCTATTTATTGGGCTTAGTTTGGTTTTTGTAAAAGGGCCCTGCAGAGCCCACAAAGGGTCCGCCCCCAGAGAATGTTCTGGAAACACTAGGCAAATGTGGTCTCAGGATGAGCGGGTGGGGGTGGGGGCAGAGTTGATTTGGCCGGAGGGACAGAGAGAAGGGGAAACTCAAGCTCAGGAGACCACTGAGGAGACTGGAGGAAACAGGTTTTGCCGGGAGGAGGGTGTGAAGAAGGGGAGGCGGCCCTGAGAGGAGGGAGCCCACCCAGCGGTAGTGCAAGCAGCCTGCCCGCTGCCCGCTGTCCAGGACTGCACTCACCTTCTCGTAGTAACGGATCTCATACTCCGTGCTGTTGGCCCCGGGGGCTCCTGCGGGGACGGGCTCCCGCCACGACAGGGACACACTCTGGGGCTCCACCCGGTCCCTGCGGATCTCATCCTCCTCCCAGGGCGCTGAAAGTGAGGAACGTGGGGTTCTAGTCCGGGTGCAAGGAAGGGAAGGCATCGCGGAGCGGGGGGTGAGGGCGGGGCTAGGGAAACTGGGGGCGGGGCCTAATTGAATGTGGGCGGGGCAAGACACCCCAGAGGAGCGGGGCTGAGAGGAGTGTAAGTGGTTTGAATAGCTCCTGAGGGGGTGAGTGCTAATGGGGTGAGTGCTGGACTTCCTGTAGCTCACTGCCTTCTGAGTCAATTCCAACTCAAGGTGACCCTGTCCGACAGGGGAGACTACCTCTATGGGTTTCTGAGCTGTGAATCTTCACAGGAGCAGAAAGCCTCATCTTTCTACCTTGGAGTGACTAGTGGGTTTGAACTGCTGACCTTAGGTTAGCAGCCCATGCATCGCAATGCACTACACCACTAGGGCTCATTTCAGGGGGTTGAAGGGAGGCAGAAATCAGATGACAGTAGGTCAAGGAAGTGGGGACAAGGTGTACATAGCTCACTCTGAAAAATGCAGGAATGCGTGAGTCCCAGTTTAAATGGTATCCCTCCAGTCTCTTCCAAATTCCAATGGAAAAATGAAGATGCAGAAAGAGTTAAAAATTTACAACCTCACCCAAACCAGTCCTGACAGCTGATTGGCAGAATAGGATGCAGGGGTGCGTGCAATGGCCTGCTCTACTAGTGATAAAGCCTGTGGAACTCGACCAAACACTTGCAGCGGATGAGCCCCAGGGGCCATGCTGCCCACAGAGTGACGTGGCCTGTCATCCTAGAAATAACTTGAAAGCCCCTTCGTCGCTTCCCTCCCGTCTGGCCCTTGAAAAAAAGCAGGCTCTTTGTCAACCGGAGGGCATACAGCCACCTCTCTAAGGCCATGCTGCTTCTGGAGGCAACGTGTGCCTCCTGGCCCCTGGGCTTGAGTGCCTCTCAGCCTACCTCCACGTGCAGCCAGCAGTCCCAGGAGGGACCTGGGCACAAAGGTGAGGTGACATGGTCTCTGTGGACAGAGACAGGGACAGAGGGAGGGAGAGGCCTGGGATGTCCCTTTTCATTTTGTGTGAACATCATTTGTTTCAACACACTCAGTGGCCAGGCTATAGAGGGAGGAGACCGTTCCACTTCAGCACGTTACAAAGGAGCCTAATGGAGTCGGAGAAGAATAGATTCTAAAAACTGAGCTCTATTCATACATATATCGAGTCCCCAGAGATGCCGCTGAAAGCCTCCTGGACACTCGCGTCTCCCTTTCCTGCCTGCTTGCTGCGTCCACTTTGATTCACAGTCATCTGCTGTCCCCCACCACCACCCCCAGAAAGGAATTCAGGGAAATGTCGACTGCTCTGGAGTGTTCCCCGGCACACATTTCCTTTTGCTGGTGATCGGTTTAGGAGTATGTTTGTAATCCAGTTTGGGCCAACAAAAGGAGACATTTGATGAGGGGAGGGCAGGTTGTGGTAAAGGTCCACTGCTTCTAAAAAGACACCTACAAGGAAGAAATTGTTCTTTTCCTGCCCCTGGACAGTAAGAAAGCGAGGTCCGGAGCTGTGGCAGCCACCACGCCATCATAAGGGATCCAGCCTCTCTCCCGGCGGACTGGAAAGACAGAGAAGATCTGGGTTCTTAAGGACACCCTTGAGCTGCCAAACTCACCAAGTTCCCCCTCTGGTTCTCTCATGTGGGCTGAAGTCAGCTGGGCTGTGATTTTACCATTACATTCTGACAGCCTCATAGGCAATCCCAAGAGGGATTTACACAGCTGGATTCTGTTTTGCAACAACCTCTCTTTGTTCAAGAACAGGGCAACAGAAAATGCACTTGAACGTGGCAGATGAAAAGGTATTGCGGAAGAAAACAGAAACCGTGTTTGGAAGACTTGGGAAGAGCAGCCCCTTGAGAGCGGGTTAGCCTGATAGCTAGAGGAGCACGTAAGAAGACCTGATTTGGCACCTTCCATAAGCTGGGAAATGCACGTCACCACACAGGAGCAGAAGACCAGGAAGAGGAGCAGGTGCAGAAGAAAAAGCAAGGAGATCCTTAACAACTGAGAGGATGAGCAAGACGCTGGAGATACTAAAAATGCATCAGGACAATGGACATCTTTCCAAGGAAATGCATCACAAAGACCAGGGATGTTGAACAACACCATGAACGGAAGAGGAACTCACACCATGCTCTGTGTTTGGAACATCCAGTGGACAACGTGAAACAGAAGCATTGAGTCCGAGAATTTAGGTAGCTAGATAGCTCCATCACAGCAATGGAGCACATGGCTCTAAAGCAGCTGTGGGCCAGCGAAAGTGTCTGTACCACACGTCAGACCACAAAGAGAGCCTCGGTCTTTACCAAAAATGAACAGATGGCAACGGTTTCCAGGGCATGAAACCCAAAACTAAAGCAGCCAACGGAAAAATACACAAGTTGAACTTTATCAAAATTAAAAAGTTTTGAACTTTTATCATAAAGGTAGGCGACCTGGTGGTGTGGTGCTTATGCATTGTGCTGCAATTTGCCTGATCGGCAGTTCAAACCCCTCAGCCATGCTGAGGGAGAAAGACAGGGCTCTCTACTCCCATCAACAGTTTCAGCCTCAGAAATCCACAGGGGTTGACTCCATGTCAGTGAGTTTGGAGGGTTCTGGGGGGGGCGGGGTTGGTGATCGAAAAGTAAAAATAGAACCTACATAATGGGAGAACATATTTGTAAAACATATGCCTGATAAGGGTCTATTATAGAGAAGGCATAATGAACTCTTACAATTCAATAAGAAAAATTCATGTAACTCAATTTTTAAAACCTATATCCCTGCTAAGAAAATGTCCGCCAAGAGGGTCTCAGATGGAAAAGAAGACAAGATAGAAAGTCTCCACTCAAACACAGCACACTGATATAAGGTGAGATAAGTAAAGACCCAAAACACAAAACAGGATATGACAACTATGAACCCACGGATAGTGATAATAACTGAATCCCAATGGACTCAATTCGTACATTAAAAGAAAAGGCTGGAGGACTGGCTCAGAAAACATAATCCATCAATCTGTTGCCTGCAAGAGGCACATCTTAAGCACACAGACAAGAATATGCTAAGAATAAAGGGTGGACAGCAAGTTTACCAATCGAATTCTAACTCAAAAAGGCAGGGGTGGCTATGTTAATCTCCGACAATATTGACTTCAAGATCCAAACCATAAAAAGAGACAAAGAAGGACACTACATAATGCTCAAAGGTTCAGTAAACCAAGAAGCACTTAGCATATTGAATATCTACGCTTCCAATAATGGTGC
>NW_022111357.1:5938999-5941117 GCF_000313985.2 Echinops telfairi | reverse complement strand
TTATATTTCAGTGAGAGGCAAAACTGTAAGTAGGTCTTATTTGGGGGGGATGTCTTACTTTCTGGGAAACAGGGTAATAAAAATGATACTAATTATGTGTCAGGGGCCTTGGTGGCATAGTGGTTATGAGTTAGGCTGCTAACTGCATGGTGAGCAGTTTGAAATGATCAGCTGCTCCGATGGAGAGAGATGGGGCTTTCTACTCTCATAAAGTAACAGTCTCAGAAATCCACAGGGGCAGTTCTACCCTGTTCGATCGGGTCACTATAGGTCAGCATCCACTCGATGGCAGTGAGAATTATGTGGCACAGATTTTTTAAAAAATATCATTAAAAAAATTAAGGCCAGGCTTTTGGATTGGATGTAGACTGGTGGGTCCCCCAAGGCAATGACGCCTAGCAACCCTTCATGTCTGGAACTAAACTGTCCCCATGGTTCAACTTCCAGCCATGGAACAGTGACACTAGGTGCATATGCGATCCTTATACTCATCAAGCATTTGGAATCCAAAGGACAAGGACCATTTGTAGCAAAGCGAGGAGAGGAGGAGGAATGTGAATGAGCAACACGGGTAGGAAAGGATGTTCCACCGTGAAGATTGCAGTCAGTGAGACGAAACGCAATGTGTATGGATTGTTGAATGGCAGGCCTATGTCGAATGGGAAAACTGTCACTCAACCCAGTTAAGAGGTTTTTAAAAAGTGTTCAAAAGCAAAGATGCCATTTTGAGGACTAAGGTGCACCCCATCCAAGCCACGTGAATGCTGGACAGTGAATGAGGAAGACCACAGAAGGCTCGGTGCCATTGGACCTAGTACTGGCAAAGGAAGATTGGCCATACCACAGGCTACAGAAGAACAAACAGGTTTGCCTTGGAAGAAGTACCACCATAGTGCTCTTTAGAAGCGAGGGCGGCGAGACTTCCTTTCACAAACTGTGGACATGTTATCGGGAGGAAGCTTTGCTGCAAAATAGAATTGCTTCTTCTCTTTATACCTAGGGGAGGATGTCACGAGGGACAGAGAGTCCGCGGACAAGAAGATCCTCAACAAGATGGACTGACATCGCCGCAGCAACCATGGGCTCCCACAAAGCAGCAGCTGTGAGGGTGGGGCGGGACCAGGCAGTGTTTCCTTCTGTTGTCCAGCATAGGGTCCCAAGGAGTCGGAACTGATGCTACAGCGCCCAACACCAACAGGACTGAAGAAACAGATGCCACCACGTGTCGGAAGGATGTGGATAAATTGGAGCCCTCATTCATTGCTGGTGAGAATGTAAAATGTTGCATTAGATTTTTAAAAATAGTTTGGCAGTTCCTCAAAAAATTTAAAAAATGTAAATCCTCACCGAATTCACGAGAAAAAAAGAATTCAAAATTTTAAAATTGCTACCAGATTACTCAGAAATTTCACTCCCGGGCGCAGTCCTCGGGAGCCCTGGTGGTGGAATGCTTATGCATGAAACCCCCAGGTGCTCAATGGAAGAAAGACAAGGCTTTCTACTCCAGGAAAGAGTTACAGTCTCTGAAAGCCACCGTGAGCAGGTACATACCAAGAGAACTGCAACTAAACTTACATAAGAGCTTGTACATGCATGTTCATAGCCGCCTTGTCCACAATTGCCAAAAAGTGGGAACAACACACCCACATACCCATCGTTGGATGAGCGAATCAACAAAATAGAGTTATCCCCCACTTTTTGAAAACTTGCTTTACTCCATCTCACTTTTCCCAAAGCTCTGCAGTAGCGCCTGCTTTCCCTAACTGAAAGGAACTGGGAGGGCTTCCGCCTCCTTCTTAAAGGTGAGAAAACAAGCATTTTACATTTGTTTTGCAGCCAATGAGGCAGCGCACACCCTGCACGAGGAGAGTGACAGAGCCACCTGAGCAGTGAGGGTGGCTCCATCCTGCTCCTTCCCCGGAAATGACCCTCAGCATCGCAGCATCAAGCACGAGAGCCTGGAACTCTGTCTGTGAGCAGCTATGCTAGTGTTACTGTAGGTGCTGCGTGTTATCCGGAAATTGTTAGGGAATACTCCGAAACATTCCCCCTGTAAATTAATGCTAATTGCTTCTTTCTCTACACCAGGGGTCCTCAAACTTTTTAAACAGGGGGCCA
>NW_022111357.1:5936381-5938063 GCF_000313985.2 Echinops telfairi | reverse complement strand
TTTCAACTTACCAAAAGTTTTATAGGACTGCTATTCTTTGAGATAGCAGGGGGAAATCTGTATATCCACCCAGTGTAGTATTACTCATCCAAAGAAGGAATACTACCGGATGACTCTGGACTATTCATTTGGCCTTTTGGACCTCAGTTGTGCCATTTGAAGCATTATCATTCCATATAAATGCATTAATGTAGAAAATCATAGCGTACAGTGCCTAACACAGAGCAGCACTCAATCAGTGGGAGCTTAGTGCTTTTATTGCTGTAATGGCAATAGAGGGCTATTTCCATAAACTTATTTTTAAATACAGCAATACCAAAAGTAGGTTATGATTAATGTAAAATACCAGCTACAAATCTGAGTTACATATTTTTAAAAGAGATTTTTTAGTAGACATAGATTTGAAAATAGAAACAAGAACATGTCTGGAAGGATATTTTCCAAAGTTATTAATAGTTGTTATAGGATTATGGACATGATTTTCTTTATCTATACTGAATATTATATAAATATAAGAAATATGTTATATAAATATAGGAAATATAAATGCAAAACCACAGTATAGTATTGTTGCTCCAAAAAACATAGACAAATTGAGAAATTTATCCCAAAAGGTAGAGAATGAAGTGCTAAGAAGTATAAAGGAGGTGACAAAGAGTTTGCATCAGGAAACAGATTTATCTAAGGTGGCAATTAACCTCTGGCTTAGAGATATTTTTAAGAAGGATCATAGAATAATCAGAAGTTGTCATCAATACCATAACTAAAGGAAACTTTCATTGAACTAAAATAAAGTTGCTGACCCATGGTGATGTGAAATTACTCGGCATGGCTCTTTCCCAGTCTTTGTAACGTCCATCAAATGACAAGGTGGGAGCATGTAAATCGGATTATGAACTAATGTGAGTTTTTCCATTCAACTGGGTATAAAGTGAGCCATCTCAGAAGCAGAGACAGAGAACCCCATGACGATCAAAAAAGAAGACCCACCAGTAAAGCAGGACTGTGTTCCCTGCACAGAAAAGTGATTGTGGGTGGGGCAATGGCGCCCAGAACTTAGCAGTGTTTTCCCTGCCCACAGAGTGACTCAACCTGAGTGCCATTGGTCAGGAGCTGACAAACAGAGTGAGATGCCCTTTGGCCTTTTGTCAGCACCAAAGGAGCTTTGCAATACTTGTCCAAGCAGGGTAGAGGCCAAGGGGTTATGTGAATGAAGCTGAGCATCACACAGAGAGAGATGTGCCTGCTGGCATAGATGAGAAGTGCAGTGGAGAAAAGAGCTGTATCCTTAATGTTTCTGATTCTGACTTGTAATCTATTAACTTCCCTAATAATCCCTGCTCCCCATAATTGTGGGTATTGTCTATTGGTAGTCAGAATAGGGTAAAAAACTTGACCTCTGCTCCATAGAAAGCATCGTTGAGCATAGGTGGACATGGATTGTCCTTCCCCTACTGAAGCTGGAGATGGGGCATGCTCCCACCATTTCAGCAATTAAGTACAAAAGGCTTACTGTGTTCCAACCAAGTTCAATGAAAAGAGGTCTATAGTGGTGGAAAACTTGACTTTCCTCAGTAGGTTAAGAAATGTTATCCCAGCATTCCTTCATCCAGTAAGGGGGTTAAAATAGCTACAAAGGTGGAGACCCAAAGCCCATCTGTAGGCCACTGGACATCCCCTTA
>NW_022111357.1:5934917-5935941 GCF_000313985.2 Echinops telfairi | reverse complement strand
GCTAATGCCAGGGGCTTAGGTGGAGAGCAAATGTTTTGAAAATGATGAGGGCAATGAATGTACAAATGTGCTTTACACAATTGATGTATGTATGGATTTTGATAAGAGTTGTATGAGCCCCTAATAAAACAATTTTAAAAAATAGCTACAAAGGAATTAAAATTACCCTAACCTCAGACTTCTCTCCTTCAGTACACATTGTAAGAAGAAAAGGGAAGTAGGGCCCCCCAAACAGTTTATCTTTTGTGCATGTTAGCAAGAGAAAGAGTCAGAAACCACACCACTCGCATCCTCTTTTGCAAATAGGATCTGAAGGAGTCTCTGAGCCGGCTCAGAGACCAAGGGAAAGGAAGGCTCAACAAGGAGACAGTCTCGCCCGAAAGGTGAGTGTTATAAGGTGCCCAGCGGAGTCTCACCAGTCCTGTAGCACAGACAGTGTTTGCTTCCTGAATTCACCAAGAAAGATGATGGCCACCTAGACAGCAGACTCCTGGTGGAGACTGAGGGATGGAGTCCTCCCGGACAGACAACAAGAGCTCCTTGAGATAGAAGTGGAGGAGGTATGATTCTGTTTCTTACTGAAATGTTTGAAAAGGAAGGGCCACAGAGGAGAGCCCATTCCACCTCGTCGTCTTCCCTGGGAAATTCGAGGCAAAGCAAACTGTGGAGTTGGGTGGGAGGCACAGGGTTTCTGCTCCAGGTGAGAAGGAGTAGCCACTGGCTCCCACAGGTCCTCTCTGCCCTAGGGGCCCGGTGTCACCCCCTCAATTGCTGTCAACGGAGGCTGACTCCGCTGGGGGTGTGGGGGGTGTAACACCTGGCCAGAGATCCGTTTGCGGCGGCATGTGTACTGGGGGAGGCTGCTGGCGGGACAGCTCGTGTGGAGGACGGCTGGAGGTGGCCACGGGCTCGCGCGGGGTTGGGAGGAAGCGGGTGTCGCTCTGGGCGGCGGGGGCGTCCCTGCGCGCGGAGCGGCCTTACCCCCGGGCCCGGTGGAGACGGTGACCTGCGCATAGGTGGCTCC
>NW_022111357.1:5923845-5934050 GCF_000313985.2 Echinops telfairi | reverse complement strand
CCAGGCTTGGGACTCACGGGTGCAGGAAGCGGAGGGTGGGTCGGTGGGCGAGCGCGCATAGCTCTCATGGCACACGCAGAACGTGGAGGCGTTTTCCAAAGCGCGACTGTGCTCAGGACAAGGCGAGCAAAGGGGCCGCCTTGGGGACACCTTGTAAAACCCTGGAGGGCAGGCTATGGGGAGGGATCATGTGAGTGGAAGGAGAGCATCCCCAGCTACACGACAACCCCCAACCCCCTAACTTTCCTGCCCACTGTCCTTAGGTGAGATTTATCCTCTGGAATTTCGAGCCTGGACAGTTCCAGGCAATGGCAGCTCGCGGCATAACACCTAACCCTTAAAATCCACACCAAACCTATGCCCATGGAGGCCATTGGGACGGTGACCGGGTAGGACAGAGTAGAACTGTCCCCATGGGGTTTCCAGAGCTGTAATCTATATAGAAGCAGACTGCCACATCTTTTTCCAGTGGACAAGCTGATGGGTTTGGAACCACCAGTTAGCTGTCGGATGCTTAACCCACTGTGTCACCAGGGCACCTGAGCCTGTAAACACTGTCAAGTGCAACTCACACTCTGTCTGTTACTAAGTGCTTACTGGGTATCAGGAATGTGGGTGCATTTGCTGTCATTCATTTAACCTTTCCAACAACCTGTGAAGTATGCACTTTATCTGCATTTTTAAAATGAGGACACAAAGGCTCCGGGAGGTCAAGCAACTTGCCCAACGCCCCACAGCTAGTAAACGATGGGATTTGAACCCAAGCAGACATTGCACATCCCACAGTCTCACCATTGCAACCATAGGAGCTCAGTTCACCCTCTGCCCTGAAGCCAAACTTGCTAGTTTGTGAAGACATTTTCTGAGGGAGGTCCTCTCAAGGGGCACCAAGACATACACTCGGAGATGCTCTCGTGCACGCACACACGCTGCTTTCAAAGCTCACCCTCCCACCATCACCACCATTTGGGGGTAAATGTGCCTAAGCCTCCCACCAGAGAAGGAGGAGGATGAGTGTTCCTGGGCTGTGAGTCAGACCGGTTGTCGTTCTGCCATCTCTGGGTCCCACTGTCCCACCTGGAACAGTTGTGAAGAACACAGCCTTTTTATAGCTGAGCGACCTGACTCTGTGGCTGAGTTGCTTATTTATTTGCTGAGTGGCCTGGGGCAAGTGGGTTGACCTCTCTGAGTTTCAGTTGCCTCTAGTATAAAGCACCCACCCTTAGCTAAAGGTTTTTGCAGGACGAACTTCTATGAAACATGCAAGCTGCTTAGCCCGGTGCCTACCACATTTACACAATAATGGTAGTAATTATTGTTCCTCCCTCACAGGCCTGAAGTAGAAACTGCCGAACACCCACTTTAAACACCCAGCTGGGCCAGGAAGGAAGGCAATGGCTCACAGCCCCTCCCCTCAAAGTTTGGGTTGTTCCCACCTGGCAGGACTTCTCTGTTCCTCCCCTCTAGTTCAGCTGCTGAAGGCAGAGTGGCTGCTCTCCAGCTCTGAGAAGACAGCGCCACAAGGGGGATGGAGATCAGTGGGCTGAGGACTTCCTTTTGTCTGGGAGGATTAGGTTTGGCAACTTTGGGGAGGGCCTCAGCAGCCAGGAGCCTTTAGCTGTCTCTGCCTTTGGAACACCGCAGGAGGTCAGCTGACAGCACGGGTCCTGCGGGGGACTCAGAAGTCCTGGGGGCCAGTGGTAGCTCTGACACTCCTATGCCTTCTGGCCCCCAGGACCCCTCCGTCAGATGGGAGTAACAGCATTTAGGAATTGCTCCTTGTGGAGCCCACATCCACATTCATATTTGAAACTCTCCTTCTCCCCCTCCATCGCAGGCTCTCGCTGTACATTCTGGAACCTCAGAGAACAACAGATCAGCTTGACTCCCTCTGCTCCAGGGCAGCTCAGTAGATTTGTCCTCATCCCCCCCAAAGAAACACCCTTAATTCTTTCCACAATTCCTCCAGTTTGGGGGAGGGAAGCAATGGGAATCATGTACACACACACACACACACACACCTCACTGCCTTTGAGTCAAGTCTAACTCACAGGTATCCTATATAGGGTTTCCGAGGCTGTAAATCTCTATGGGAGCAGACAGCCTCGTCTTTCTCCTGCAGAGTCACTGGTGGATTTGAACTGCCAACTTTGTGATTAGCAGTCCAACGCTTACGCAACAGCACCACCAAGGCTCCTATGTTCACTAAAGAGAAGAGCAAACATGGGAAAAGGAGGTCTTAGCTTTATCCTCTCCACCATGTTCGCCTCCCTTGGAAGAGGAAGGAGTCTGCGTCCCTGGAGAAAGCACTGGGAAGCCTTCATTTTGTCAATACAAGTGTGGACATCTCACTTCCCTCCTTATGGTCCTCCCCGCTGCTTCCCCTGCCACACTGAGCAATCCCTTCGACGCCTCTGGGTCTTGTCCTATACTGCCTTGTATCCTTTCTCTCCTGGCAAATTCCTATGCTTCTTCAAACCCAGGTTAATAACACTCTTCTGTGACGCTCTTCCCAGCATTCCTCTCAGCTCCCTCTCCCCAGAGCAAAGTTGAGGCCCTTCCTCCAAATAGTGTGGTGCTGGTTACCCAGCCACAAGGCCAGACCCACCTGGATGTACCCTGAACGCCAGGTTCAGCATGCCCACTCACCTCTTGAGTTCTCTACCCATAGCTTTTGTCCCGCCTCAGCCTGGGGAAGGGAGCTCAGCACAAGTTAGTTAGCAGTGGCACTGGGCTCCTGAGCAACTCTTTCTCACTTCACAGACAATAGACCAAGTCTCCCTCCTGCCCCTGATCCACTCATTCAGCAAATCTATTTTTAGCATCTACTAAGAGCCTTTGCTCTAGGCTCTAGAGATCCACCATGGAATACAATACAGTCAGACCAGACTCTGACTGTCCAATGGTGTCGATGCCCTCCCTCCTACCTCACAGGAAGAAGAGAGGCCATCTGGTGGTAATCTCTTCTGCAGCTGCCCATCCAATCTGCCTCTATTCCACCTCTTACCCATCGTCCCTCTCCTACCGTCTAGCTCTAAAGTAGGGGATGAGCCACCTCTGGTTGAAGGCTAGCCCTTCCATTACCATGCTAGAGCCTTTTCGCTTCTGGAAAGCGTGCCTTCCATTAACCGTCTCCCCTCTTGTATCTTATACCTCCTCTCCTCTACCGGCTGTTCTGGTGAGATGCCAAGGGAGTGGAGTAGCGGAAGAGGATCCATTTTAGATGTAAGCTATGAGTTGGTGGTTTATTATTATTATTGGCAACATGTGCCAGCAATGCTACATGACATTAGTGATAAAATACTTGCTCCTACTGGGGCCGGCCACTCCCACCACCCCCACTTGGTCTCCGTCCCACTGGCTCCTTCCCTTCACCATATAAGCAAGCCTCTCCCATCTGCAACAGCAATCTTTTCTCAACCCAACATCCTTCTCAGGTGACTACCCTGTCTCCTCTTTCAAATACAGGCTTCTAGAGAGTTGTTTATATTCCCTGATCCTGCACTTCAATTTCCCACATCCCTTAACCTCCTGCAACCAAGCGTCTCTCCCCACCACTCAACTGAAACTGCTCTCACCAAAGCCAACAAGTGGACATTTTCTAATCCGAGTCTTACCTGATGACTCACCGACCTGGTCGGTCATTCCGTTCGCTCCCTTGGCTGCCACGCTGTCACACTCTTCTGATTCTCCTCCAACCTCAGACCGCCCCCTCCTTGTTTTTCTTACAGACTCCTTTCTCCTGTCTTCCCGTGAGGCACTGCTTTTCTGTGAGATTTCATCATTGGCCCTCTCTCTCCACACACTCTCCCTGGGCTGTCCCAACCACACCCACAGTGTCAAGTAGTATCTGTGTTGCTGGCTACCTAACCACAAGGCCAGACCTCTTTCCCGAGTTCCAGGCCCACTTTCTAGCTCTATCCACTTGATCATGCCCTGAACACCATACGTTCAGCATGTCCCTCTTGTGTTCCCCACCCTAGTGAATGACCCCTCTGGTCCACTCAATCCCCTAAAAGCAGAGCAATCAAAGAGGACTTCGTTCTCTTCCTGCATGTCAGGGTCACCAAGTGCTGTGGATTCTATTTTATTCCAGATCGGGAGGAGCGCTGCTGCTGCCTTAGCTCAGGCTCCATGCTCATCACCCCGCACTATGACATCAGCTTCTTTCCTGGTCTTCTAACTGCTCATTCTTCCCCTCTGATTCTTTTTTTTTTTTTTTTGCAATTTCATATAGAGTGATCTTTTGAAAATACAAATATTAGTAGGTTGGATCTCTGCTTCGGATCTTCTCCACCGGGCTGAGGCATACAGATGAAACCCTTGATTCCAGCACTCACAGCCCTTCATCGTTTGCTCCTGCCTCTCTCCAGCCCACTTACTTCTCTCCCCTGGGCTTTCCCTCTGCTCCAACCAAGTGGGCTCCCTCGCCTGCAACTACAGTGTGTTGCACACATCCCTAAGCTCAGGAGGCTCCCAGGTGCCCAGAAACCGTAGAAGAAGCCTTCTCACCAACTCTGGAAAGTCCTCTCTGCCCTTAATATTGGGTTCTTCCTTCCCTAAGAGTCAGGTCTCTGTTCACACTCGTCACACCCTACGGTGACCACCTGTTCACCTTGTCCATCTTCACAGAGAGCCTACTAAACATCAACTCCTGTCACGGGCACTGGGGCTGCAGAAATGAATATGACCCAGTGCTTGAGCTCAAGAAGTTCCTAGCCTGGTCGTGGAAGCACACGTGGGTAAACCACTGCAATGCCACGGGGCAAGTGCAATTTTAGTGAGTGCAACCAGTATTGCAGAGTCCCACCCCTACCTGGAGAGGCCAGGAATGTTCGTGTCTGAGTCCCCGGAGGAAAGATAGGGACATCCATCTATTTAACGGCAATGAATCACCAGGAGGTGCAGATGGTAGGTCTTCCATTCATGTTGAATGAATGATTGAAAAAAAGGGGGTGTGTGTGATCCAGTTTTGTTACCTCCTCCTCTGTCTTCCCACCGCTCTGTCTCTCCCTCTAGTTCAAGCAGATATCACCCTTCTGTGACTGAAACTTTCACATCTCTGCAGCTACTGTGAGCTTCTCGGGAGCTGGAACTGGGTCTGATTCATTTCTGTTGCCCTGGTACCCGGAGAGGGATCCGGCTTAGAGAACAGATCGTTTGATCATCCTACATGAAGTGCCCTCATCATAACCCCAGGCTCCTGAGCTATGGGTCCTCAGTTCCCCACAGCCCCAACAGAACAGTCAACATGAAGGTCTCCCTCCAGCCCATCCCAGCCTATCCCAGGGCACAGCGATTCCAGTGTAAGGGGACTTGGGTGGGATGTTAGCCGTCAAGTGTATGCCACCTCCCAATCTCTCTTGAGCTAAAGAATTCCTTCTTCCGGTGGCAGATGAGGATATTTTTCCAATAGTGGGGTGCTCCCTGCCTATGATGCAATCAATCCCACCGGTCCACAACCTGGGCCGTCTAAGAGTTCTTCCTGGTGGTTAGGGGAGGCAGTATGGTGTAGGAGAAAGACTTGAGACTTGGGCAAACCTGGATTCAAATCCTGGCTCCCCACTACCTAACTTTGTCAGTGAGGGATTGCGCTCTCTGGTCCTCTGTTTGCTCATCTGTGGAAAGGGGATAGTGATCACTCACTATATTGCTGTGAAAACAAAGAAGTCTTGTAGGAGATGCTTATCTGAAGAACAGGTCTCCATTGCCCCTTATATTAAGCTAAATTCACCTCCTTGTAACCATCCATATCGGTCTTGGCTAAACCCTCTGGAAGCTCCAGGCAAGGCCAGGACTCCCAGCTCCAGAGCTCAAAGGCTTCTCCCCGGCCCCTGCCAGCCTCACGGCTCTACTGCCCGCTACACTCCCAGCCCACGCGCGCCCCAGCTGGCTCCATACCTTCGCAGATGTCGCCATGCTCCTGGAATCCCGCACTGCAGCTGCAGCGGCCCACAGGCACCAGCCACTCACCATCGGCACCGCAGTGCATACGCGGGGGGCTACCGGGCTCCCCTTCCGAATGTGCCACGCACGTTCCGGTCACCTCCACCAGAGTGGAGAAGGCGCCCTCGGCCGCAGTGGCTGGAAAGGCGGCCAGGCCTCGCACGGTGGCTCGGCATTGCTTATAGTAGACGCGCACAGAGACCAGCGCCACGCAGGCGCCCACGTCCTGGAAGGCCAGGTGGAAGCCCCGCCGGCTGAGCGGGCCAATCTCGCGCACCTCTGTGTTCAGCTTCATCTTGCGCTCGCCCAGGTCGCCCTGCGTGAAGCTCTCGTCCGCGGCGATTGTGTCGATTTTGTGGGGCCGGCTGCCGCCCGGGTGGGGACGTCCACGGCCTAGATCGGCCTCGGTCTCCAGGTAGTAGACGTTGAAGGTTTCCTTGCAGGTGCCCGCGGCGCCGGGGATGCTGCCGCAGTCGCGCAGCGTGAACTGCAGTTCCACGAAGATGCGCTGTCCACGGCCGCGGCTGATCCAACCCGTCTGCAGCCAGTTGTCCTGGTTGGGCTCCAGCACGTTGCACACTTGGTACGTGCGGATGGGCCTGTCGTGCTCGTCCACACCGCTGATCTCTTCCCACTGGGATAAGAGCAAACATGGGGCAGCTCAGACCCACGGCTCCCCAGGAGATGAGGCTGTGACTCAGGGTCCCAAACCCTCCTTCCCCATCACTTCCCGGTCTCCTGCGCCTGCCCCCAAGAGCAAACACGTCCCTCGGCTGATAATCTAGAGCAGAGAGAAACATTGGAAACCACTGGGTCCAACCTTGGCTTTCATCGATGGGGAAACTGAGAGTCCAGAGGAGAGTAATGGAAGAGGTACGCACATCAATTAGGATCAGAACTAGGAATGGTACCCGGGTCCCTTGTCTTCACCCAGTGTCATTTCCACCGCACTGACCTGCTCTCACCAGGCCACGTTGGCCTATCCTCACCCCAAGTTCCCAGGCCTCTTGTAGGACTCCAAGCTTTGGTTCTGTCCATCCAATAATCTACACCACTACATGGAGTATCTACTGGGCACAAGGCCCTGACCAGCACCAACTCCATTTAGCTGTCACGTTTCTGTTCCTACCTACTGGGAGAAGGCCAGAGTGCTCCTTAGAGGCAAGGATAGCAAGACTTCGTCTTACCTACTTTGGACATACTGTCAGGAGAGACCAGTCCCTGGAGAAGGACATCATGTGTGGTAAAGTGGATGAGGAAGGCCCTTGACGAGATGGATTAACACAGTGGCTGCACCAATGGGCTCAGGCATAGGAACAAGTGTGAGGCTGGTGCACGGCCGGGCAGTGTTTTGTTGTGCTGTGCACAGGGTCGCTATGGGTCAGAGCTGACTTGATGGCTCCTAACAACAATAGACACAGCCAGTTCTCACTAAAAAAAAAAAGCTTTATTGGCTGAAGATTTAATATTTTCTGATTGACGACCCTGGCTTGAAGCCAGGCTGCTGGAGAACCACACATTCTGATGAGGACTTTGATCTGAAATGCCCATGGAGATCCCCCACCTCAAGACTGAGGCCTTCCCCGCTAAAGGGTTTCTGGGACAGAGAGAGACAGCTTTACACTTACCCCATTACTGGGCAGTGCAGTCCAGCCCAGCTCAGCCTGGGACGCTTTAGAATCCAGGAGGATGACTAGAGAGAGAAGGGAGAGGTCAGACGAGACAGAGAGTCAGTTTAGCAGGAGAGAGAGGAAGACCCTTTGGTGAGCTCCTGGCAAAGCTGTTAACTGAGGAGATGGAGGGTGTGGTGAAGAACACACTCGAGTTTGACCCATTCCATAAATCCCAGGGTGGAGGTGGGGCAAGAGGGAGTTGCTAAAGTCCAGCGAGAGGCAGTCCCAATAATGAAATCAATAGCCTACATCTGTTTCCTGTGACATTGTTAGAAATGACTACAAACTTTGTGGCTTAAAGCAATGCCAAGGGAACCACTGCCCTTGAATCAATTTAGATTCATGGTGGCCCCATATAGGGTTCCGGGGACTTTGTAAACCATCACGAGAGGTGACAGCAGTGGGGCCAGTGGGTTGGAACCACCCACTTTGCAATTAGCAGTCCAGAGCTTAACCGACATCACCACCAAGGCTCCTTATCAAGGAGTAGAAATCTCTTATCTTATGGTTCTGGATATGGAAAGCCTGAAAGCATTTCACATTGGACTAAAATCCAACGTGTCAGAACGCTGGTTCTCTTGGCGGCCTCTGGGGGGAAAAGAAATATCCTAGTCTTTTCCGGCTTCTGGCCTTCCCTCCATCTTCAGACATCATTCTGATCTCTGCTTCTGTCACCACATCACCGCGTCCAGTTTACCTCAGAGAAACGCCAGTGTGTTTGCGTTGGGCTCACCCAGATATGGCAGGGAGGCCTCCCCATCTCAAGATCCTTAATCACTCTGCAAAGACCTTTCCCCCATTAAAGGTAAGGTTTACAGGTTCCTAAGGTTAGGGACCGATTTGGGGAGGGCGTCATTCCACCAACCATACAACACGCTAAGACTGCTTCTAAAATCGGTCAGTGATCTTCTGCCTTCCCAGTTTCCCTAAACGATGCCTGAGTGTCAACGAGAGGAAGCAAAATGTGAATGCATGAGGGGATTCCTTGCAGACACCCCCAAATGCACTCAGACTCAGAAGCTCTTCTGAGGTCTGGGATCACCAGGGATGGAGGAAGCTTGAACCTTTTTTTTTTTTTTCATTTCACTCCTGGGGTCTCTGGGGGAAAGCAAATCGGAGAGACCCTTCTAGCCACAGTAGAGACAAAAAAATCTCTCATCTCACTAGGCACTTTCCCAGGGGCTGTCACCTTAGGCAAATGCCAGAGATCTTTTTGTGTGGGCATGAAGCCATGGTGCCTCCCGCACCAAAGCGTCTTCAAGCCACTTTATTTCCTCAGGATGCACTGATGGGCAATCAGCATGCTTCTCTCTGTGCTGGCCACAGAGAAGCAATGGTTAGGGTAGTACCACTGGCAGCCCAGGGCCATCCCGCATCAAGGAAGGCTACTCATCTGGAGCCTAAGCAAGGCGGTGGGCTGCCAATCCGAGGACCCCTCAGAGGGGGCTGGCCTCAGAGACGTCAGCCCTGGCGGCCAAGACTGCAGCCCTGTCGGATTTCAACACAACTGAGCGCACATCCGAATTGCCTGCTGGAAGGCATCAGAGATCTAGGGGCCCGACCAACCCTGTGGTCAACGCCTCCGATTCCAGCGCCTCGGAATTCAGCTCTGACAAACGCGCCTGCATCGGATTCATTTGAACGCGTAGATTCCCCCGGATTCGGCATGCGAGGAAAGACACGGGCTCCGCTGTGGCGGGTAGCCCAGCCCCGGTCCGGCTGCTCCGCGCTCCGGATTCAGCACTGCGGACAGCTCCCCGGGCAGCACCGCGGGCAGCTCCCGGCCCCAGCCCCCTAGACCAGGGCTCCACCTCCTGTTTGCTATACAGTGGTCGTCTCTTGTCCATCTCCATCTCGTTCCTCCACATTCCAATCTCACCTCCGCATCTCCCCGTCTCTGCTCCCTTCATCTCCCCGCCCCCACACCTCCCACTTGCCATCGCTCAGCCTGTCCGTCTCACCGGCCCCAGAACCGCAGCCTCGGTCTCCCGCGGCCCCTGTCTCTTTCTTCCCGGCCTTTCTCCAACCCCACGGCTTTCAGAGCCCCTCGCTATCCCCCTGCTTAGCCACCTTCTGTCTCCCTAGTTCTTCGCCTCTCGCTGCCCTCTGGTTCCAAATCTCACATATAGACTCCAGTTCTTCCAGCGACTCCTCCCAGCACCCCCGCACCCCGGGGTCCTCCGGCTCCCTCTGGATTGGCACCCAGGCTCCGGGGACAGCCACCGGTCTTCTCACCTTCCTCGGCGGTCCCGGGCCGCCCGGGCCCTACAAGCAGCGCGAGACAGAGCGGCATCAGGCAGGCGAAGAGGCGCAGCGGGTGGGGGCCGGCGCCGGTCTCCATGGTCCACAGACGGAGCTGTCAGTGCGGCGGCGGCTCGAGCCGCGCCAGCCCCAGCGCCGCGGAGCTGAGCTCCCAGACCCCAGCTCCTGCGAGGGGCGGGGTCTCCCCGGTCACCATCATCCACGGGGACCAATCACAAGGCACCGCCGCGGGAGGTCCACCAATCCCTGTCAGCAGAGGCTAGGGAGGTGGAGTTTCACACGCCAGAGGCGGAACGACGACCTGGAGGGCCGAGGGGAAGGGGT
>NW_022111357.1:5916703-5923497 GCF_000313985.2 Echinops telfairi | reverse complement strand
GCAAGCTCTACAGCTTGACCAGCCTTGGCCGCTTGCTGCGTCTGCGGCTTCGGGTGTCTTAGGGCTCGATCCCACCCCAATTCCCTCCCCGCCCTACACACACACACACACACACACACACACACACACCCCGACGGGAGGGCGAGGCCAGCCTGACTGGGTGGGCTGCTTGGGAAAGGAGAGAAAACTGGGAGACTGGGTCCCTCCCTCGGAGCCGTTCCCGCGAGGCTGGGAGACCATGTGGCAGGCTGGGTGGAAACGGTGGTGGATTTCACGTGAACGCGCGGCTCCTCGGACTCCTGCTCCTTCTGCCAGGACGCCGTCCGCACTCCCGACGGCTACTCAGGGTCTGGGGTTCCCCTTTGGTGACCCCATTCCAACCACTCCAGAGAGCTGGTGAGGAGCGCGGGAAGGGGACTCGGGCGTCTGGCAGGGGGTGGGGGCGGGGCTAGGGAGTGCAGAAGAATTCTCGCAGAGTTCAGCAGGGCAGAGCCAACAGGAAACGTGGAACACGACCTCTAGCTAGTGAAGGTCATTTATGTACAAGCGGAGGGTTTAAGACGTTGGAGGTGGGAGGGGCTGGGGCCCTCGAGGGCGAGGAGGGGGCTGTTGAGCGCCCCCATCTGGGCTGAACTTGAGGGGAGAAAGCTCCACCCACCTTCTGGCATTTCTGAGCTCTTTCCTTAGCGGACCCAGCCCTTCCTCGTCGGACGCTAATCACAGCTGGAGAAGCCCCGAGCTCACAGGTGTGAGCCCTGTGCCTACACTGCCCGTGGGGTGGCTGTCTGTGCGCTTTGCGTCTGTGTACCTTTCCCTCTTCCAACCAACGCTTACTGAGTGTGGTGGAGACACCTGGGTGCGTGTGCCCACCCGCCACAACCTATTCCTGTTTGAGCACGGCGCATACAGAGAGCCCCTAGCTCCTGGCGTTGTAGAGCTGCTTCCACGAGTCGTTTCTGCTGTGTGTGCGCGCGTGTGCGTGCGTGCATGCGCGTGGGTTACGTGTAGATGCACACTTGCTTGCTCACAGACACACTTGCAGGAAAGTAGCAGTAGGGGGTGGAAGGTATCAGTCTCCGCCCCCTACCCCGTAGGAAAAAAGGTGGTCCGAGCGGTGGGGGCTCAGCCACCGCAGGGAAGCGGAGCCCGCTGAGAAAGCAGGAGGGGGGTGTGGCGTCTGGCTGCAGGAGGGGCCTCTGAAATCAGACCTACCTGAAGAAAGGCTTTCAAGCCCCCACCTCTCCTTCCCATCGTCATTCTCCTCACGCTAGATCCACCCCTCCCCCGTCCCCTGCCGCCCTCCCCCCAGCGCTGGGAGATATTTTTAGAAGCTGCTTAGAGACCCAGGACTCTCATTCCAGAACGAGTCTCCACTTCCCCACCCCTCGCCCCGTCTTCAACACCGAGTCCCATCCTCTTGGCGATCTCGAAGGCGCCAGCCATAGCTTCTCATCCGGGCACCAGGGACTTCGGTCAAAGATTCTGACCCTAGATGCTAAAGCAAAATGCAGATTCCCTCGGAGCCTCGCCAGGGTCGTTCCGGAGCCAGCCAGATGGAGACAATTAACTGGGGAGAGCGGCGAAGATTGCCCCAAGAAAGCCCTGGCTGTCCGGTCTCTGGCTCCAAACCCTCTCTCGCCACACACGCCTGCAGGCACCTCAGGGACTCACCAGACCGGGGTCTCTAGAAAGGGGTGGAGAAAAAGGGTAAAATAATCCCGCGGGATAATTCACTTATAATTAGACGAAAACCGGAGAAGCCCCAGCGTATGCAGATGTATGCAAATCAGCCTGATCTCAATAAGAGTTGCTCTAAGGCAAACTGCACTGTACCAGGAGGCTGCAGAACAGACAGCTCAGTGGAGAACTTGGGAGGGTCTTAGAAGCTAACCAAGCTAGCGTCCAGCACGACCTTGAAGAGTTGGGGGGCGTTGGGGGACGTATTCAGCCTAGGGCCGCCAGGTTCGGTGCTACCCAGAAGAGCAGTCAGGTTCCTGGCCGTGGTGCTGAACTCTCTGCCGGCAAGTCAGCTTGAACTTCTACCTGTCCGCGGTGCTCCACTGCAGCGGTCTGGACAGGGCATCTTCAGCGGCACCAGGGACTTCTCTGCTGCCTCGGTCTGATCCTAGGACTAGGGCTTGCTTGTAACTCAGATACAGTAATTGGAGTCTCCAGGGACCAAGCAACGTCATTCGCTGGAGTAAGAGTGGAGAGGCCTGAACTCCACTTGGAAACTCCTGTTTTCAGCCTCTCCCAGATCTCCACTGAGGAGGGCGGAAAGGGTGTTTTCCTCTCCTTCTACCCCACTATCTCCTAGGATGGTGGAGGAAAATCTTTTTTGGGCCGAGAAGTTTAATTCAACCCCCAAATAATGAGGCAGAGTCTTCCAGAAAGCAAACTCCACGTTGTAGCACAACCTCCATCTCCGACTCAGTGCAAATTGCGAATCTAGAGGCTGAAAATCGGACCTCTTGTTGAACAGATGTAGAAAGTAATTTCAGCTTGGCTGAGCAGAGAAGGTCAACTCTTCCAAGGAGAAGACAAAGATTGTACTAGAAAAATCAAAGCCGAACCAAGTTCTTAGGAAAAAGGATGGGGTGGGGAGTGGGGCAGGGGAGGTGGGGACAAAGAGCAGTTGGGAAGGGGCATTAGTGCTTAAATCAGCACCAACAATTTTCCTTTTTCTCTTCCATGATACTTCCATTCCCTAACCCCAAAAAAGAAATAAGCAAACCAGAAATGGATTCAGAGCTAGGACAACAAATTCACAGGCAAAAATAAGCTGTATTATTAACCAAAAATATTTAGTAATTTTTTTATAAAGGAAATGTGAAATATTTTATTTAATACCCTTAAAATTCAGCAGTGAGCGGCTTTACCATCATCAAAGGAAACTACTCGGCGATCACTATCCTCTCGCCTCCTCTTCCTGTGGATAAAGACACTTTGGGGTTATATAATTACAGCATATGATTTACAAATGTGACCCAACACTGTGCCTAGTACATCATTTTGGTATGTACTAGGGTGAGTCAAAAGAGTGTATGGAAAATGGAGCGAAAAGATAATGAGATTTTCCATGAACTTGTTGAAGCCCTTTATATTAATTACTGTTCAGGTCTATGGTTAATCAAGGTGGAAAAAAAAGAAGGAAAAATGAAAGAAAGGATAAAGGAAGGTTAAATGGTGAGATAGGAAGAGAGGGAGAGGAAGAAAAGGAGACAGTCACAGAGGAAAAGACAGAGGGAGGGATAAGGAAATAGACAGCTCCTGGAGATGAATGTGGTTAGGAAGCACAAGAGTTGGAAGAAATTGTGCTTGAAGAGACAGGAATGTCATTAGGGCAGGCTGGCTGGCCAGCTGCCAACTGGCCTCAGCGGTGACATTTACCTTGGTGAATTTATCATGGTCCAAGCTCATAAACTTGACTTTACCAGCACTAAAGGTGAGCCTACATATTGGGGGTTGGGAAGAGGATCATATTAACTCAGCTTCAATCCTGATATCTCAGTCAAAGAATGTGTGTATTTACTTATGATATGAAAAGACATAGCCCTGGGGAGCCGAACGCTAACATTGCCATACCCCAGACATCCTTCCCCTGTGGGGAAATGTGCACAGGACACGAGTGTATGCTGTGAAGGTTGTTTTGAGAATGCGAGGGGAGGGAATTGGGTGGCTTTAATATTTTATAGCACCAGACTCTGATAGCCTTCTGCCTCCAAGTCTCCAATCGGGATAAACCGACCCCTGGCAGCTCAGTGATTATGCGAGGGCCCAAGGCTATGCCTGGGATCCGTCAACAGATGCTTCTGTGGCTCTGGTTTACTGTTAGGTCTCTGGTTTTGTTTTTACAGTTCCATTTCTGAGCATCTCTTTGTTAGGTTGGAGCACTCCCTGTAAATCTAAACTACCAATGTCATGCACACTGATAAAAATTTTGTAAGTAAAAAAATGTGTATTTTATAAGTAAAAAGTGAACCTATCGACTCCTCACCCCAAAAGTTCAAATCCGAGAGTAAAATATTTCTAACAGATTGATATGTACCCTTGCAGATATCATCTATGCATATACAAACTCATACACATTTATTTATAGAAAATATATTCATTAATAGGGTAAAAACTGGAGAATACTAGCTCTCCTCTAGTTTTTCTTCCTCTAATTTTTTTCTTTCTGAAAGAACCCCAATTTTAGTTGAATACTTACCATCTGTTGTCAATTTGAGGATGAAGAGTGAAGAGGTGGAGTCTAGCCTGTCAATCAGGTCATAGCTTGATGACCTCATTTGGAGGCGCTACAGAGACAAATAGCTTGCTGGAGGTAGGACACAAGCTCACTCCCTGCGAGACATTCCTGTTGAGAAGACACCTGGAGCTACACTAGAGCCCTGGAGCTGGAGGAGCCACGTGGAGACCCACACCAGCACTGACATACTTCTACCACCACTGGATCCACAAGACTTTCCACTCTCTGGCCTGTGATCTTCCTGCATTCGGCATCATTGCATGTGTTGTGTGGGTCAAGAGGAATTTATAGACTGGAATTGGACTTATGGGCTAATATCAGACTTATGGACTTGATCTGGACTGGGCTGGGATGTTTTCTCAATATACAGTTACTCTTGGATATAAAACTCTTTTTTATACACATATGAGTACCTATGAATTTGTTTCTCTGGTCAACCCAGACTAACACCAACTGAAATCTGAAACGTGAAAAATTCAACTTAACACAATATGTGAGGTCATAATAGACACAGCGAATTCTAAGACTAGTAAGTGGAAAGACCGCCTCCCCCCCAAAAAAAAATCCAAATTCACTGCCACAGAGTCGACTCCAACTCATAGCGACCATATAAATCTGAGTAGCACTGCCCCTGTGCGTTTCTGAGGCTGTATGTCTTTACAGGAGCAGAAAGCTTCATCTTCCTCCCATGGAGTAGCTGGTGGATTTGAACAAAAAACTTTGTGGTTAGCACCCCAAGGCAGCATATCCCACTATGCACCTGAGTCCCTTGCAAGCGAAAATATATAAATGTAAATCTGCAGCCAGAGCACAAAGAAAGGGAGAATATGGACAATGAGAGTCTGCGTTCCAGGGGACCTGGAGAAACAGCCTCCCACACATGGAGTTAGAGACCGAGAGAGAAGAGAGTAAAGGGCAAGAAGCGGTAGCCCAAGATAGAACGGTGGAGAATTTTATAAAACTGTTGAAACTGAGTGTACAGAGGAATAGTCAAGAAGCACTATTAATCACAAGCAAGCTAAATAAAAAGAAAAACACACCTAACCACTTCATAATAAACTGTTGAAAAACCAAGAAAAAAAATCATTGAAAGCAACTAGAGAGAGGGGCGGGCGGGGTGGGGGGAGATATAGTACACTGAGAGGAATCACATTCTTTGTTGACAACATTGTCTTGACTCCTCAACATAAAATCTTAAACCCTGTGGACAATGGAATCGCATCTTTAGAGTGCTGAAAGACAATAATGGTCTGGAATACTACACCCAATGAAAATAACTTTTAAAAGTGAGAAATGAAATGTTCTCAGCTCCAGCAGAATCAAAACCAAGTCCAAAGGAAGCATGGGCACACAGAGAGAAATAAAGAAAACCGGAAAGAGAAAACCCGTCCAAATAAGTGGACAGGCACTCTTCAGCAATAATAGCCCGTGGAGCTTGAAACACATGCACAATCAACAGTATATGATAAGAGCATCGTATGGAGGGTGATGAGGTAAGAGAAATTAAAGTGTTTTAAACCTTTGCACTGTCTAGGAACTGGTAAAAGAGCTCATTTATAATAAATTCTAACAAGTTTAGCAAGTAAATGACTATTACCCACACGTAAGGGCGTGTAGAATATAATCAAGCACATTTCAAAGAAGAGACACATATTGTATGGGTGGGGTGAGGAAGTATGATGTGTTGAACTCAAATATACAAACCTTAAGTTCCTGTTTTAAATACAAATACACTAACGATGCTGGTGAAAAAGCAAAGACTTGGTAGTTTAAACTGTTGAATATAATATCAAAAAGGTAAAACTCCACCTAACGTACAATAAAAAAGTTTCGGGAAAACCAAAACACAAAGACTGTCATCTTGATTTCTTAAAGCACCTACTTCTGCTTACAAGAAGCAAACTGTAAGTGGAAGAGTGTTGTTGTTGAGTGAATTCTGACTCATGGAAGGCTCATTTGTGCAGAGTAGAATTTTGCTCCATCGGGTTTTCAAACCCGAGTCCTTTAAAAGCATATCACCAGGCTTTATATCTGAGATGCCTCCCAAGTGGGTTTGAACTGCCACCTTATGATCCAGATATGTTTAAGTAAACTGTTGGGGAAAATTCTATACAAATACTAACCAAAATTAATTCAGGGTACCTAAACTTACACAAATTAGACCTCTATGTCAAGAAGCAGCCCTCTTGTGGTTATTGTTGTGTTCCTGAATCCATTTTGGTTCATAACAATATAGAATTTCCCCACATAGAATTTTCTAGGGTCTAATCTTTTTTTTTCCCACCTTAGGTTTATTTGTACAAATAGCACAGGAGGACACCAACTCCCTGCAGATGGCAGCCCAGGGCTCACACCAGCTCCCTGCAGATGGCAGCCCAGGGCTCACACCAGCCCCTCTCATGCTCTGATGGAGAACTCTGCTTTGTGGGAGCCTGGGCACCTTTGGGAGCTTGAGCTGGAGTTAAGACCTTGTCTGGAAAGTAGGCTTTGCCTTGTGCTTTGGCCTTAGCCTTGAGCCAGTAGAGCCTCAGACCCTTGGCAATAC
>NW_022111357.1:5914759-5916070 GCF_000313985.2 Echinops telfairi | reverse complement strand
TCCCCAGCCTGTACCAGGTCAATGTGCGATGCTCAAGAACTGCTTCTGAGGGTTTCCAAGACTGTCAATCTTTCTGAGGACAGATTCATCTCAGAGCAGCTGGTGGGTTTGAAACCCTTTGAGGTTAGCAGCCAAATGCTTAACCCACTACACCCCCAGACGCTTCCTAAAGAATCAAGCAGCAACAAACCAGGAAGGTATATATACAATTTTAGATCTGTGTGTACCTAATAGCACAGCCTCAAAGTACATAAAGACACATATGCTATGTCTCTAGTTGTCTTGCCCTTGTCCCATTTAAAATTTAATAAATGTTCTCTCTAAATATAATTCATTAATTAAAACACATGTAAAGCACAATGAACTAAGACTCCTGGGCATACAGGAAAAGAAAACTTATGCAAAGTGATAAACACAGAATGGATCCTACATCAGATTATCACAGTGGTCAGGCGTCATCAAATTGGTTCAAACTGACAGCGACGCCATGGACAAGAGAACAAATGTACCCTCCTCAGCCCCACATCATACTTAGAGTGGTTTGGTTTGAGCTCATGGTGACAGCCACTGTATCAATCCATCTCATCCAAGGTCTTCCTTTCTTCACTGACCCTGTCCTCTAGCAAGCCTGATGTCCTTTTCCAGGACTGGCCACCCCTGAAAGCAGGTCCCGAGCAAGTGAGATGAAGCCACACCGGCCTCACTTCTAAGGAGTGTTCAGGCTGCGCATCTTCCAAAGCAACTCTGTCCTTCTGGCAGTCCGTATCACCTTCGATGTTCTTTGCCAACAGCAGAGTTGAAATGCACATGCTCTTCTTCGGTCTTCAGCTTTCGCAGATCTGGGAGGCAATGGAGACTACCAGAGCGTGGGGCAGGCACATGGTAGTCTTCGAAGGGACATCGACAATTCAAAGAGGTCTTGTTCAGCAGACGTGGCCAATGCAAAACATCATTAGATGTTTTTGATTGCTGCTTATGTGAGCATTGACTGTGGAGCCAAGCTAAGTGAAATCTTTGACGACTTCAATATTTACTGTTCATCATGTTTATTGGTCCAGACCTGGAGAAACAGCCTCCCACACATGGAGTTAGAGACCGAGAGAGAAGAGAGTAAAGGGAAAGAAGCGGTAGCCCAAGATAGAACGGTGGAGAATTTCATAAAACTGTTGAAACTGAGTGTACAGAGGAATAGTCAAGAAGCACTATTAATCACAAGGTAACTCAGATACAGTAATTGGAGTCTCCAGGGACCAAGCAACGTCATTCGCTGGAGTAAGAGTGGAGAGGCCTGAACTCCACTTGGAAACTCCT
>NW_022111357.1:5911982-5913102 GCF_000313985.2 Echinops telfairi | reverse complement strand
GAGACGCACAGCACATGAGGCTAATACTGCGCAAGGCACAGGCTTCTGGGCCCGGAGTGACACTGGAGTTTGGGAAAAGGTTCCGAACTTTGCCCTGGGCCCTCCGCCCTTGCTATGGAGGCCCAGGCCCAGGCTCATAAATGTTTCCTCGAGGCAGTACCTTCACATCTCCAAGCCAGTCCCCAGCCTGTACCAGGTCAATGTGCGATGCTCCTTGATTCATCAAAGCCGTTGAGCAATTCTCTCAGTTCAGGTAGGATGTACTCAAGGTTTTATTTTGGCTTTTGTGAACTTGTTGCAATTTTCTTCAGCTTGAACCTAAACTTCCAGGTGAGTAATTGATGGCCTATTCCATAGTCGGCCCCTGACATTATTTTGGTTGCTAATATTGAGTTTTGCCCTCATCTTTTCTCACCAGAAAACCCCCAATGTCACTGCAATTGAGTTGATTTCAACTCATGGTGACCCTATATGACAGAGTAGAATTGCTCCTGTGGGTTTCTGAGGCTGTTCCCACAGATGTAGCCATTCTGATCCTTGAGCATTACATCTAGTGAAATTCATGTTGTTCATGCTGTGGGGAGGGAGAAAAAAGGTACGTGCAATTAAAACATCATTGGTCTTGCAAAATTCTATTATACGGTGGCTAGCTTCATTTCTATCATCAATGCTGTTTTTTCTGACTACTGTTACTTTTCTTTGTTTCCACCTTTCACATTTTGATTGTCAATGATTATCAATGCAAACATCAATTAGGAATCAGAACTTGGAATGAATGCCATATGAATCAAGGAAAATTGAAAGTTGTCAAAAATGAAATTGAACACATCAAGACTGATATTCTAGGTGTTAGTGAGATGAAATGGACTAGTATTGGCTATTTTGAATCAGAAAATCATATGGGTTTTTTGTTTGTTTGTTTGTTTTTTGTTTTTTTAAATCATATGTTTTACTACACTGGGAAAGACAAAATAAAGAGGGTTGGTATTGTATTCATCACCAGAAAGGACATTTCAAAACATATCTTGAAGTAAAATGCAGTCTGTGATAGGATTGCATCCGTCCACACACAAGGAAACCCAATCAAAGTAACTATTACTCAAATGTATGCACCAACAAC
>NW_022111357.1:5897845-5910890 GCF_000313985.2 Echinops telfairi | reverse complement strand
AAAAACAAAAAACAAAAAACACCCTCAAGCCTCAAGTCACAATATTGGAAGATTCTATGGGCAAACTATTGAATCATGCAGGACGCTTCAAAAGAGGATGGACAGAATGGACAGTCACGGTTCCCAAAAGAACTCATCAGCATTCAACCTTCTCAAGAGGAAGCATAAGATCAAGAAGTGCAAACTGCACTGAAGGCATTGACCAACCGCAAGGCTCCGTGGAAATGTTGCCACCACTGATGAAGCACTGGTCTGGGCCAAGAAACGTGGTAGAAAGTTACCTGGAGAACTAAATGGAAAAGATCCATATTTGCGCCCATCATAAAGAAAGGTGCCCCAACAAAATGCAGAAATTATGCAAAATATCACTCATGACGCATGTAAGTAAAATTTTGCTGTAGATCATCCGACAACGGTTGCAGCAATACAAGGCACTGCCAGAGGTTCAGGCTGGATGTAGAAGAGGATGTGGAACAAAGGGTATCATTGCTGATGTCAGATGAATCTTGGCTGAAAGCAGAGACTACCCAAAGATGTTGGCTTGTGTTTTATTGACTCTGCAGAGGCACTCGACTGTGTGGATCCTAACAAACTGTGGCTAGCCTAGAGAAGAATGGGAATTCCAGAACACTTCACTGTGTTCATGCATGTGGAACCTGTACATGGATCAAGAAGCAGTTGTGCAAACAGAATAAGGGAATCCTCTGTGGCTTAAAATCAAGAAAAGTGTGCATCAGGGTTGCATTGTCTCACTCTACTGATTCAATCTGTGTGCTGAGAAATGATCAGAGAATCTCGATTATATGAAGAAGCATGTGGCGTCCGGATAAGAGGAAGGTTTATTAACAACCGGTGATATGCAGACAGTCTTCTTTGCTCAAAGGGAGGGCCTGAAGCACTTGCTGATAAAGATCAAAGATTGCAGCCTTCAGTATGGATTACAGCTCAGTGTAAAGAAATGCAAAATCCTCACAACTGGACCAATAGGTAGCATCAGGCTGAATGGAGAAAAGATTGAGGGGGTCAATGATGCCAACAGCAGAGAGATCAAACAATGCATTGCCTTAGGTAAATCTGCTGCGTAAGACCGCTTGCGAGTGCTGAAAAGCCAAGGTGTTCCTTTGAGAATCACAGTGCACCTGACCCTAGCCATGGTATTTTCCATCACCTCAGGCCCAGGTGGAAGGTGAACGTTGAATAAGGAAGAGAGAAGAAGAGATGATGCCCTTGAAAGAAGATGTAGACACACTCCTCACCTCCGCCTACTCGTAAACTCCGCCCCCCCCCCATAACTCTGGTCTGTTGTAATGTGAGTTTTACTGTGATTCCCACTGTAGCCCTGAGTCTGCATGGCTTTGCATTCTGACTTCCGATAACCTTGTAAGACAGGGTAGAACTGGCCCTGTGGGTTTCTGAGGTTGTGACACCTTACAAGAGTAGAAAGCCCTGTCTTTCTCCCGAGGAGAAGCTGGTGCCTTTAAACTGCTGGCCTTGTGGTTAGCAGGACTCGTAACCACTACACCACAAGAACTCCTCACACAACCACTTTCAGCAAATCCTTGTAGGAAGAACCTCCTATCCCAATTTGGGCCAGATGTTTATTACTGGGCCAAAAAACCCAAGACCTGGTTTGTCTAGGTCTAGGTTGCCTCAGATGGTCATCAGTGTGGTCAGAAGGACAGGGTTCACATGGTACAAGGATGATCAGAGGGAGATGTGGACACACACTCCCCAAGTCATGCCTTGTGTTCATGCCACTGTATCAGGTTACCAGCAGCAAGTGGAGGTGACTATCCTTGCTAGAGAACTCAGCCTGTCCAAGTAGCTGCTCTGGACATTGAAGCATTTATTTGTAAGCCCTATGAACGCAAGAAGATTGTCAGCTTTGACTATCATTGTATTATTAGTAACAAGAACTATGCCTGACACATAGTACGCATTCAGTAAATCTTGAGATCTTAATAGTGCTATTCAACAATCCCTTCTGAGGTTAGAACAACAATCCCTTTCCTGAAAACTCAATTGTCCCAGGGATTCTTTAATTACCATCCCCTCTGAACAACAAAATAGTTAACTACCAGTCTCTTCAAAAGAACTTCAAATAGCAAACGACCATAACAAATATCACTTCACACAGTTAACCACTGTTCCCTCTGAACTACAACATCTGATGGTTTCTGAGCTTTTCTCGGGGCTAAGTGTTAGGCGGAGGTGAAAACAATAGGGAAGGGACGTGTGTGCGTGTATGTGTGCGGGCGTGGGAAGGGGTAAGGGTGGGAACAATCACTCGGTGGGTGCATCGAGTTGAACAATAACTGGAGGAAAGGATGAGAAAAGGAACAGCGAGGCCATGGAAGAATGTGCATTGTTTTACCCCAAGGGAAATCAGTGATCTCTTATTACCTTAAAAAACAAATAACAACAGAAAAAACCAGTTGCCACTGAGCCAATTCCAACCTAACGCAATTCCATGTGTGTCAGAGTAGAATTGTGCTGCGTGGGCTTTTCCACGACTTCAATGATTGTCCGGTAGACTGTCAGGTCTTTCTTCTGAGAAGCCTCTGCCTGGACTCAAACCTCCAACCTTGAAACCTCAGCTGAACACACTGACTTTTTGTACAGGGCCTCCCTTATTATGGTGCTCTTGTTAGGGGCCATCGAGCCCGTGGTAACTCACAGTGACCCTATGGACAACGGAATGAGGCACTGCCTGTCCTGCCCGTCCGCACAAAGGTGTGAGCCCACTGCTACCGTGACTGTCACTCCATCTTGCTGGGGGTCTTCCTCTTTTTTGCCATCCCTCTATTTTACCAAGCATGATGCCCTTCTCCAGGGACTGGTCTCTCCTGATAACATGTCCAAGGAAGTTTCGCCGTCCTTGCTTCTAAGGAGCATGCTGGTTGTACCTCTTCTAGGTCAGATCCATTTGTTCTTTTGGCCATCCACGGTACTTCCTATAGTCTCCAGCATCAAAATTCAAGTGCATCGGTCCTTCCACAGTCTTCTTTATTCAGTGTCCAACTGTCACATGCATATGACGCGGTAGAGAATACCAGGGCTTAGCTCAGGCACACCTTGATCCTCAAAGTCACAGTCTTGCCCTTCAAGACTCTAAAGAGGTCTGTGCAGCAGACTGACCTAATTAATGCAATGTCTTTTCTTTCCTGCCTGCCTCCTTGAACATCGATTGTGGATCCCAGTAAGACAAAGTTCTTGGTAACATCATTGTTCTCCATTGATCATGATGTTGCCTACTTCTCCAGTGGTGAGGATTTGGGTCTTCCTTCCATTGAGTGATAATCCATACTGAAGGCTGCAGTCCGTTATCCACAGTTTATTATGGTCCACACGGCCGGATGTCTTTGCATAGTCAATGAAAGACAAGTAAACAGCTTTCCAGTATTCTCTGCTTTGACCAAGATCCATCTGACATCAAGTACGATATCCCTTATTCCACGTCCTCTTCTGAATCAGCCCTGAACTTCTGGCAGTTCCTTGTTAATGTCCTGCTGCAACTGTTGTTTTGTAATCTTCAGCAAAATTTTACTTATGTGTGATGTCAATGATCTGGTTCTATAGTTTGAGCATTCTGTTGAGTCACCTTTCTTTGGAATTGGCACAAATATGGATCTCTTCCAGTCAGTTGGCCAGGTAGCTGTCCTCCAAATTTCCTGGCATTGAAGAGTGAGGGCTTCCAGGGCTTCTTCAGCTTGCTGAAACATCTCAATGGGTATTCAGTCAATTCCTGGAGCCTTGTTTTTGGCTAATGCATTCAGTGCAGTTTGAACTTCTTCCTTCAGCACCATTGGTTCTTGTTCATAAGCTACCTCCTGAAATGGTGGAATGTCGACTAGTTCTTTTTGGTACAGTGACTCTGTATTCTTTCCATCTTCTATTGATGTTTCCTGCATCGTTCAATATTATTAGAATAGAATCTTTATTTATTTATTTATTTATTTTTAACATTTTATTAGGGGCTCATACAACTTTTATCCCAATCCATACACACATCAATTGTGTAAAGTGCATTTGTACATCGTTTCTCAAAACATTTTCTCTCCACTTAAATCCCCGACATTAGGTCCTCATTTTTTGAATAGAATCTTTTAAAATTGCAATTTGAGGCTTGAATTTTTTCTTGAGTTTCAGATAAGCTGAGCCTGTTCTTCCCCTTGGGTTTTCTAATTCTAGGTCCTTGCACATTTTGTTATAATATTTGGCTTTGTCTTCTCGAGCTGCCTTTTGAAAATTTCGATTCAATTCCTTGATTTTGCCCTTTCTTCCATTTACTTTAGCTACTCTATGATTAATAGCCAGTTTCAGAGTTTCTTTCTTGTCCTTTTAATGACCTTGTACATTCTTCATGAATGATGGTCTGGATGCCCTCCACAGCCCATCAAGTCTTCTGTCATTAACGATCCATGAGTCAACTCTATCTTGAAAAGCTCTCAAAATTTGGGTGGATGGACGACGTATTTTGGCTCCTCTGCATTTGTTTTCATTTCCCTCAGTTTTATCCTGAACTTACACATGAGCAATTGATGGCCTGTTCCACCGTCTGCCCCTGGCCTGGTGTTAGCTGCTGATACTGAGCTTCTCTATTGTGTCTTCCCACAGATGTGGTCAATTTGAATTCCGTGTAGTCCACCTGGGAAAGTCCATGTGCATACTCTTCCTTTGTGTTGTTGAAAAAGGTATTTGCTATGAACAAGTCGTTGGTTTTGCAAAACTCTATCACGCGATCTCCAGCTGCATTTCTATCCCCACGTCCATGGTTTCCACCTACTGTTCCTTCCTCTTTGTCTCCAACTTGTGCATTCCAATCACCAATAACTATTCATTCATCTTGATTGCATGTTCGATAAAGTTCCAACTTAAGTGGCCGGTAGAATTCTTTGAGTCTTTTCACCCCTTGCTTTTAGGATTGGTGCACAACACTGAATAGTCGTTGTGTTGACTGCATTTCCCTGAAGGCAGATGGACAATCTGATCACAGGGAGCATTGTGCTTCCTGATGGATTTAGCAAGATTCTTACAGTGAATGCCAGGCCATTCCTCTGGATTGCATTCTTCCCGGTATGGTGAATCACAGGATTTTCTGATTCAAAATGGCCAATACCAGTCCAGTTCAGTTCACTAATGCCTACACTAGTGATCTTCATGCGTGGCATTTCATACGTGGCCGCTTGGTCAGTATTCTTCAATCCATACTTCATACATTTCAAGTTCCAATCATTAGAAAAGTTTTGCAGCTGTTTCTCTTTACCTTGAGTCGTGCCCTGTCTGCAAATGGAGAGTCTCCACTCCCACAGACTTAACCCAGTTCATGTCACCATGGTCGCCTCCCCTCCAAGAAATCAGCTCCTCTTGTCACATTTTGACGCCCTCAGACCCGAGGGACCCGTCTGCCGGCCTATCTCCGACAAGGTTCTGCTTCCGCTGTTTAGGCTGTCAGCATCTGACAATGTTTGAAGCTCTGCACACATTTGTCGGGGGCTTCTTCCTCCGACGTGGGGAACCGAGTCCTTCTTCCTTGCCTGTTCTTAGGCTGGGAGCTCCGCCGTCTGTCACTTTGTCGTACTGTGGTGGCTTGTGTGTGACTGGGAACGATGTCACTGGTCGTTCAAGGGCTAGCAGGGTCACCCAACATGAAGGGGATTTTGCCCATAGAATCTTCCAGTATTTCAACTGGAGGCTTGCATTTTCCCTTTAGTTCTTTCTGTTGAAGATGTTCTGAGTGTGCTCCTTCATCTGGGTTCTAAGTCCTTGAACACTTCATTATGATGCTGTATTTTCTCTTCTCTAGCTGCCCTTGGGAGTTCCTGTTCCACTCTTGGACTTCGTTCTCTCTGTCCTTTGCCTTACCTACTGTATGATTGAGAGCCATTTTCAGAGTCTTCGGACAACCACTTTGATCTTTTCTTTCTTTCCTGTCTTTTTCATGACCTTTTGATTCCTTCACGTCTGATGTTCTTGATGTCCTCCCACAGCTCATCAGCTCTTTTATTGTCATAGCTGCCCTACAGTGATACCTCCCAGGTAGGAGAAGTTCATCAGGGACCCAGCAGAAGGCACGTGGGGAGTCTTTCCGTGATGTGCCCTCAACTGTATGTCCCATCGTGTCTTTGGTACTGTGGTAAGCCTTAGCCTTTCTAGCCATCATATCACCGCCATCAGTACCCCTTCCATCACACACATACACACACACACACACACACACACACACACACACGCACACACACACACACACACATTTATTTAGGGAACCCGCTCTATCAGGTGACTCCCTTTTTCTCTACTTATTCCACAAATATTCTAGAATTTCTCATACAAATCCTTGATCCTATACCCTTCTTCAATTTATAATAATTCTTGCTGCTGGTTCTATGTCAAACACTATGTTAAATGTCTTTTGTTGAATCCATACCACAAATATGGATTCAGTTACTGTCTTATATTCTATTCTTCCTTCCACCGCCAGGATTCTGAAAGCATAGTTTGCAGTCATGTCTCCATTACATTTTTAAAAAAATCATTTTATTGGGGCTCATACAACTCTTATCACAATCCATACATCCATCCATTGTGTCAAGCACATTTGTACATTTGTTGCCCTCATCATTCTCAAAATATTTGCTTTCTACTTGAGCCCTTGGTATCAGCTCCTTGTTTTTTCGCCTCCCTCCTTCACCCTCCCTCCCTCTCTCATGAACCCTTGATAATTTTTAAATTATTATTTTTTCATGTCTTACACTGTCTGATGTCTCCCATCTCCCACTTTTCTGTTGTCTGTCCCCCAGGGAAGCGGTTATATGTAGATCATTGTGATCGGTTTCCCCTTTCTCCCCCACCTTCCTCCTCCCCTCCTGGTATCACTACTCTCATTATTGGTCCTGAGGGGTTTATCTCAGTGTACATCCTCTGGTCTAGCCACATTTGTAAGGTAGAATTGGGATCATTATAGTGGGGCGGAGGAAGCATTCAAGCTGTATGTTTCATTGGCGCTATACTGCACCCTGACTGGCTCGTCTCCTCCCTGCAACACTTCCATTTTTTAAGCTCGGTAGTATTTGACAGAGTATTAAAGTCCAGCAGTACTTCAATGCTTCTAATAAACATAGAATTCCTCTGTATTACCTCCCAGCCCCTGAGTTCCATTTCCCAGAGTCTATCATGTTCGATGGCATTGCTGTTTGTTGTTGTTAGGTTGCTGTGAGGTGGAGTTGCACGTGGGGACCCTTGAACAGCAGAACAAATACTGTCTGGTCCTGGACGGTCCTCTCAGTGTTAGGCTTGAGCCCTTTGCTGCAGGCACGGTGCCGATCGAGCTCACTGGGGACCTTCCTGTCTCTGCCGTTTCTCCACCTCACCCAGCAGATGTCTTCTTCTAGGGGCTGGCCTCTCTTGATAACATGTCAGAAGTAAGCGAGACCTGGACCTTGGCATTGTTTTAGCTGATGCTTTTTGAGCACCTCAATAGTCCCTTCCCACAGACGTCAGTCATCAGTTTGATTCCTGTGTATTCTATCCAGTGAGCTCCACATGTAGAGTTACTATTTGTGTTGTTCAAAAAGGGTAGTCCCCCTTCCTGACATGACAGCTGAAGACAAATGGGTGCATAAGCAAATGTGCAGGAAGCTGATGGTGAAGAAAGCTGATGGTGCCCGGCTATCAAAAGAGATAGCATCTGGGGTCTTAAAGGCTTGAAGGCAAACAAGCACATCCATCTAGCTCGGAAGCAACAAAGCCCACATGGAAGAAGCACACCAGCCTGTGTGATCACTAGGTGTCAAAGGGATCAATGATCAGGCATCAAAGAACAAAAAATCATATCATTGTGAATGAGGGGGAGTGCGGAGTGGGGAATGAAGGCCCATCTGTAGGCAACTGGACAGCCCCTTACAGAAGGGTCATTGGGAGGAGATGAGCCAGTTAGGGTGCAGTGTAGCAACGTAGAAAAGGGGACCGATTACAAGGACATACATAAAACCTCCTCCCTGGGGGATGGACAACAGAAAAGTGGGTGAAGGGAGACATCGGACAGTGTAATATATGAGAAAATAATAACAATTTATAAAATATAAAGCGTTCATGTAGGAGGGGGGAATGGGGAGGGAGGGAAAAAATGAGGAGCTGATACCAAGGGCTCAAGTAGAAAGCAAATGCTTTGAGAATGATGAGGGCAACAAAAGTACAAATGTGCTTGACACAATGGATGTATATATGGATTGTGATAAGAGTTGTAAGAGGCCCTAATAAGATGATTTAAAAATAAATAAAATAAAAAGGGTATTCCCAATGAAGAAGTCATTGATTGGTCTTGCAAAATTCTATCAAATAACCTCCAGCTTCATTTCTCTCACCAAGGCCATATTTCCCAACTACTGATCCTTATTTTGTTGTTTCCAGTGTTCACATTCCAATCACCAGTAGCTATCGATGCATCCTGATGACATATTTGATCAATTTCAAACTGAAGATGTTAGTAGAATTCTTCAATTTCCTCATCACCGGCTTTCGTAGTTAGTGCATACATTTGAATAACAGTTGTGTTAACTGGACTTCTTGTAGGTGTGTAGATATTGTCCTATCACAGACTACATTGCACTTTAAGATCGATCTTGAAATATCCTTTTTGATGTTGAATGTGACCCCCATTCTGCTTGAATCTGTGATTCAAGCATAGTCAATCCAGTAATTACCCAGCTCAAAATGGCCAATATCAATTCATTTCAGCTCACTAATGCCTATGATATTGTTCCATTTCATGTCTGACAACTTCTAATTTTCCTAGACCAGCGGTTCTCAACCTGTGGGTCGCAGCCTCTTTGGGGGGTCGAATGACCCTTTCACAGGGGTCACCCAATTCATAACAGTAGCAAAATTACAGCAATGAAGTAGCAACAAAAATAATTTTATGGTTAGGGGGGGGAGTCACCAAAAATAATTTTATGGTTGGGGGTCACCACAACCTGAGGAACTGTATGAAAGGGTCGCAGCATTAGGAAGGTTGAGAACCACTGGCCTAGACTCATGCTGTGTACATGCACTGTTATGATTATTAATGGATGTTTACAGCTGTTTTTTTCTTACTTGGAAGCATGCGCCATCAGCAAATGAAGGTCCCCAAAGCTTTGCTCCATCCACGTCATTAAGGTTGACTCTGATTTGAAGAGGCAGCTTTTCCCCAGTCAGATTTTGAGCACCTTCCAATCTGTGATGCTCATCTTCTAGTGATGCATGAGACAAGGTTCTGCTTCTATTCATTGGGTTCCCTGTGGCTAAATTTTCAGAAGTGAACCACTTTTTCCCTCTTCCTAGCCTCTTATTATGCTAGAAACCTTGATGAGACCTGTTCACCATGAGTGTCTCAGATACAGAATGCAGACCCAGCAGAAAGCAAGCGAGCTTTCCCACACCATCCATTTCTATTGAATGCAGGCCACGCGGACAGTGACCATGACAAAACATGCAGGTGAAATTCCAACAGATGTTCAAACTGCCCAACATCTCTTGCCGCCAGGTCTTTGAACTTGCTGTTCCTTCTGCCTGAAGCTCCCTTCCTCCAAATGTCTTCATGGTTTCCTTCCTCTCTCCCTTCCGGTCCCCTTTTAGCTGAGGTCTTCCCTGAGCAACCCGAGCAAGTCCCTAAACTTCCTGTGTTAGGTTGGAGTCTCTAGAGAGGCAAAACTAGGGTCGCTTGTCCGTGTTTGTATAGTGAGAGGTGGCTTACACGGGTGTAGAAGTAGGTACGTGGAGTCCAGTTCAACTCACGTTTCTCCTGACTTTTGCTGCAGACGCTGACCATCAGGACTCAGGATGACAGAGCAAGGGGGCCTCTGGCTGGTAGATACAGAGGTAAATGAATGCAAAGTGGGCCTATTGAATTCACTGCTGGCAGTCCGCTAATGGTTCCTAGGATTCACAGGCTCCACCACCAGGGGTTGACAACAGATTCAGAGTCCGGCTCCTGCAAGAGGTGAAGGGCCAGAGAGACCTTGGCTCTGTGTGATCTTTCTCCTGTGCAAAAGGCCACACTTCCAAGGAGGTGTCATCAGGCTGTCAACTGACTGATACGGTGGGCTATACCCTGATCCTCACCAGGGAACGTCTAGTGGACATAAACTCTGACCACCACACTTCCCCACCCTGGTCCTTCCTCTCCCCAACCCCTGCTTGGCTTTTCGCTGTAGCACACAGTTGTTTATTTATAGACATCCTGATATGAAGAGTGTATAACAAATGGTATCTATTGTAGGTTTATAATTGTATTCGATAATTTAGGAAGAACAACTATGGAGACACAGAAAACAAATCCCATGGGGAAAATAATTTTAGAAGGAAGAGTGTATCTGGAGATCCCCTTGCAGAGGGGTCTGGGGAGGAGACAAGCCAGTCAGGGTGCAATGTAGCAATGATGAAAAATACAACTTTCCTCTAGTTCCTAAATGCTTCCTCCCCGCCTCCACTATCATGATCCGAATTCTACCTTGCAAGTCTGGCTAGACCAGAGGATGTACACTGGTACAGATAGGAACTGGAAATACAGGGAAACCAGGGTGGATGATCCCTACAGAACCAGTGGTGTGAGTGGTGATACTGGGAGGGTAGAGGGAGAGTGGGTTGGAAAGAGGGAACCGATTACAAGGAGCTATATGTGACCTCCTCCCTGGGGGACGGACAACAGAAAAGTGGGTGAAGGGAGACGTTGGACAGGGCAAGATATGACAAAATAATAATTTATAAACTATCAAGGGCTCATGAGGGAGGGGGAAGCGGGGAGGGAGGGGAAAAAATGAGGACCGGATGCCAGGGGCTTAAGTGGAGAGCAAATGTTTTGAGAATGATGAGGGCAACGAATGTACAAATGTGCTTTACACAACTGATGTATGTCTGTATTGTGATAAGAGTTGTATGAGCCCCTAATAAGATGATTTAAAAAAAGTAAAAAAAAAAAAGGAAGAGTGTACAAGAAAGGAAGTTTTGTGTTAAGTATTTTACTACTTGTCTCAGTGGTAAAAAAAATTATGGAGTGTAAGGTATCAACTAGCGATTGAGCCTGAAATGATGATATAATCATGTCAGTGTAGTTCGCGGTCATTGAGTCGGACCAGGCTTTTGGTGACCCTGCGCACTGCAGACCAACCATGGTGAGCCACAGTGCAGCCACTGGCTGACTTTCAGCAGCCGATCCTCAGGCCTTTCTTCCTAGTGCACTTTAGTCTGGAAGCTTTTCTAACACTGACAGCAGGGACTGGATTGAGAAGCATGGGTCAGGAATCCTGCGTCCTGGAGGCAGAGAGGCTAGAGGGTTCGGCTGCTAATCAAAAATGCTGGTGGTTCAAACTCAGCTGCCGCTCAACAAGAGAGAGATGCGGCCATCCGACTGCCAGCCCTCACTTTCTCCCTTCTTCTTGACTGTGTTTGCTTTGCTCTGTATGGTCTTGGATGAGGCGTGAGTATATGACACAACTCTGTCATATACTCACGGCACGGAATCTAACCTAAGAACTAGTTCTTATGGCGTGGCCCTCCTGAGTACTCGCCTTCATGAGGAGATCACTTAAGACACAGCGGTCAAGAAGCCAGATGGTGCTCAGCTATCAAAGAATAGCATTGGGGTTCTTAATGGTCTGTCTTAAGATAAGCAGCCACGTAAGTGTGGCATCAAATAAGTCCACATGGAAGAAGCACATCGGCCTGTGTGATCCAGGGATTGTAAGTAATAAAATCCGGATCAAAAGGAGGGAATGGAGCTTCAACTGTAACAACCAGTTTTCAGAAGGCTATGGATGACAATAGAAGCCCAAATCTATTTTCAGGGTCTCCACATGAATTAAACCTCTAGCGAATCCCCTTTGAACATAGTCCAGGGAGTGATTAGTCTTGATATCAGACAGAGAACATTGTAAAATGGATTATGGATGATATAGTTTGTTTAAAGCAGGGGTCTTCAGACTTTTTAAACAGGGGGCCAGTTCACTGTCCCTCAGACTGTTGGAGGGCCGGACTATAGTTTAAAAAAACACTATGAGCAAATTCCTATGCACACTGGATGAGTCAGCTGCTAAGCAGGACAGGCAGGGGCGGCAAAAACACCCAGTGGGCCGGATAAATGTCCGCATGTGGCCCATGGGCCATAGTTTGAGGACCCCTGGTTTAAAGTATAACACCTTATCATTTGATCTCCTTTTTGACCCATTTTAAAGTTGTTTCCATTTTTAATAGATTCAGCTTTCTTTTTGATTGAGGCTTTTCTATGTTTTATTTTGTCATTGTTGTTTATTTCTTGATTTTATTTTGTATGATCTTCTGTATATAAAATCGAGGATAGGGAAATCTATGGAAACAGTAACTGGTTTAATAATTACCAAGGGCATGGCAGCAGAGGTTGAGGGGGGTGGATTGGAATGGGGAGTTAATAACAATGAGTATGAAAAAGAAGAAAATGTTCTGAAATTGATTGTGGACATGATTGCACAATGCTTCATAATATTATTGAACTATTAAATTGTATGGTGTGAATTATATGCCAATAAATCTTTTAAAAATTGCAGAATCTCATGCCCAGCCAAGGCTGGGTTCTCCATAGAAGCAAAACCAGTTTAAATATATTATCTAGACCAAAACTAAAACAAAACTCACTGCCATTGAATCAGTTTCCATTCATAGTGAGCTCCGGGATCCTTTTTGTGTATATATACAGAAGCTTATATCATGGAAATGGGTCACCCAGTTGTAAAGGCAGACAAGTTCAAAATCTGTGGCTAAGAAGTCAAGGTGGAGGCTTCTAATGCACTTAGCGGTGGAGGCTGACGAATACAAGATCAGTAGGTCAAGTGACAGCCTTGGGTCAGAGGTCTAGCCCTGGGTTAAACCATCGTGGCTAGGGCGGCAGAAGTCATGCAGTTCAGGCATGGGTCACTGCCCACTGTATTTCAGGGCATTCTTGGAACTAATGGTATTGTTGAGAGCTGGAGAAACCTTCCACGAGTGATCCCAAATCGTTGCTACCTACTCCCGAGCCTTTATATCCTCTTTATTC
>NW_022111357.1:5894403-5897165 GCF_000313985.2 Echinops telfairi | reverse complement strand
CGGGACTCATTATGACATTCTCCCCAACATTTGACCTAATTTCATCTAATGCCATTTTGGTCATTCCACTTCCCTTGGCAACAATTGATTCGAGATGAATGGGCCTAAGCCCAATGAGGCCAATGAGATTCAAGGGGACACTAGGACTCTGGGAAAGGAAACTCCGCCTTGTTGCTTGTTGGATGAGAAGAGAAGCAGGCTGCTCTGGGGGTCTCATGGGATGTGAGGCTGAAGCCAATGATCGCGTCAGCAGAGCAGTGACACGGAAAGAAATGCCTGCGGTTCTTGATGAGACTGTGGACCCAGGGAACCCAGCCCCTCTGCCTGCCCATGGGATGCCGTGCTTTGTGAGACAATGCACTTGCTGCTGCTGAGGTCAGTCTGAATCGTCAGGTGTGTACTACTTGGGACTGAAAGCATCCTCTTTCATTCATCCTTAGGACCACCCTCACTGCCATCGATTCTGACTCACAGCGACCCAACAGGACAGGGTAGAATTGCCCCCTGTGGGTTTCTGAGACTGTAACTTTTTAAAGAAAACTTCATTTATTTTTATTTCTAATAGTATTGTTGGCACTTCTTCCACATATCGCACAATTCAATAGTTCAATCACATAAAGAAGAGTTGCGCCATCATTATCACAATCAGTTTTAGAAAATTATCTTCTTCCTGGTACTCATTGTCATTTGTATACATATTTTTTCAATTGTGGGGAAAAAATAGAAACAACACAACATTTTCCCATTCAACAATGTCTACATGTGTAATTCAGTGCCACGGCTTACGCTCTTCTTGTTGTGTGACCATTAGTGACATCCCCATGTGACAACCATCACACTGAGATGGTTCCTTGTTTGAATAAAAGCCTTTAAAACCCTAGACCAGTGTTTCTCAACCTTCCTAATGCTGCGACCCTTCAAGACAGTTCCCCAACCATAAAATTATTTTCGTTGCTACTTCATAACTAATTTTACTGTTATGACTCATCATGTAAATATCTGATAGGCAGCATGTATTTTTGTTATTACAAATTGAACATAAACATAATTAAATCATAGTGATTAATCACAAAACAATATGTAATTATATATTGTGAAATATTTGTGTTTTCCACTGGTCTTAGGCGACCCCTGTGAAAGGGTCATTTGACCTCCAAAGGGGTCGCAACCCACAGGTTGAGAACCGCTGCCCTAGACATAATTCCAATGGATAGGTGGGCACCATCTGCTTTCTTCATCACACTGCTGTAGCACCCTTATCTTCAGTGATCGCTTCATGAAGGTGAGTATAGAGCAAGGCCAAGCTATAGGAACTAACTGTTCTTGGATTGGGGGTAGAATCGAGTGGGAGCCCAGGTTCCATGTGCTGGTTCCTGGGGTCATGAAGGACTCGGTTTACTTGTAGTCATATAATGACCAACGCAATAACCAACCAGAGCAACAACAAAAGCACACACACACAAACAAAAGAAACAAAAAAGGAAAACAATGTTAATCACCCCCCTAGGGTATAAGGCATTGGTAACATCAATAATTTATCCAATGACACAAAATGTAAGGTATTGTGAATAAGAGGCGTTTAACGTCCAGCGGCAATCTATGAGTTGTTGCTTTGCATAGGTCCGTTTCTTAATTGATTGAGCTCTGCTTACAATGAGTGTGGGGGTTGGTGCTAAGGGAACAATTTTTTTCTTTTTTTAATCCTTTTATTGAGGGCTCGTACAACTCATCACAATCCATCCATCCATCCATTGTGTCAAGCACAGTTGTACATTCGTTGCCATCATCATTCTCAAAATATTTGCTCTCCACTTAAGCCCTTGGTATCAGCTCATCACTTTTTGAGGGGAACATTTCTTGTATCATTTCTGACAAGTGCAGATCCTTGCCTCTCGGATTAAAGCCTGTCTTATTAGTGCAAGGGGAGCCTTGAGGTGCTAACTACATGGTGATTCTGGGTTCCTTTCACTGGATGCCCGCTAAGCCAAGGGTCCCCCCCAAGGTCCAAGGGCCGCCTTTTCCACAGAGATTGTAAATGTTTATGGGCGTGGAAAGCCTTGTCTCTCTCCCAAGGAGCGGCTGGTGGTTTCAAGCCGTTAACCTGTGGTTGGTAACCACGACGTCGAATTCTCCATTTCCCAACTTGGCTCCTCCTACTTCTGGGTTCCTTATAATTCATTTATCTTTTTTAAAAGTTGGGTGCTTACTCATTTAAAGCTCTGCTTTAAACACTGCATATAGTTGAAGAAACAACAGACCGGTGAAGAAGACACAACAGGCCAAACCATTTCCTGAGTGAATGAAATCGTGAACAATGCGGAGTGCCAACTCAATCAGTTCCCGTGCAAAACTCTGCGTTCCCTCCGAGGCACCAGCCCAGACAGTGTTCTCACAAGTCCGCGCGTCTGCAAAGGCAGGTCCGGGGGCTGCGCGTGGGCTCGGAGTGCAGACAGAATGGCGAGGGAGTTCGTCCACAGGGGGAAGGCCCGACGGCCACCGGGCCGAGAGGAGCCCAGCGTTGTCCAGGTCACGGTCTCCCGCATGCACGGCGTGGCCAGTGACAGTGGCGTCGGACCGCTGGGTGTTTCCCTCTCCACAGGCTACGGACAGACGGTGACGGGTGGGGGGCCGGCGGGACAGGGTTGGGGCCAGGAGGGTGGTCCGGACAGTCAGTCAGGGGGTGGGGCGGAAATCAAAGGGAAGGCGCTCATTGGACGGGGCAACCACAGACACGCCCCCTCCTCCGGCCGGCCTCTGCCCCC
>NW_022111357.1:5884117-5893658 GCF_000313985.2 Echinops telfairi | reverse complement strand
GGAGGCAGGAGACCAGTGAAGCAGCCATTGCAGCAGACCAGGTAGAAGATGGTGGTAGCTTCGCCTAAGGTAAGTGGCATTTGGATGAAGGAAAAGTCTGGGAGATACCTACACGCCTTTTACTACTCGTGGTACGGGAGCCCGCGGCACGAGGGCCACTACATTCACTGGGACCACGTCATGGTGCCGCACTGGGACCCCAAGATCTCAGCCAGCTACCCGCGGGGCCGCCACATCCCCCCCGACGATTTGGGCTCCAGCTTCTACCCGGAGCTGGGGCCCTACAGCTCTCGGGACCCCGAAGTGCTGCGGGAGCACATGACCCAGCTCAAGGAAGCCGCCATCGGTGAGTTCCCGGTCCCGACGACCCTGCCCCACTCGTCGGCCTACATTCCCACGCCCCAGCTCCCTTCAGGCCTTTGACTCCACTCACTTCGTAACCAGGTGGCTTACGCCTTCCTTTCCACCTTCGTCGTAAGCCACCCGCTGGACACCATCCCCACTCTCCTGCCTTCAGACCCTGCCCACCTCGGCCCTTCTGACCCCCCACAACTCCAGGGCCCTTCCATCGGCAGAGCCGCCGGGGAGGACCACCGCAGTTTGCTCCAGAGGCAGTCTTCCTGTCGGGTGGGCTTGTAGGTTTGGAAGGGGCAGTGAGGCTTGGGGCGGTCTCTGCCCTCATGCCAGGAAAGGCCAGGGCAGCAGCCCTTCCTACGTTTGCTGGCCACACGTGGTGCATGACGGGCCTTGCTCTGTTTGCAGCGTATGGGCCAGGAGCTTTTCAAGTACCCTGCTGGTAAAAGGGGCCCTGGGAACCTCTTTTGCTGGCTTGGGAGGCTCACTTGTTTCAAAAATTTGCCAGATTCCTGCAGCATTTGACAGTACCTTACTGTTTTCTGGAGGTTTGTAACCAACCAACCACAGACTGAAAGAGGCAGGGTTGAAAATGCCTCCGGCCTTTACAGTCTAGAGCTGCAGCCATTGAGGCAAATGTTAGTCCCAGGAGAAACACAAAGAATGACTTCTGTTCAGCCTCGCTCCCCCACAGAACCTCAGGGGTGCCCCCTCTTCCCAGGGCTAGGTCTGTGCCTTCTAGGTGGGTGTGCCATTGTCCACCCGCTTCCCTTTGTTCTACAAACGCATTCGAGAGCCAGGCTCCTTCCCGGCCTGCTGTGCTGCCCTTGCAGCAGCAGCGCTTCAGCACCTTGGTGTGGACAGCTCCAAGCACGTGGCTCTGCAATCTGCTCGCGGGAAGTGAACCTGGCCTCCTGGTCTTTCAGAAACATTCGTTTGGGTTTGTGATAGAGGGAAGAATTATTCTGTTGAGGGGGCACCTCTGGGGTCTCTGTGTTGTGCACAGGCGTCCTGGTCCTGTCTTGGTACCCACCTGGCATGGCCGATGATAATGGGGAACCCTCAGATGACCTGGTGCCTGCCATTCTGGACACCGCTCATGAATACAACATCCAGGTGAGTCTCCAGGCCCCTGCTCTCGATGGCCGCCCCTGCACACACAGGGTTAGCGCTTCTGCACTAGTTCTTGGCTAGTTGCCCAGAATTGGCAAGGATGGCATTGGCAAGGGTCCTAATAAAGGGTGCCTATGGCACTTATGTTGAGTACCAACAAAACAGGGAAACCAAATGTAGGCCAATGGGAGAGCAAACATCATCGTTACTAATGAACGATAGAAGGCAGGTTGGAGATTGGTGCAGGAGTCAAACAGGTGTGCAAGCTGAACTCCAGCTTATACATGCAGCTTCCGAGTGGGAGGCAGTGCGGCCTCAAGGAGTAGGGCACATGCTCTTGGCAGGTGGACTCTTTCAAGAGGATGGTGTGAAGTATGTCTCCCAAAAAACCAATCAAGTAAGCCACCACACTCTCTAGTAGAGAGAGAAGCCCACGCCCTGCTCCTGAGCCTGTCACCTGCATGCTTAACCACCCCAGCACATGTCCCTATGGGCACACTTTCTGAGGCTGCTCTAGTGCTCATCTCTTGGAGTTGGCACCCTGTCTGCCATCTTGTAACAGCCCATTGGTGTGATTTCCAGATGTCCTGCTGTGGGAGGTGTGCAAACATCTAAAAGGCTAGGGTTGGTCTCTCCACTGGCTCCCATCTGACTGCAGGTTCTCATCCAAGTCATGGCCAGAGCCAGAGCTTCATAAACTGGTGGTTGCAGCCCACTCAAGAATGTGGGCCCTGGGAAAGGTGACTCCTGACTGGTAACTCCTCTGTTTGTGACAGGTTGCCTTCCATATCCAGCCCTACAAGGGCCGGGATGACATCACTCTACATGACAACATCAAGCACATCATTGACACGTAAGGTGGCTTGAGGGGGCTGGGATATCGGTGGGAATCAAAGTGAGGGTCGAGATAGGTTTGGAGGGGTGGGTCGAGTCAGGAGAGAACAGTTGTGCCCTCAGCTGCTGTCTTCCAATGGGAGTGCTGGGCTGGGCGCCAGGTAGCTGGGCTTAAATTCCAGTTCTGCAGCTTCCAACCTGAGTCCAGAGGGAAGTCTCTTAACCTTTGAGTCTTGTTACATGAGTTAACCTAGGTGGAAAGTGGTTTACGCAATACCTGGCACATACCACCCACTCAAAAAACAAAAACATGTGAGACTCTTCCAGGGACTGTAGGTAACAAAGTTTCCGATTAGGCAGAGTTTACATTCTAGTGTGTGTTGAGAGTACAGTGGTGCCGACAGTAATTAAACAGGGAAAATGTAATGTTGATCTATGCTAAGGAAGAGAGTCCTGGTTACAATTCGGTCGCTATCCACAAATGTAGTGGTTTGAACCCACCCAGAAGCTCTAAGGGAGACCGGGTGACCTGCTTCGGGAAGGATCAGTTCACGTGGGTCACTGTGAGTCATAGTCGACTCAATGGCACCCAACGAGTACCAAAGACTAGTGCAGAGCAGGGTGTTGTTAGGCCTGTGCCCAAGAATCTACTTTGAATGAACGGGTGTGGCCAGGTGAGCCTCTTTGAGATGAAGAGCCATCTCTGCAGAAATACAGGCGGGGGGGGGGGACGGGGACCGGGGGCAGGCAGGAAAGAGGTAGAAAGAGGTTGGTGTGACCATGGAGTAGGTAGGCCAGTGTTGCTCCAGGGCCAGACCAGGTAGGCCAGGCTCTCTAGGTCACAGTAAGGAGCAGTCTGCTTCGATTCACATTGGTAAGAGAATTGGGTGTAGGGAGGCAGGAGACCAGTGAAGCAGCCATTGCAGCAGACCAGGTAGAAGATGGTGGTAGCTTCGCCTAAGGTAAGTGGCATTTGGATGAAGGAAAAGTCTGGGAGATGGGGAGAGGAAACAAGTTCTTGATGAGAGACAGTCTGACTCGAGGCCCTGGAGCCGCATCTGGGTTGTGGGCATCAGGAGCAAGCTCACCTGCAGCTGGTGCTCTGCTACAGCCAACTCAGGCTCTTCTTCCTCCTGCTCCGCAGGTATGGTTCCCATGGCGCATTTTATCGCTATAAGAACAGCATGGGCAAAAGCCTCCCCCTCTTTTATATCTACGACTCGTACCTGACGTCCCCTGAGGCCTGGGCCCATCTCCTGACACCAAGTGGGTCCCACTCAATACGCAACACCCCCTACGATGGGGTCTTCATAGCGCTGCTGGTGGAGGAGGGGCACACCCACGACATCCTGGCCGCTGGCTTTGATGGCATGTACACCTACTTTGCCTCCAATGGCTTCTCCTTTGGCTCCTCCCATCAGAACTGGAAAGCCGTGAAGAACTTTTGTGATTCCAACAACCTTATGTTCATTCCCAGCGTGGGGCCCGGCTACATCGATACCAGCATCCGGCCCTGGAACAACCACAATACCCGGAACAGGGTCAATGGCAAGTACTACGAGACGGCCCTGCAGGCGGCCCTGACGGTCAGGCCCGAGATCGTCTCCATCACCTCTTTCAATGAGTGGCACGAGGGCACACAGATCGAGAAGGCTACTCCCAAGAAGACACCCGCTCGCCTCTATCTGGACTACCTGCCGCACCAGCCCAGCCTGTACCTGGAGCTGACCCGCCGCTGGGCGGAGCACTTCATGGAGGAAAAGGAGCAATGGTTGATGTGAAGAGCCTGCATCCAGGGGCCCCAGCCTCGCTGGAGGCCACAGGGTAGGGCTCAGTGGAGGAGGGACAGGCACTCGCTCGCCTGTCCCTCAGGCAAGTCACCTGCAGTTCTGCAGTGATGGGAGACACAGCAGTGGTCTAGAAGGGCAATGGCAGAGGCTACGAGGTAACTGAACTTATGAGCCCAGGACCCGGCTCTGAGTCAGGGAGGGCCCTTCAACAGAATCCTTCTAGCTTTGTCCTGCTTAGGCAGGTGCTGTAAAGTGTAACCATGCCAGCGCAGTGGGCCCTCCTGGAAGGCTGTCAGGGCTCTGGGCTAGCAGGCATCCTGTTCTCTGCCACCCTGATCCCTTCAGACCTCCTTCCTAAGTTAGGGAACCATATTAAAGGGGCTTCAAAGAGTTCATGGAAAGATCCCATCGTTTTTCATTCCATTTCCCCAAGAACGTTTTGAAGCTGCACAGTACTTGAGAGTTCCTGAAAGGGAAGTTCTAGGTGTAGGCTCCTCCCCATAGATCCCTGAACCCAATGGTCAGAAAAGGAAAATACAGGGCCTTCACACATTCAACACCTGGTCAGGCTCCTTGCTGTGTGCTGGGGGCAAGCGGGAATGGGGAGGAACTTGGCCACGGGCAGTTCCTGGGCTTAAGCTCACAGAAGCCAGCGGTCTTGTAGCCAGGCCTGGGCATAGCTGGAGGCTTTTGAGTTTTACTTAGTGCTCTGAGAAAATGCCTCCGTGCTCTGGAGCCTCCACTCCTGGAAGAGTAGGCTGTCCTCTTCTTCTGGTGCCCACTCCCTTGAGTCATTTCCTGCACTACAGTGGTCTGGTATTACCATGACTTTGAAGCACCTGTAGAGTCTCCCAGGAACTGAGGTGTAGGATGGGTTAGGAAGAATGAGTTTGCTTAATACTAGTTCAAACAAGACTACTAGAGGGAATGTATAACAACCAGTATTTAACTAAAAATAAACTAATAGGCTAATGTAATGGAGCCCCTACGATACCCTGGCCACATTCTTAGACCTACTTGAATATATGTGGATTGTAATGAGAAGTCTGTGGACTCAAAATGGAATTCCAATTCTGGTGACAGGCACAGAGGAGGGGGGCAGCAGACCCTAGTGGTCACCAGGACACCAGGTCCCACTGGGTCACTCACAATGACTGGATGGAGGGCAGGCTTGGCTGGACAGCATATAGATGAGCTGAAGAGATGGAGGGGGGAAAGGGGCTGGACGCTGACCCGAGTAGGTTGTGGAGGTCACCACACTGAGGGGTCATTACACACACACAAATTAGGAAAATAAAAATTATGGAGTTGGGGTGGTGGAGCAGCAGTGTAACCTGACTCAGTTATTCTGAAGTCTGATCTGTATATCCAGAGCCGTAAAGCCTTTCACACACCTTGGCCCGGTCATTCCACTCTAAGGGGAAAATTTGAAAGAAAAAAAATAAACAATTTACAATGTTTAACAGCAGTGTTGTTTTATATTAAATGCCCAACAACGTTTGACACATAGTATACGTGTGTAGGTAAACGGCTGTTGAGTAATATACTGGATTGGTACATTAATAAAGCATTAACAGGTACAAACCCCTATCAAACCTGTTGTCACAAGGGTTGATCTGGACTTGGTGAACCTTGAAAGACCCAAGCCTGGCCAGTGCATTCCCAGGGGACCTACATTTTTCCTGACCGCATCTTGGTCAGCACTGTACCACCAGGCTCCCTTTACAATAAACCATGGTTTATGGCTCAGAGGGAAAAACAAAAAAAATCCTCATTGGCTGAAAATGATGGCAGAAATTTAATTTCCAATATTCTTTCATTTGAATTCCTCTATCCCCCCCACCAACTGAGCAGACCACTGGATTGTAAGAGTGACCCTGTCTGGTGGCAACCCAGGAAGTGGGAGTAGCACTCCCCCTCCCTTTCCAAGGAAAGGAGGTTTGGCCCGGTGCTCCAGCTTCATCATAGCCTGACTTCCAGTTTCACGAGCCAATTCCATGGCTTTGGTCACCTGGAACTTGTAAACAGCACCAACTCCTCTTAGCTGGCTTGGTCCTTAAGACACTACCACCCACCACGGAGGCGGCGCTCATTAGATTTCAAATTCTATTTAAATTTTTTTTTTTTTTGGGAAAAAGAAAAAACCAGGACAAAAAGGCCTCCCTATACAGGTTTTAAATCTTTATTTTCCAGTTTTGAGTGAAATATGTAACTGAAGATAATAAATATAATCATCTCTTTTGTAAAGCTAATCCAGTAACTTCCGGAGTCTGGTTTATAGTGTTCGACACGAATCCCGCTTGAAGCGGTGAGGCTAGTGCTGTAGTTCTAGTGGCCTCTGCCAACGAGGCCTTGCCAGCCACCAGGGGACAGACACACAGTGTCCAGAACTACCCTTGGGCTTCCCTCTTCCCAAGTCTCACGAGCAGGGTCCATCGGAGGGGAGCAGCCCATACTTCTGTTGGAGGAGGCCCATGGTACTTTCCAAGGCACTGAAGAGGAAATGGGAGAAAAGTTATGATCTGCCTTCTCACCCAGGGCGTGGAGTTTGGAGACTGCCAAGCTCACTGGTCTTAATAAGCTCTGTTCATCCAACCCTTGGGGAAGGCCTTTTAGATCATGAAAAAGCCAGAACCCGGCAGATAGAGTCCCCCGGCACCCACTTGGTGGCGCCCGTGACGACCTCCACTCGATCCAGGCTTGTTCGTTCTTCTTAAGCCGGGCAAGACTCACCAGCCTGGACGAATGATGCCAAACTTCCCAGGCACAGACAAGTCGACCACCGTTGAGCCGAGGCGGTACTCAGGGCTCTGGCCATCTCCAAGTGGTCCCCCGTCAATGACCAGGGACAACTGTGGCCAAAGATCTTGGAACTCCTGAGGAGAGGAAGAGCCAGATATAGGGCCCCTGAGATCTGTAATGACGTCATACTACACGCAGGGTTGCTAAGGCGGAGGCCCCGGGGGTATGAGAGGCCACTTTCTCCTCTGAATAGAAGACAGACTCCCTGCTGGAGCCCACAGCACTGCTTGTCTGAGGTCTGGAGCCCCCCACACTATCACCTTCCTAGGGCCTGAAGGAGCCCCGGGGGTGCGATGGGCAAGAGGACATTTGCTCCCACAAAGCTGATGGCCTAGGGAAAAAGAACGTGGGAGTCAGTGCTCCTTGGCGACAGCATCATTGTGAGTCACAGACTGCTGCAGTGGGAAGGAGGGAGGAAATAGCTGCTATCAGAATGCGGAGAGAGGAGCGCTTGCCCTGAGCGCTCCTCAGATCTGTGTGACCTTGGGAAAGTTACTTCAGCTGCATCTCTCAAACAAGGGGGGGTGGGCTCCCTCTCATGCTGGGTCCTCCTGGCCATAGCCCTCTGACCCTGCACCTCCGTGGAACTCTGGGGAGGGGGAGGGGGAAGAGAAACAAGTGCCTGCCACCAGCACGCAAGCCTTGTGGACACTTCCAGCCAGACTGTGGATGGTACTGGAGTCCTCACTTGGCGCGTGCACACACCCCCAGCCCCTCCCACCCACTCCACCCAAATGAAGATACAGCAGTGCCAGTTCTGGGCCTCATAGTTTGGGATGGGGGAATAATAAAAACTAGCTACTGTGCTCTGAAAAGTTGAGAACTCCTACTCTTAGCCCTACCCCCTTGGGCACAGCCACCAGGACCAAGGAAAACCTGCTGAGTAGGAAAGGGGGTCGTCACTGAGCTCTCATCTTCCAAGGCCTGTGGGGTCACCTCCTAGGTCTGGGCATGAAAACCCTCCTGTTGTTTTTGTGTCCCACCCTTAAACTTAAAAAAAAAAAAAAAAATTCAACCCTCTTGTGTCCTCAATTATTTTAAGCAAGGTACCTAGAACAAAAGCCTTTCTTCAACCTGGCTTATGGCGGAGATGACAGCAGTCACAAATTCGGGAAAAAATTGGGCTTACTTCTTAGGGGCTACATCACATGGAATAAGTGATTAAATTTGAGGAGCCCTTCTGTAGTCAATTGTCACAACTCTATTCAGTAACTGTTGACACCTGCCCTCCCCACCCCACCCCCAATGTGGCAAGGAATGAAACGAACTATATGATAGTCCCCCCGCCCTTCATGAAGACGTACACACAACAGGTAGTTGCCATCCAGGCTATCTGGCTCTCGGAGACCCGAGGTGTGTGAGCGCTGACTTGCGCTCCGCACCTACATACGTGGGGTTTTCGACAGCTGGTTTTTCAGGAGACTGCCAAACCTTTCTTCCGAGGAGCCTGAGTGAATTCACATCCACTCTTGGTCTACACCACCCAGGAACGGTATAAAAACAGAGAAATAAAGTACAGATTCCACCCCACTCTCAAACTGTAGAAAAACCTAGGTGAGAATCTTTAATTTTGGGTTTCCCTAACCTCTACCCGACTGCCAACTGGGAAGATTTCTACCCTGGGACCAAAAATGCTAACAGTGCGTTGGTTCAGAGGAAGCGGGGTCTGTCTAACTCTCACCTCGACATTCAGAGAACTGGGCTGGGAACTGAGGTTGGCACTGGTGAGTGCAAGCGGGCCCCCAAAGACCCGGGCCAAGTCCTGCATGAAGGCGTGGTCAGGAATCCTGATGCCCACAAGCTGTGAGGGAAGAGGAAAGGGGGTCATCAGAAAAGCTGGGAAGGGTGGAGGTGTCCGTGGGTGTGAAGTGGCCAGGAGTCTGAGAACACCCACAGTAAACTTGACTCACGGGGGTGAAAGGGTTCAGGTCCTTGTTGAGCCCCTCGGAGCGTTCCATCACCAGGGTGACTGGTCCTGGCAAAAGGTCTTTTAGGAGCCCTTCGGGGACTCTCACGTGGCAGTACCTAGACACAAACAAGGGTAAGCGCCTGAGCAAATGGCCACCGCTGGTCCTTCCCTAGACTCCCAGCAGACAAAGGCTAAGGGGCTTTGGGGCCTGTTTCCCAGTATCACCTGACTAGCTGCGCCAGAAGCTAGAGACCTCTAGAGGGGCACCCCACACTTTGGAAATCATCTGCCTCCTATCTCAGGGGCTGCCCCAGTTGCACATCATGTTCCCTGCCTTAATCTCTTCCAAAGCGCTCCCTGTTAAAGTGTCTTTTCTTATCATGGGATTCTCCTCCTCAGCCGAGAGCACAACGCCCCGGCCTCCAGTTCTGGGCCTGGCATACGCTGAAATATTCGATACATATTTCCAGTTCCGGATTCCTGGGTGAGCTTGGACAAGCCCCTCCTGCTCTCTCCGCCTCAGTCTCCCAAGCCTGTCACCGGAAGCCCCTCCCGCGGTGCCGCCCTCAGCGGGGCCGGGTCCGGGCGGCCTCACCTGTAGACGTCGGCCACGCGGCCCAGGCAGACGGCCAGCGGCTTCACCTCGCTGCGGCCCTTGAGGCGGTACACATCTTCCAGGGCCGCTGAGCAGCTCGCCGAGCAGGCCAGGCCGTACAGCGTGTCGGTGGGGACGGCCACC
>NW_022111357.1:5856453-5883302 GCF_000313985.2 Echinops telfairi | reverse complement strand
GCTGGGCCGCCGGCGCCCGGAGCCGCCTGGTGGCGGGGTCAGTGCCCACCTCGGGCTGGGTGAGGGGTGGGGGTGGGGGCCGACGAGCTGAACTTGCTGAGCTCGGGCTCTCCCTGGAGGGTGGAAGAACGTCTCCGCCGTCCTACCTCTAGCCTTTTACAGGCCAGAGGATGTGAAAAAGTTAAGCGCTATCCAGATGCAAAGTGCAGGGCGTAATCCAGGCTCTTCCTCCCAGCCTTACTCTCTCCCTTTCTTTCCAACCAGGATGTCTCAGCCAAGCCGGGAGCACAGCCCCAGCCGGCTGTCTCCGCCCGAGCCGGCTTTCCAAAGGGTGCTGGCGATGGAGCTGGGGAGCACTGACCATCCCGAGGCGGGCACCCAGACTTCTGTCCCTCTCCGGGGCTGGCGGTTGGACTCTGAAAAAGGCCCATCATTAAAAGGGTCAGGCTTCCCTGGCGGTGGCTGCTGGTACTTGGCTCGCAGCCTGGGGTGGCAGAGCTCTGCTAGCAGCTCGGTTCACTCCCACTTCGTCCTGGCTGAAAGCGGTTTTGTGCTTTGAAAGGTCGCCAACAACAGCCAAGTGTGATTACCTGACTTTGGGCAGGCCAGCAGTGCTCACGTTATCTGGTCTGCTTTGGGGGACTCGGTGGTGTTACATGTCAATTTCATGCTTTGGGGGCTCCTAGCCCCACAAAACACCTTCAGCAGAGCCTTTATTAAAGGAAACCTGCAGACAGACTCTTGGTAGCCGATTTTTTTCCTTCCTACCCTCTCTTCCAAGACTGGGGCGGGGAAATGGCTGAAAACTGCCAACCTTGGGCTGGGCTGGGAAGGAATGCCACAGATGCGACCAGATTTAAATAAGCATTTAATTACGATCTCATTAGTATTTAATATTGCTTTTTTTCAATTCCAAAAAGTTAAATTTTCACTTCTTAGCAGATATTTTAAAGTACAATATTAAGTTTATACAAAAGGAGCAATTAAGCAAACACCATTATTTCACATTCTTCAAAAATACAAATTCATATTGACTCTTTTGGGGTGGGGAAGGGTTGAAGGTTTCTTCCTTTGGAAGTACTGAACCTGGAACGTTTTCATATCGCTCAGTCTAAGTCTCTTGTTCCCATGTTTCACACTTAAATTAATTTGATAAGCTATTATGTAATCCAAATGAACATAGTTGGGATTTAAAAAACTGTAACCATGACCATTGGCCAAGGGGCTAGTGTGCGTCCCAAAAGAAGGCTCTTGCCTTTCCTGGCCAGAAGACCTGCCAGTCTCTCTCATTTAGCCAGCTTCCCCAAACAGGGGCAAATAAGTTCAAAGGGAAAGGAGCCATCTTGGAGCCCCCACAGGCTCAAACACAACAAAGGATGAGGACTCTTGAGCCAACCAGAACCTTCCACTGAGGCCTGAGAACACAGAAGGGCGTGAGCAGCCTCTGGCTTGGCACCACTAAAGGATACTGCAAAATACACCCCTGGGTTTTGGTGGAAAAAGGTTTTATGAAAAATTGTTTTCCCATAAGAAAAAGAGTAGAAACTGCATTGAGCTGAGAAAGTGACACAACGTTATCACCCGGTTTTTGGCCCAGCAGGCACACTGCCAAAGGGGCAGTGTGGTGTTTTAAATCACGCTTCCAGTAGAAAAGCTTGTACTATGTACATGTTAACACAAAGATCCAGTTTAATTTGCATTTTCAGTGCAAGACTGAGAAGCCCTCTCTCAAACAGAAGAAGAAAATGCCCAGACTGATCTATCGACTTCCCCAAAGGGATGAGAACACAGGACCCCATCCTTCTAGGGCCCCCCCCCATGCCCCTGCAAAAAACACGCCAAGAGGAAGCAGGCTACAGGACCAATCAGAAATATGGATGATGCCATTGTGCTGCCTCCCCTGCTCAATTATTCAAGAATGGAAATTTTCCTATCTGTTACAACAGACCTATTTGCATAATATTGGCTGAAATGTATTTTTAAACTTCTCTGTATTAGCCCGAGAATGGAAGATAAAATGGGGGGAGGCAAGGGAGGGGGTGGGCAAGAAGGGAGAAAGGTGAAAAACGGATTACTAACAGCTTTTGTTTTCTGGATTTAATGAAGGTTGGAGGCTTTTTGCTGAAGGAGCCACAGGCAGTTTGGGAACAGTCATGGAAATAGCTCCTGATGCACCCCCCCCACCCCCGCCGCCCCCCCAACCAAACAAACATATTTCTGATTGGTGGTGTAGAAAAATTGTAAACTCTTCAGCAATATGGTTGCAGTTGCAGAAATGAATGGTTCCAGACACTCTGGAGCTGTCTCTAAGAATAAGGACACTGGACAGAGCAGGTAGAAAAAAAGTCTAGAAGGTGCCAGGCTTCTGCCTGGGAACAAGCAGCTCCTCCCTTCAGGCGACACTTGGTTATGGTGAAGCAGGGAAAGCTGGCATGGAACCAGAAGACCCGCTCGCTGAGAAGGGCCTCTCCAGTCAGCAGAAGGAAACAGGAGTTCTTCAGAGAGCCTGTGGGGCCCAGGGGCACGCTTGCATAGATTGAGCAGTTTCAGAGAATGCATAATATGATAGTGTTTCCCTATAGACCGCCTCAGAGTACAGGGTAGATCACGAGTTCAAACGGTGGCCAGGTCAGGGCCACATGGGACAACAACCGTCAAACTACACATATTGCACCAGGTAAGTGCTTTTCTTTTCATGCCTCAATTTTACTTTTTATTCTGAGTAAAAAATAAAACTTTGTGGAAAGTATATATATATATATAGATAGATAGATGTATGTATATATACATAAAAGAAATTGCAGCAATTGGGTTAAAGATAAAATAACCTAAAGTGCTTTTTTATTATTTCTTAATATACCAACATGAGGTTCTGCAAACTCGTCTCTCTGGACACATTCAGCATTACACAAAGTCTCTCAGGAAAACCCACCCAGCCCCTGCCATGATCCCCCCCTCAATCCACTGCCTGGACTCTCCCATCAACTGAGCCTCTTGCCTTACACCCAGAGAGCTCTTCACACCTTAAGGTGCATCTTGGCCTTTGTACCATCATCTCCTTCCCAAAGTGGAGTGGGAATGGAATTCAGTAAATGACCCCAACTCCTATCGCTAAACTAGAGATGCCCCCATGAGATGGGTGGTGAAGAAGGAAGATCCTGTCAGGAGAGGCCAGGCCACTTTCCCCCAACGCCCCACTTCCTCACCGCCTGGGGAGGGGTGTTCACTAAGGCAGCTGGGCAGTGCCAATCAGTCCACTAACACTTCCTAAGCCTTCGAATTCCAACCCCTGGTGTTGACCAATGCCCTTGAAATAGGCCGTCTACCTGGAGGTACCAGAAACAGACACTGACCAGGTGGAAGTGGTCAAGGTTACTGGGGAAAGAAAGGTGGCTCTGCCTCTGCGCTGTTGGCTGCATTCAGGAACCCACCTTCTCTTTCTAGCACCAGCTTAGCCAGGGGCTCTCTCCTTGGCCCACCCCAAGGACCAGCTTGCAGAAGGAGGGAAGCCTACCCCTCACAACCACTCATGGGTAGTTTAAGCACATTTCCTGATTTTTTCAAAAGCTAATGGGATCTGATAGAGCCATCTTCAAAAGGCAGATACTTCCTTTTCTCAACTAGAATAAACACTGTTTCACCATGTTTCCTTATCACCCTCCATCTTTGAAGAGCCAAAAGCCACTGATCTGGGCAGGGCCCAACGTGAGCATTGGAGGCAATATTGAAACAACTGGCAGCTTTGATCGCCTTGTCTGGGCTCCTGCCCACCTCAGCTACCAGGGAACCAGAACCACAGGTGGCCACCAGCTGTTCTGTGGAGGTCACTACAGCCCTTCTTACAGCTGACTTAGGGATCCCACCCCTGCACAGCAGCTGTAGCGAAAACAGCAAAGGTCCTGCCTCAAGTCACTGTTAACAAGGTAAGATTCCTCCTGCCTTCCTAGCTCCCACTGAGGTCACCAGACTCCACCAGCCTTTACAGGAGGGGAGTGCAGAAGGTCCAAAAGAAACCGCTTCTCCTGACTGGACTGCTGGCATGAGAAACCAGGTGTGAAGGCCCAGCCCATTTCTCCTTGCAGCAGTAACCTTCCTACCCCGGCCCTCTGCTCCAGGCCCATCCTTGAACATGCTGGTTAAAGACAGGGCCTATGGCTCCAAGGTCGGCGAGCTGCTCTGAGTACCGCCTCGACAGTCCCTGAGTAATGGCTCAGGCTAGGAGGGGAGCCAGACTGATGTCTTCCCAATAGAGAGTGGGAAAGGCCAGCAAAGTGAGGCTTGCTCTCTGCGGGAGAGAGCACCCGCCTCTGGAAAGCGATCTTGGTGGTCGCTCTCAGGAGGCGGGTTCTTGTGGACACCCTCACAACACTAAAGCCTTCCGTTTGAGCGATGAGTGCATTTACATTTTAAGAGGCAATGACCTGAAGCCAAAGGCAGACAGATGGGGAGAATTCTACACAGAAGTCAGGGGAAAAACCCAAACACAACCCAATAAAACATTCCAAATGAGAGAACTTATTGCAACACTTCAGGCTTTTTGGTGGACGGGGAATTTTTTTGTTTTACCCTGAGTAGAAGATCATCGTTTTTGGGGGGGTGGGGGTGGGGTTGTTTGCTTGTTTTTGTTTAGAAGCTGTAGGCCTAAGCGGAGCAAGCCACGTCCATGTTTGTTCTGTGGCAGGCTGCATGCAAACTCCACACAGGTGAGGGCTGGGGCTGGGAGGGGTCATCACAAACCTAGAGAGAAACTGGATCCCGACACTCGGCCCGCCAGTACCACCTTTCATAAACTCCCTTAAATCAGCACACAGTCCTCTGAGGAAGCAAATGCAGCTCAAGAGAGGGCAAGTCACTAACCAGGCCTGGCCCAGCCCCCCATGTCCACACCAGGACAAAATCGGGATGTCGTCCCAAAGAAAACTCACTGGACGCGGCAAGCCCTGGCAGCTGAGAGAGCAAAAACCAAGAAGGCCAAGACTGTAAGCGGAGGGAGAGCACACAGCCCGGGACAGAGAGCAGTCTCCCAACTGGCCTGGGGTCCCTGCCAGAGTCCACGGGCTAGACTTCCAGGGCCTAATGTGCTGCGGCTGGCTGCGGGGTGAGCCCTGCACTATCCACCCTGACTCCACAGATGCCAACCACAAACTACAAAGACACCTCACCCAGTTCCTGTCCCACTCACAACTGACTGGCCTGCCCTCTCTGCCGGAGGGAGGGCCTGGTCTTCCAGCGAGCCACAGATTCCAAAGACACGCAGGAGGAGCAACAGCCAGCACACTGATCTCAGCCGACCACACCACAAGGCCCGAGTGCAAGCAATGGGCAAGATCAGATTGACGGAAGCCACAGCCTTTCATTTAGAATTTTTATGCGTACGGGTAACCTTAATTTCCATGTTCACATGACAAGAAGCAAAAGTGACATACAGTGCAGCCAAAGAGTTCATTATAACTTAGCTTGTTTTGTTTCCCCATAGATCAGTTCCTTAGGTGGATCCTCCTGGGATGTGAATAACGAAAACACGTCTGAATTTCAAGCGGTAGGTTTCTTCATTCTTCACATCGCTGACCCCACGATGGCAGGCGGCGTACCCGTGCCTCCTGCTCGCCTTCTGCCCGCCCCGGTGAGCACACCCAGGCCCTTCACTTGGAGAAGCTGCTGCTCAGACCCATCTCCTCCTCCCCCTGCAGTAGTGCTTCAATGGGGATCAGGTTGGACGGGGTGCTCAGGCTCTGGAGGGACAGAAACTCTGACATATCCATGGCACTTAGCGGATCCGTTTGCGGGCCTGAACCGGTCTCTGCTTGTCTGTTTTGTTCATGGGAAGAGGGTACAGTGGAGGATGACGGGAGGGAGGCCGGGGGGGCGGGGAAAGTCTGTGGGGGGAGCTGCAGGCTGGGCACCTCAAGAGGCTGGGCGCAGGGCTCGGGCAGGGGGGGCGACGCACAGCCCTTCCTCCTGCTGGAAATCCGCTCCTTGGCAGAGTCCCGGCACGCACACTGACACTGACAGGCCTCCTCTTGTTTGATGATGATCACGGGAACACTCAGGCCAATCTGTTGTACTGAGCTCCCTGTGAAAGAGGCGAGAGAGACTGCTCTTCAAGCAGCTGCAGGGCAGGGGCAGGAGGGACAGGGCAGAGAGCAGACACTTGGGAGGGCTAAGTGCGCACCAGGCGTTGTTCTGCTATGAATCAGCCTGACACAACCTGAGATGCACCTGTCTCTACCTTCCTTTCCTATCTTCTCCCCCCAACCAGCTGCCACCTCCCCACTCCTGATGCAGGCCTCATCCCTCTACAAACACCTGGAGCCTGCTGCTGTCCTGGAAAAGCCACTCTCAGCTGGGGGGACCCTTGATGCTGCACAGGACTTGTTCAGGGCTGCCCGCCCCAGACACATGGGTGGTTGGCTTAGCTTCCTGGCACCGGTGGCTGGCACACTACCAAAAACATAAAAGCCTAAATGAACCGAAGCCCACCACCAGGCCTCCAGGTATACTGCTGGCTGGGTGTGAGCCGCCGGTGCTTAGGGTAGGACACTCACAGGGCCCCGGGGGTGCCCAGGGGCTCTTGGACACATGGTGGGTGTCAGCACATCTCCTTTCGCCTAGCCAACCTCCCGTGCGTACATGTGTGCGTGCGCGCGCGCGCATCCTCTCCTCTGTGTGAGCCTGTGTGTTGTGTAAGGGTGCACTCTGAAACCAGCCAGCTGCCGGGTCTCCCCAGGATTCCAGGCGCTGCCAGACAGGGAAGGGGTGAGAGTGAGGAGGTCCGAGAACTGGCACTTGGGCACAGCCACAAGTGGAAACTGGGGGAGTCATTTAATCTCTCCAGGCCTCAGTTTCTTAACAGGTAAAGAGAAAGAGTTTGTCTAGAAGGACCACTCGACCCCACGCTCAGTCATGGGGCTAGCTGTCATTTCTTCAGCACTGCAATGAGAAAAGAGGCCAGTGAATTAAACACTGCCCTCTTCGGCGCTCACTATGACCCACATGGGGCTGCTGGCTGCTTTGGAAAGGCCTGTATGTGGAAGGGAAAGATCCGCTGGCCTTGGTATTTGTCAGTGCCCTAGCTTGCGGTAGTTGTGATCCTGTGAGACACTCTAAGGAGTACACAAAGGGATGTGGCTTCATGAAAATGGGCTTACGACTGGAGAGACGCGATGCTGAATGCAGGCCCTGTGGTCCCGGTCACTTACCTATGCTACTGGCTACTGGTACTGCAGTGGTGAAAAACACCTTCTCAACTTTAGGTGCTTGCTGCTGGGGGAGAAAAACAAAACATGTACACAAAACATGTATGGCCCCTCAACTATAACAGATCCCCAAGCCCTGAATGAAGCAGAGGGGCCCAGTAGGGCAGAAAACCTCGGCGCGGAGGGAGGTTTGCACTGAATGCTGTCTTGTTCGAGCTCTGACATGAGGTCACTGCTGACAGTGGGGCCAGCTCTGTACTCGACTGCTTGGCAGTCTCCCCACGGCCTGTCCCAGTCGCTCTGTGCCCCTAGAAGCTCGTCCAAAATGGCTTTTCCTCAGCAATGTCTTCTAAGAGAGAGCCCAGGGTCAGCTTCCCCTCCAGCCTTGCCACGGCCCCCCACCAATACTCCTAGCGGGGTGGGGCCTGAAGCCTTCTAGATTGCCCTCGGAATCCCCCTGCAGGCTTTTGGGAGGGTTAAATGAGGCTATGTCTGAGGAGCACTGGGCTCATGGAGAACATTCTATAAACATTCAATACACACCTGCAGTCTTGGAAACCAGGCCTCCCCAATCCTGCCCACAGTCCCCGTGAGCGTGTCAGCGCACTGCCCACGGTCCCCGTGAGCGTGTCAGCGCACTGTCCACGGTCCCGTGAGCGTGTCAGCGCACTGCCCAGTAAAATGGCTACTATCTCAAAGGCGCTTTTCTTTTGACCCCTTTGAGGAACGGAAAGCGCAAAGGAGGCGGCTCTTGGGCGGATCTGAGAGAGGGGGAGCCTGGCCAGGCTGCACTCTCTGGAGGAGAGAAGTCGGGAGCACTCTCAACTACAGCAACAGGCATCTTGCGTGTGCCAGGCCGCTCCCCCAGCAGATAGGGAAGTGACTGAGAAGAGGGCGTGAGGCCGACTGGGTCACAACACCGGGAAGACCTTGCCATGGCTCTGGTCCTCCGAGAAGGGAAGTCCACTGTTCCCCCAGGAGCGGTATTCCGTATCTGGAACACAAGCCCTCTCACTCTTTTGCTCTAACCCACCTTTCCAGTTTGCCTCATGTTGTCTCACACCGCCTACACAGCCTCCTGCCAAGTACATCCTGTTTACATCTAACTCCTCCTCGTGCCTCAAGGTCCCCTCCCTAGGTGGCCACTTTGCGGCAAGTCCTCAGGATTGGAAGCCCTCATTGGGCAACACAGTGTAGTCGCCCCAGCTTTGCAACTGATGAGCTATGTGTGACCTTGGGCTAGTCACTTTCTCCTCTCTGGGTCTTGGCTCTCCAGAGGCAAAATTACACCTACCTCATTCAGTTGTGAATTAAATGAGGTAAAGCGTGAAAAGTGCTGAGCTAGCTCAGTGCCCAAGACATAGTAAGGGCCCAACACATAATGCTCCGTGCCAAGGGTTCCACTCTGACTCACAGCCACCTCTTAGGGTGTCAAAGGCTGTAAATCTTTGCAAGAGCAGATAGCTTCGTCTTTCTCCCTCAGAGCCACTTGGTGGCTTTGAACAGCCAGCCTTCACTGAGCAGCCCAAGGGCTAACCCCCAAGGCCACCAGGGCTCTTCAGTAGATTTGACCCACAAAACAAGCCCAGTGCCACCAGATGGGCTCCAGCCTACGGCCCCTGGGTGGGTTTCTGACCCGGTAAGTCTTGACAGGGGCAGGCGGCAGCATCTTTCTCCTGTGCAGTGAGCGGCTCGTGGGTCTGAACTGCTGACCCTGACTCACTATGCCACCAGGGCTCCCAACAGCCACTATTCATTTGTAATCATAGTTACGATATGAAAACCACTGAGGCATTTTAGGACTAGAATGTACTTTTCCATGGAAAGAGGTCGAGTTTTTCACCCATCGGCAGCCCTGTCTTCAGTGAGGCACCTGGAAAATCCCAGGCTCTCAACTGATTCACTTGGATGACCAAGCCATCTCCTGAGTCATCAGCCCTTTCTTAGAAAACGGTTCTACAGCAGCGCTGTGTGAGCAAGGATTCTCTCTCTGCCTCCCGGCTGCAGCCGGTCCTCCTGACCGGGATCAGCCAGCTTCCAGAGGTGTTCTCAGGCCTCCGGAGCTTGCTGATGGCGCTCTGTCTCCGCAGTGGGAGTGGCAATGGGCTGCGGCTGGACTACTTGCCGAGGAGCTACCGCCCGGGGACCATGATGGGCTTCTCTGCCTTCATCTCTGGACGGACACTACTCGGCACTGGGAAACTGGCTAGAGAGGAATGACCCAGCTCAGAGCTGACCTGAGAATCAGGTCCCTTTCTAAGTCCCTTTCTAGAGCCACGTGCACGTAATACTTACAGTTTGTTCTTGGTTTTGTGGTGAACTAGTGGCACCATTCAATATCCACTGTAAGTTCTGGTCTCCCATCACTAGGCTGGACTGCAAAATGGCCGTGCTGGGAGTCGGGGTGATGGTTATTGTGGGATTGCTAGTTAGGACAGGGTTGGCACCCAGGGGCAGAGTCTGGACCACAGTTGGCAGGGGCTCAGTAGTACTTTGTGGTGGGGGAGGTGCTGTCACGGCTGTGGCTGCCATGGCCGCAGCCGTGGAAGCCCCAGTAATGACGGAAAGTCTTGGCATGATGGGCTGCGGTGCCTGGGCGTGTGGGAGAAACTCTTGATGATTCGCAACAAACTGTGTGCGGTGGGGAACAGGCACTTCTGAAGGTTGCAGGAGAGCAGGGGGGTTGCCGAATGCAGCTTGCTGGGCACCAGTTCTTAGGGCGGGGGCAGGGGGGGCAGCAGAGAGTGCTGAGGCTGGGAGCAGAGGTGGGGCTGGCTCGGAGGTGCCAGGCTGCAGTGCAAGGGGAAGAGACAACGATGCTGAATTCCCTGTGGGTGGCAGGACATCACCGACCGACTCTGCTTCACCTTTAAAACTTTCCATCAAGGCAGCTGGCGAGAAAAAGAAATAAAAGTGCGTATACATATCACAGCCCGACAGGCGCCACCCAAACAGGCCTTATAGGGAAGTCCGATAGGGCCAATTCCTTGTTTTCTACCAGGCAGGCGCTCTGCTCTCCAATCGATGGGCTTGGGTCAGAGCCCCAGGCTTCATCGTCTACCTAACTTCTTGAACGTGAAAACCTAGCGGAGGTCTAGCCGTGACGAAAAGACGTTTTCAGGTTTTTCTGGAAAAGAGACTAGGCACCCTTTGGAGACACAGCCATTGAGCAGGCTTGCTGGCTGTTGTGAAGCAGCTTTCTGAGTGAACTCTCCAACACATGACACATCTGAAGCCAGGGCCCCCACCAGGAGGAGGAAGACCCACAGCTCCTCCGCTTTTTGCAGCGACAAGAGCATGGAGACGCAGCGGCTTCTTGGAACGCACACCTGCCTCAGCGAGCCGTGAGGGAAGTCAGGGAAAGACGGGATCGAATGGAAGGCCCACGCTTTGCTTCGCCCTGTGCCTGCCACTCCGGGTGTCAACACGTACGTGTGAGCTCCCCGCCCCGCCCCGATCGGAGACGGGAGCCGCCAGACAGGCGGTGGAGCAAACCTGTCTGCTGAGGATCTTCCGGAATCGCCGTGTCATCGGCATTCTGGAACATGGACTCGAAGATGATTGCTGGTGAAATTGTGCTGAGGTCCTGGCCCTGTGTCTGACAGAAGAGACCAGGTGTGAGGCCAGCCCTCCGGAAGCAGACCCCCACGTGAGAACCTACAAGGGTCTCTCGGAGGCCGCCTGCTTCTAACGCAGCCTATTTTTTGTTGGGTTTTTTAAATAGTTTCATTGTGTTTTTAGTAAGTCTATACAACAGAGTAGGTTTCCATTTGACTGATTTTATATATATTGCTCATGGACGTTACAATTTTACGGCATAATGTCAACATTCCCTTAAACGCTCTTCTCCTTCTCTTAATTGTTGAATCACATATGAACATATGTACAATCAATGCCACAATTTCAGAACATTTTTTTCTCATGCTCGTTCCTAGCTCCCTCCCCCCTAGGCAATTATCAATCCAGTTACTATCTCAATGGATGTACCTATCCTGGACTTCATCTGCAGAAAACCATACAGAACACCAACAGGAAACAAGCAGGCAAAACAACATCATGACTAAACAAAATATAGAACAACCTCACAAAGCAAGCAGAAAATATTAAAAAACTGGAAAAACTTTTAAATGGGTCAAAAGAAAGATCAAATGATAAGGCATTATATTTTAACCTAACTATGTCTTGCCAAAATTGACTTCCAAAGCTCTCCGTCTGCTAACAAAGCTATTCACACCCTGGGACTAGGGTTGGAGGGGATTCACCACAGGCTGAATCCAAGTGGGGACCCTGCAAATGGATTTGGGGCTTCCATTGTCATCCATAGCCTACTGCAAACCGGGTTTCACAATCTAAGCTCCGATACCATTCCCTCCTTTGGATTTGGATTTTATTATTTACAATCCTTGGATTGCACAGGCTGGCGTGCTCCTTCCATGTGCACTTAGTTGACGTCTCAGCAGGCTGCTTGTCTGAAGGCAAGCCTGTAAGAGCCAAGATGCTATGGTTTCTGATAGCCTGACACCATCTGCTGTCTTCTCCACACTTTGCTATAACATCCATATCTTCAGTGATCTCTTTATGGGGGTGAGCATAGAGCAGGGCCATGTCACAGAACTAATTGTTCTAATAGTGGGGCTAGAATTAAGTGCGAGCCCAAAATTCACTCTTATCTACCATTTATATAAAATCTGTCTCTGGTTAACTTGAGAGACATCATTATCATTTTATGATCGAGAACATTATCAATCATCCCCGAGGCATACGGTAATTCTATTGATAGTGTCATTAATTTAATAAATGGTATAGAATTTAAAACACTCAAGAAAAGAAAGTCCCCGCTCATTCACTATGGTAAGATTTTTTGTTCTGATGATGCCCGATACCTGATCCCTTCGACACCTCATGATCGCACAGGCTGGTGTGCTTCTTCCATGTGGGCTTTGTTGCTTCTGAGCTAGATGGCCGCTTGTTTACCTTCAAATCTTACCATAGCGAATGGGGGGGGAGTGCAGAGTGGAGACCCAAAGCCCATGAGTAGGCCACTGGAGATACCCTTGCAGAGGGGTCTCGGGGAGGAGACGAGCCAGTCAGGGTGCGATGTAGCAACGATGAAAAATACAGCTTTTCTCTAGTTCCTAAATGCTTCCTCCCCTCCCCACTATCATGATCCGAATTCTACTTTGCAAGTCTGGTTAGACCACAGGATGTACACTGGTACAGATAGGAACTGGAAACACAGGGAATCCAGGGTGGATGATTCCTACAGGACCAGTGGTGTGAGTGGCGATACTGGGAGGGTGGGTTGAAAAGGGGGAACTGATTCCAAGGATCTATATGTGACCTCCTCCCTGGGGGACGGACAACAAAGACATGGGTGAAGGGAGACATTGGTCAGGGCAAGATATGACAAAATAATAACTTATAAATTACCAAGGGTTCCTGAGGGAGGGGGGAGCGGGGAGGGAAGGGGGAAAAATGAGGACCTGATGCCAGGGGCTTAGGTGGAGAGCAAATGTTTTGAGAATGATGAGGGTAATGAATGTACAAATGTGCTTTACATAATTGATGTATTATGGATCGTGATAAGAGTTGTATGAGCCCCTAATAAAACGATTAAAAAGGAAAGAAAAGGAAATAATACACATATAGGCAAACTCCAAACTGCAATACATGAATTGTTTGCTTACACAGATTAAACTCTTAGGTGACTGGACACCATTTACAAATTACACCCATCACCTGTGATAGGGCAAAATTTTCAAAAACACTCATTCACTAAGGCAGACCCATGTCTACCAGTAACATCCTATTTCAAGGTGACATTAGTTCCCTCAATCCAGGCACTCAAAGATCCTGGGGCCACAGATGATGACTTGCAGGCTAGCTGTACGTGACAGGCAAGACGTCCTGGATCGGAGGCAGGTGCACTCGCTTACACAGGGTCCAGGGCTGCATCCGCACAGCCAGGGCAGAGGATGAGGAGGGGTCACACAGACCGTATGGAGTATTTGGTTGTTATGAAAATAGCATTGCACAATATTCAACAACTTGCTTTTCTCATATAATAATATATTGTGACTATCTTGCAAAGTCATTCCATAACATCTACATTCTAACATGGACACCTGGTAAGGAACAATAACATTTTTAATGACAAATAGTAATAGATTTGCATTTAATAAAAGGCCAGAGTCATTATTGTTTTCAAAAGGTCAAATGTGGGAAAATAAAAACCAAAACAATGCCCCGAGGACCTGCTGGGTCCCTCAAGGACAGTACAGGGAAAAGACCACCTCGATTCCTCCGTTCAGTGACCGCTGAGGAGGCTGGGGAATAAAATTCTTTTATCCCGGCCACCTCCACCAACACTGTGCAGGGCAAGCCTGACAAAGGCAACCACCTACTGAAAGTCAGGCAGGTAATGTAAGTAATGGAAGCTGCTGGGGAGGGGGGGTTAATGAGAGCCTGCACACCGCCCCACTCCCCCGATATTCTAAAGGGTTTCTGCTACATGCTGAATATTTAGGCCTGGTAGTGTCAAAGCTCAAAAAAAAGTTCATAAATATGAAAATTTTGGAAACATGCTTATAGAAGCAAATCATAAAAAAATATTGCAAAGCACTGTGTAGACCAAACACCACTTGTCTTAAGGCCAAAACTGGCTCAGTGCCGACTTGTCGTTTAAAGGCATTTTACAGCAGGCTCTGCTTCTGGTGGCATGCCCAGGAGGGTGCTAGGGCTGAGCTGAGACTGTCTGTGAGATAGCAGAGGTCCTCCAAGATATAACTGCCCATTGAAGCCAAGAGATCCACCACGATCCCATCATTTGGACAAGGGAGGGCCAGGCAGTGAGTCTGACTCCCAGAGGTCAAAGGAGCTGCAGGTAGAAACCTCTGCAGGATGCCAACCAGCTTTCTGCCCAAAAGGAGCAAAGAATCACAGACTCTCACTCAAAATCTCCCTGCCATCAAGTCAATACTGACTCACAGTGACCCTACAGCGCAAGGTAGAACTGCCCCTGGCCACTGGACAAAACTGGGCTCACTGACTCACAGAGCAAAGAGAGCTGAGCACTTGCAAAAGCTTCCTCTCTGCGTGGGGTGCCTCGGTGGCACTTATCAGCGGAGTGAAAGGGCTGGCTGGAGCAGGACAAGGCCAGGTCGGGTCAAGAGGCCAAGGGACCCCCAGCTTGGGGCCCAGGAGAAGCCTGCCTGTAGGCACAGCTAAAAGGGTGTCCTGAATATTTCCCTCATCAAACCGGAACTGTGAGTTCTGTGTGACCATTGCCATGAATTCTCAAACCCAGCAGAAAGCTGTGGGAGGGACGGCCGGCGTGAGAAGTGTAAGGAGGTTGGAGAAAGGAGGTCTGTCTGGCCTCTGCCTCATCAGGCTCAGCCTACGGAGTTGACCTTCACTCTCTTTCTTCCCTTGTGAAGTTAGAGGGCGTCAGAAGCTGGGGCTGGGCCATGCCATTTCGACAAAATGTACAGAAACCAAAGTTAATTAGTGGTTATCAGGGGAGAGGGGCAAAGAGAATGGTAGGTGAGGGTAAGGGGGCAGTGATGGGGAATTTTCATGGATTAAAGCCAATTGTTGCCCAGAAGTTGTACACCTACAAAAAGTTGAACTGGCAAAAGCTGTGTGATACTTTGACAGCTAAGAGTAGCTGCTGCTGCGCTGCTTAGGCGCACCCCACACCTTCACGGTACTGGGCTCCTGGGCGTGAGGACTGAGGGGCATGGTTTCCCAGGGCACCCCAGCTCATTCATCTAATAACAACTTTAGTGCTTCTGTTCTACCTCCTAGCTCACTGTGGAGTGCCTGGGGTCTTAAAAGCTTCTAAGTGGCCATGCACCAAAGGCACAAAAATCGGTCTCTATTCACTGGGGACATCAGAGGAAGGAGAGTCAGGAATACAAGATATGGGAATATGAGAATATGGGGTTAAGCTAACCGCCTCCGTGAACAACTGCCTCCTTAGCCAGGAGACTGGGGTAATTAGATAGTACCTGGCTGCCATTCCTGGACATTTTGATAAAAAATTCTATAGAGGAGTTGGGATCCAAAGGGGAAATGCAGGGCAGAATTTCAAATCACTATGGAACCCACACTTTCTGGAGACTTGAGGTACTGTATGAACCCCGAACACTATCGCCCTGAGATAACCTTTAAACCATCAACCAAAAATATCTCCTGAAGTCTTCTTAAAAACCCGAACATCCCCCAACTACCATGATCCCAATTCTACCTTGCAAACCTGGTTAGACCAGAGGATGCACAGCGGTACAGATGGGAATTGTAAACACAGAATCTACGACAGATGAACCCCCTCAGGACCAGTGGTGAGAGTGGCACTGGAAGGGAAGGGGGGGTAGAAAGGGGGAATCGATCACAAGGAGCTACATATAACCTCCTTTCTGGGGGATGGGCAACAGAAGGATGGGTGGAGGGAGACGCCAGGCAGTGTAAGATAAGATAAAATAATAATTTATAAATTATTAAGGGTTCATGAGGGAGGGGGGAATGGGGAGGGAGGGGGAGGGGAAAAAGGAAAATGAGGAGCTGAATCCAGGAGCCCAAGCGGAAAGCGAATTTTGAGAATGATGAGGGCAACGTATGTGTAAGTGTGCTTTACACAATTAATGTATGTATGGATTGTGATAAGAGTTGTATGCGCCCCAATAAAATGATTAAAAAAAACCAAAACCCAAACAGTAGCTTAGTGTAACCAGTATAAAAAGGCCTGCCCTGAGAAACAACTGTATGGGAGCAGAGTGATTAGACCGGAGCCTCCAGGGACAGGGAGGGTATGTGACTAGAGGAAGAACAGGTCCGAGAGGGAGGCACGACCTGAAGAGTGTCGCCATGTCACGGAACTGCCCACACGGGGCAGTGAAGTTGGTGTCTGGTGTGGCTGTGTATGTTCTCAGCACTCGTAACAGCCTGAGAAAATCCTCAAATGTCCAACAAGAGCAGAAAGGACTATTCCCTTAGAAGGTGGCCACCCAACAAACACAACAAATGATCTGTAACTATACGCGACAATATGGATTCATTTTCTTAAATAGGGTGCTCTTAGAGGGGAAAAAGCTAACACGAATGAGCTCATCTTGTATGAGTGCAATGATAGGAAGCATAAAAACAGCAAAGGAACCTCGTGTTGTTAGAAGTCAGGATAACAGTGAGCTTAGGGAGGCTAGGGCTGGTGGTCAGTGGATGTGATGGACTGGGATGCCTCCCCCCGCTGCACACCTGGGATGACTGAACCGCTCTCTGTGTACATTAGACTTCAATAACACGGTCTTTGAACTTTTCACAAGGAAAGTGCTGTAGTTCTCTGTCTCAGTCACTGCCAAGATTCAGGGCAAAGCCCCTAGGGGCAGAATCAACATGAGCATCTCCCCAAAGTAACGGAGACAAGAGCATGCATGCCCAGTGCAGAGAGAAGGCAGAACCCTGGGAGCTGGCTGGGGCCGGCGGGCAAAAAGCCCAGTGGGTCGTTCCCTAGCAGCTTCAAACCTCCTTCAACAAAAGATCTGAGGGAACCCAAACTCATTTCCAGGATATATTAACCCATCTGGTTGCCAGAAACCCCTAAAACGATGATCTCATAAGAATGTATAACCGGATGTTAACAATTCATAGTTTTTTAAAAAGCAAAGCAACATTAATCTTGCAGTACTGTGGTCTTGGTTGAAAGACTAAAAGATGATTATGCAAGTTTGTTATAAAGGAAGGTGCTAGGAGTACAATATCTAGTTTGAGGGCACAGAATAGAGCCCCTCTCTTTTACTGAGACAAACAGTGGTAGAAACGGCTTCATCCCTTTACCCCAGGTTACTATCCCACTGGGTGACTTCAGAGCGCCAGATGTGTGACTACATCCACAGGGAGCTAGACCTGAAGCTCCTCAATGACAGATCCCACCTACTTTCTCAACACTACCAGCTCACAGCAGCACAGGCCCTGCAGCAGTCAATGCTAACTGAATGAAAAGAGAACTTTTCTGGGACCACCAGGTATCAAGGCACTTGACATCAGAACTACCTCTCCTGTGGCGTCACTTATCAGAAAAATAACCCCCAGTGGTCAGTAGTCGAACATAACAGAGCCTAGAGGACTTGAGACATTGGCCTCCTTGTTCTTCTCACCAAAACCCAACAAACAACAAGAAGGAAAACACCAAGCTCATTGCCACCGGGTCCATTCCAAATCACAGCAACCCTACGGAATGGGAGAACTGCCCGGGGGGTTCCGAGACTGCAACTCTTTGTGCGAGTAGCAAACCTCCTCTTTCTCCTGCAGAGTGGCTAGTGGTTTCGCATTGCTGGCCTCGTGGTTAGTGGCCCAATGGGTCATCCACTACACCACCAGGCTTCCTTTTGTCCAGCAAAAGGAATCACTCAAGTCTTGCATCTTGCTTTTTAGCACAAATATCACAGTGTACTTACTGTATTGGAGTTTTCTCGTAATTCAGAATCTGTGGACAGAAGACTCAAGTCACTCAAACAAATTGAGTGATTTGTATCCTGTGAATGAGAAAGAATTGTGTAAAAATTCTAATTGTGTAAAAAAAAAATCAGGATTTATAGCAGATCAGTAATAAGACACCTTAGACAAACGTAGGTTCTATAAGTCCACATGTCTTACGTGGCGAGGCATTAACCATCCAAAGCAGATGGGCTGTGTGAGTTATTTCATGTTTAAAAGCCCTGATATTCTTAGAAGAATCTCTTACACTTCTGAAGGAGGGCTTATAAATGAAGCATTCTTAAATTATCTCCTGACTCGGGCACCAAGTAACAAAAGCTGTAATAATATGAAAGTAAGAGTAGTTGCCTAATTGGTCTTATCATTTCAAAATGACTCCATGTGATAGCACTTGCCGTTTATAAACCTGTGAAACAGTACTCTGTACTCCCACTTTAACTATGCAAACACTGAGGCTACTACAGTGGCAGAGAACTATCAAGAACTCGTCACTAGTGGACGACAAGCCCAGTGCTGCTGATGGAGAAGCCTACCTTTCCTGCCGTCGGGCATGCTGCCGAGCCTCCACAGGGAGCTGAGGGCATCTTCCTCTGAGCAATACGGAGGATTTACTACTCAAACACCACTGCTCAGGCTAACGCTGAAAGCTAGCTCCTACAGTGTCCATCACAATTCATACACTTCAGGTGGATCCTCCGTATCCCGTGTGGATCAGAGGCTCACACTCACACATGCATTCAGCAAATCCTTATTGTGCATCTACTTTGGATTAGGAACGGCTCCAGGTCCCGGGCTAAATCAGTGACAATAAAACAAAGTCCCTGTCTCCATGGAGCTTACATCCTAGTGTGGAGTGGGCAAAAATCTGAAACAAAACCAAATCATGTGTGAGCTGATGATAAGGGCCACGGCGGAGGAGGCGATGGTACACAGAGCTGCTCGCTCACTCGCTCAGTAGGGAAGACCTCTCAGATATGCCCGGCTGGAAGACATAGGAAGTGGGTGTGCACACATCTCTGAGGAAGAGTTCCCTACAGAGGGAACAGCAAATAGCAAAGGGTGAGGGTCGGCAGACTGCAGCTCGAGGGCCTATGTGGCTCTTTCGGTATGTGCACGTGGCTCTGAAGTAGGTGGAAAAAGTTGGGTATTATTCAAATCATGGTGGTTTAATTTGTTTGTAAAAATATATTTACGGCCAGTCAGGGTGCAATGTAACAACGATGAAAAATACAACTTTCCTCTAGTTCCTAAATGTTTCCTCCCCGCTCCCACTACCATGACTCAAATTCTACCTTGCAAGTCTGGCTATACCAAAGGATGTACACTGGTATAGATAGGAACTGAAAATCCAGGGAATCCAGGGCGGATGAGCCCTACAGGATCAGTGGTGTGAGTGGCGATGCTGGGAGGGTAGAGGGAGAGTGGGTAGGAAAGAGGGAACCGATTACAAGGACTATATGTGACCTCCTCCCTGGGAGGACGGGCAACAGAAAAGTGGGTGAAGGGAGACGTCAGACAGGACAAGATATGACAAAATAACAATTTATAAACTATCAAGGGCTCATGAGGGAGGGGGGAGCAGGGAGGGAGGGGAAAAATGAGGACCTAATGCTGGGGGTTTAAGTGGAGAGAAAATGTTTTGAGAATGATGAGGGCAATGAATGTACAAATGCGTTTTACACAATTGATGTGTGTACAGATTGTGATAAGAGTTGTATGAGCCCCTAATAAAATGATTTAAAATATATATATATTTATGGATCTTGTATAAATTTTAACTTGGTGTGAGGGACATGATTGCCTCTCTCATCTCCAAAGTTTGCTAAGCCTTGATCTAGGGGTCGGAGTGGGCTTTCCTTGCTCCAGGAGCCACAAGGAAGACAGGATGGCTGGAGTGAGGGAACAGAAGAGATCAGAGAGGTGGCTAGACCAGATTGGGCAGGACTTTGCTGGCCGCCTGTAGAGATTTTAATCTAACGGCACAGAAGCTTCTGGAGGGTAATAAGCAGAGGAAAAACATTCTCTGCCTGATGGTGTACAAAGATGGCTCTGGCTGATGCACACAAAGAAGAGTACAGGGAGGGAAGCAAGTCTTGGCTGACTGCTTAGCAGGTTACCCTCATAATTCAGGCAAGAGGTGAGAGTAGTGTGTGCACAGTCACCATCTGAGGGGACCAGACTCTGCTTCTAGTCTTAAGGCTGAGCCAAGAGGCTTCGGGGTGGACTGACATGGAGTGTGAGGACAGAAGAATTAAGAGTGACTTCAAAATGTCTGGGCTTCCACCACTGGAAAACCATCGACTGAGACAGGGAAGGTTCTAGGAGGAACAAGATTTGAGATATAAAGTCTGAGATGGCTAACAGATACTCAAGTGGAAATTCCAAGGGGGTAAGGGAGCCTACTAGTCCGGAGTCCAGGCTGGAGGGAAATGCAGGGGACTCAAAAAGCAAGACCTGAAGCCTTGCGGATACATAAGACTCTCTCTGAGGAGGAGTGGACAGACACCCACTGAAGGTGAGCTCGGAGGGCTGAGCTGTGTGTAAAGGTTGTGGCCCGCTAAGGAGTCTTTGGATTGCTACACAACGGAGAAGCTTGACTATGTTAAATAAATGCAGCATACTAGGCGAAGTCGCCCATCTTGATACAATTCACAGGTGTGGAACTTTGGGCAAGTGATGTAATCCCTCCTGTCCTCAAGCTTCTTCATCAGGAAAATGGAGGTAATGACAGTAACCCCTCATCAGGGTCTTGTGAGATAATCCACATAAAAGCACTCAGCACAGTGCCCAGCACTAAGTAAGCATTCGATAAATTTGTTATTAATGCCATACCTAATATATTAGAAGTGTTGTTGTTCAGTGCCCTTAAGTGCCCGCCGATGAATTCCAACTCAGGCTGCCAAAGGGCCCCTCAGACAGAGCAGAACTGCCCGCTGGGGCTTCCTTGGCTGCGGCTCACTCTCGACAGGAGAAGACTGCCACGTCTTTCCTCCTTGGAGCCTACTGCTTATCTGCTGTGCCACTAGAGCTCCTTATATTAGCAGTAACACCAAGATCTCTCCAGAAAGGAGCTGCAGGGGAGAAGTACGTATGGAGGAGGGCTGGTAAAGAGGACCAGGCAAAACTGTCAAAACCCGCCGAAGCTCATGCTGTGATTTCCCTAATCAAAACAAAGTTCAGCCAAGGGCTCTCAAATCCTTTGATCTCTGCAGCCTACTCAGAAGGGTGAGTGACTCTCCCAGTGACCAATGTGTGGAGCAGATCATTAATTCATGTCTCAAACTCAATGCCAATATGCCATCTTGTAGACAGGAAGAGAAAAACAATATCCGCTAAAGAGCATAGGGGCAACCTTTGGCAAGCCCTTCTGCACCTCTGCTTTACGGTCTACCTCCTTCCAACTCCCTCACTGCCATCAAGTCAATGCGGACTCACAGTGACCCCACAGGGCAGGGCAGAACTGCTTCGGTGGGTTTCCAAGGCTGTAATTCTATGGGAGTAGTATAAAGCCCCATCTATCCCTCATGGAGCGGCTGGTGGTTTTGAACTGCATACCTTGCAGATTGGAGCCCAGCACAAAATCACGACGCCAGCAGGGCTCATAAGGTCCTTCCAGCCTATCTGATGGCAAAATGAGAGCTGAACCAGAGGCTGCAGCACCGGCAGCCTGGTGACCGTTCTGGCTTCCCCCACTGGTCACAAAGACATCGGTCTTTGCCCTCTGGCTTACAGATACATCGAGATTGTTTTAATTTTTCAGCTTAATGAACTGCTACTGTTACCCAACCAGAGACGAGACACTGCGTACCTCGGACCCATTGTGACTTGGAAGTGCGGTGTATGAGTGTCCTTTGTTGTCATGACCTTTCAGGTGGCTTTTGAGACTGTACTGAGTGCTGAACGTTTTCTCACAGCCATTGCTGGGGCAGAAAAAGGGCCTTTCACCTGCAAGAATGACAGTCAGGTTAATTTTGCCATACCACTGGATTTGGAAGTCGACCTTTACCTAACCATAACAAAGTGAAACAAAACGCACATTCCCACAACCATACAAAAACACCTACTCACCTAAAACACAGCAACCCACTCCCACAGAACAGCCAGCCCACTAGAGTTTCCCAGACTGTGAGTCTACAGGAGCACACGGCCTCGCCACTCTCCCTCGCAGCGGCTCACCTTGCGGTGCGTAGCCCACGAACTACCCCGCCAGCATGCCGTCTTTCTCTAACAGAAGGAAGTAAGTATCTTTATGAGGGCCCAAGTAGCAATGGGTAAAAGTTGGACCGATTGCATGTTAATCTTCTCAGTCCCAAACTTCATGCAGAGCAGAGCACAGCACCGGGAATGGCCTACGCCTGGGGAAGTTTAAAGAGAACAGTATTTTCTCCCCGGTGTTTCTTTAGGGGAATATCTGTCTTGATTTCATTCCCTACCACTGAATTCCTGAGTCCAACCTTTAGATCCTTCCACTACTGAAAGACGACACACAGACATTACAAGTGGGGGCTAAGCAGATTAGGCTGGCTCCCCCTCCCCGAACCGTATTCGTGGGTTTAATGAAGCTACATTAAAAAAAGCAAGCTGTGCGTAGACTCACCAGTATGAGTACGGACGTGAGTTTTAAGGTGGTGGCTCGCTGCAAATGCTTTTCCACAGCCATCATGATCACACCTACACAAGTCGTCAAAGCCAAGAGAAGCACAGTCATTAGCTGGGAGGCCTTCAATCATCAACATCTTTGAAAACACTAACACACATGTCCAGGACGCTAAGGCAGAGGGATGTAAACTGGCTTTGAGAGCTGGCCGTGATGGGACAGTAAAAGTCTGAAGAAGCTGATGGTGCTAGACAAGCATTTCTTATTTTCTAGGTAAGGCATTCAACAATATAGGCCTTTAAAAAATTTGGTTTTGGCGAGGCCTTTTAAAGATTACTTCCCAGCACTCTATTAACAGAGTCCATCCACATGGACGCTCTCTCCAAACCAAACCAAACTCACGGCCATCGAGCTGGTGCCGACTCACAGCGACTCTCTAACAGGGACAGGGAAGAGCTGCTTCTGTGAGTTGCCCAGACCGTAACTCTTCACAAGAGTAGAAAGCCCTGGCTGCCTCCATGGAGCCCCAGGTGGTTTTGAACTGCTAAGCTTGCCGTTAGCAGACCAACGTGTAAGCACGACTCCACCAAGGCTCCTCATGGGAGAGTTAGTGTCGTGGAACCTTAGGACTGTCAGTGGTGGGTTTAGGGTACTCACATAGGCATGGGAGCCTGAAATACAATGGTAGAACAAAGAAAGTTAGAACTTACTGACAGACACGACTTAACTATGGTCTTCAGGGTCAAGATGTACTTCTCGCTTTACTTGCCTGATAAACACAGAAGAAATCTTTCCTGCCTCAGAACTCTTTCATGGCACCTCTCACTTCTAATCTCATTTTATCTGTGAGTACATCTTGTCATCTGCTCTCCCAGACGGACAATTCTTTGAGGGCAGGGACCATGTGGTTCTTCACTTTGGCTGTAGTTCTCGCACACAGTGGGCATTCGAGCTCGCACTTACACTGAATTAATGCATGCTCTTATAAAGCAAAAGCTTCTTTAAAGCACGGGAATTTTAATGATGCATGATCACTGTGTCTAAAGTTCTAATATTCTAGCAGAACCGCCACTAGCAGTTTTAATCATCACAAAAGCAAACGGACTTGACCAAAGAGAAATCAGAGTCTGCTGAGTGGTCCACGAGGGGTGGGTCACCTGCGCTCCCTCCACAGCACCTGGGGCGTTCCCAGCTAGTCTACCACTCTCGCCAATAAAGGGACCGTGACGCAGGAGCGCATAGGTCACCCCAGCGCGTACTTCCACTTTGCTGGCATTTCCGAGATGCCTACCCCGGGTAACTTTAGGGTCTTCCCAAGCCTCCTGGTGCCGAGACGAGAGGCTTGAAAAGGGGCGGTGGCACAGTTGGCTCCACAGGAGAACAGCAGTGTCTCCTGCCAGCACCCCAACCCACGGCTCCGGGCACTGCTAGTCAAACACCTGCATTACATTTAGGAGGGCCCTGACAAATTCATTATCTCATAAGAAGTTATAAAAACTAGAGATTATTATCATTATCTCATCGTAAATGTCATATAATCACTCCAGCCTTCTTACTGAAATCTACTAAATGGCCAGGCCCATGCTTGGTGCTATAAACTGAGAAGAAAGTAGATGACACAAGTTCTTCCTTCAAGCTCGATACATTTATATGCTTATCTAATTATGTGTTTATACACAAGTTATACATTTTTTACTTTAAAAAGAAATGAAATACAGTGAACCCTCGCCACTTCGCGCTTCGACTTCCGCGGCTTCACTCTATCGCGGTTTTTGCGTAACAGCACCCACTGCCTACACCCGCTCCTTCAGAGGAAAAAGACAGCGACCCACCTGTAGAGTACATCCCTTAAGTCATTTCATAGGCTACTGATTACAGTATTTGTAAGAACTATGTATAATAACACTGTATGTGAAATATGTAATACTGTAAACTAGATGCCATAAATAATATAATAAATAATAAATGATAATTGTAACATCCAAAATGTTTTACTGTATTTTCCCTTTTTCGTTTAATAAATTGGGTAATACGAGTGTAATGGTGACTAAAGGGTGTTTTTTCATGTCCTCTATGCTCTAACTACAAAAATATTTGATTTACAAATAAGGAATCCTACTTCGCGGAATTTCATTTATCACGGTAAGGTCTAGAACCGATTAACCGTGATAAATGAGGGTTCACTGTATACATGTACATATATGCACACACATACTTTCAAAAAGAAAATGTATGGTACTAACTATGCAGGCATAGACACATGTGATATTATAAAACAAGTGAGCAAGTAACAAAATAAACTACCCGTGGTACTTAGCCTAAGCATTCCTACCCCTCCTTTGCCCTCTCATCTCCTCCTCCCCTGCCCACCTGGAGTCGGCTCAGTTTCCTTTCCGCGGGGCTCCAAGCACGGTGAGCATTTCTGTCTCAGACGCTGTCTGGCTACTTGCCATTTTGTCATTCTTTTCAGCTAGGCTAGAAGGTTCTTAGGTACAGAGCCTTAGTATTTCACTAGCACCAATGAAAGTTCTGACCACATAAGTAAGTTTCAACAAAATTCTTGAACATAAAGGAAAACGAGGAGGTACTATAACACACCCATTAAACTAAAAGAACGCACTGTCATTGAGTGGATTCTGACTCACAGCAACGCTACAGGACAGAGTAGAACTGCCCCCCGTGGGTTTCGGAAACCCTACCTCTTTATGGGAGTAGAAGGCCTTGTCTTCTCCCTTGGACAGGGGGAGGGTTTCAAGCTGCTGGCCTGTGGAGAGCAGGCCGCCTCCTAAGCACTACGCCACCAGAGGTTCTCGACACGCCTCTTAAAGTGGCTACAATCCCCAAAGCTGATAACACCCAAGGCTATGAGGGCGTGGAGCAATGGAACTCTGATCTGCTGCTGGTGGGAGTGCCAAACAGAAGGCACCTTGGAGGACAGGCAGGTCCTTCCCAAGCTCAACAGAGCCTTACGATATAACCTAAGGCTCGCACTTCTCAGTATTTACAGAGGAGCTGAAAACTTGTGGTCTCCAAAAAAAACCCCACACAGATGTTTACAGCAGCTTTATTAAAAATTGCCCCCACTTGGAAGCAACCACGAAACCCTTCAAAAGGGAAACAACTTGTGGCACATCCATACAGTGGAAACATGATTCAGTAATAAAAAAATCAACTGCCAAGCCTAAAAAGACATCCAAACCCATGGCCATGGAGTCTGCTCTACGCAGAACGACCCCATGTAGGGTTGGGTTCGAACCGCTGACTTTGTGGTTGGCAGCTCACTGGGTAGCCCACTATGCCACTAGGGTTTCTTCCAAAGAGAGAGAGAACCTTAAATGCGTATTGCTAAATGAAAGAAGCCAACCTGAAAGCATTACCCCAACTATATAATATTGTAGAAAAGGCAAAACTAGGGGGACAATGAGACCAGCAGCTGCCAGAAGTTCAAGAGGAAGGGCGGAGGCATACATGGTATTCTGGATGCTGCTTATATGGCATTATGCACTTGTCAAAACCCATAGAACTTATACAGATGCAAAATATTAATGACAGGAAAGCCTGGGGTGGGGGTGAGGGTGTACCAGAGGAGGCATATGGAAGCTCTCTGTACTTTTAGCTCAATTGTTGGTAAGCTGCACTGCTTTAAAACTTAAAGCCTACTAAATAATAATAGGAATCATAACAATCAACTTTTAATGAAAGATGGGGGTGGGGGGAGGCAGAAAGACTATCCTCCACAGATTAAGGGGTTTCTTGTAATCCACTGCCACTCCTCCCATCTCATGTATAATAGGCTAGAGTTGTCTTGGGGAGTTTTTTATTCAAGAGAGTTTACTTTTGATTGGAAAATAAAAAGGAAGTCCATTATGGTACTGAGATGTAGTCAATACCTTAATATGGCTCCTTTAGCCATAATTCCTTTTGTGATGTGCTGTAAATTCTAAGCTCCAGGCCTGGGGTTTAACAATGGAGCCTTAGTTTGTAATCTTACTGGAGGGTGTGACTTAGTAGAGGGTGTGTCCCCCAGGGTGTCCCCCCACCCCCTTCCCCTTGTGTGTGTGGTGTGTGGTCCACTGAAAGTCCAGAGCCGCAGCTCTAACAAAGCCTGCCCTTCTGTGGCCTCCATTTTCCTGACTTTCCACCTTCTCTCACTGCCATCGACTCAGTGCCAACTCAAGGGACCCTGCAGGACAGGGCACAGCTGCCCTGGGAACTTCCGAGACGGTAACTCTTTACGGGAGTAGGAAGCCCCGTCTTTCTATTTACTGGTCGGCGCAAGAGCGGCTTTCACTTTGAACAAACTTGGCTTCCGCGCTGAACCCTGCATTGGGCTTTTCTCTGCCTGACGTTGAGATCTGGTACTCAAACGGCATCCACAGCCACATGAGACATTTCCTTACAGTTTGGAACGTTTCTGTGAGACACTGCAGTGAGCTACAGAACCCAGGAAGGTTAAGGGATTCTTCCTTCAGTAGTTCAATCATATTAAGAGACGTTGTACACTCAGCACCACAACCAAACTGTAGAGCATTTTCTTCTTTCTTGTACTCACAGTTCTTAGCTCC
>NW_022111357.1:5852254-5853697 GCF_000313985.2 Echinops telfairi | reverse complement strand
GTGCCTCTGAGTGCGACAAAATGGAATAAACATCTGTGGAAGGACTACGCTATTTATCTGATGTTGTGCATAGCACGCAGCTTATGTACCCACAGTTAATTCTACTCTTTAGATTTAACGATAAGTTCAGGGGCATCTTCCTGTGTCTAACGCTCTAATTTTAATCTTTCTCCAAGCCCTCAGTCCATATCACCAATCATACTACTGTTACTCATGCAACAATTATTCCAGCCCTGGGCCCAGACAGCATGATGGATATCGCAGCTTAAAAGATGAGCAAGACAAACTGCCTTTGTGGAGTTGCATGTTCTCATCCAGAGGCGACCAAGAGAGCAGTACCTGTCCTAAAGCAAGGCTGAGAAACAGGAAGGGCATGGAAGAAGGAAGACTGACAATGGGCAGTGCCAGGCGGACGCGAGAAGGATGTTTCCACAAGGAGGGAAATGCAACTGATGTTACGAAACAAAATGTGTATAAACTGCTGAATGGAAAATTAATATGCTCTGTAACATGTTACCAACACTACAACTAAAAAAATACTTTGAAAAAGGAGTGACACTTTTAAGGAAGGTGGCAAGCAGCCAAACTATTAAACATTGTTTGCGTCCTGTAGCAGGCACATGCACAACGTGCTCTGGGGACGTGGGCTAGGGGAACAGCACGTTCCTTAAAGGCCAGCACGGCAAGACTTCCTCTCACGTTCTTAACATCTTACTGGTGGCAGAGAACGACATCAAGAAGCTTGGTACAGTAGAGAACGGTGAAAACGAGGAAGACCCTCAAGGAGATGGGCTGACACAGTGGCTGCAACTGAGCGACAGTGAGACGGTTAGGAAGGCAGTGTGTCGCTCTGTGGTACACTGGGTCGCTGCGAGGCAGCACCCACCAACCCCCAAGCCCTCTCTGGGACGGTAGAGATTACTCCAAGCTTAGGGGATGAGGCGCTCTCAGAAATGAGGCTGTTTTTGCATGTCTGTTTTTTAAGAAGAATTAAAAAGGTGTTCTTCATACACACCAGGAAAGGGGGCATGGAAGAAATCACAAAACACACAGCGACATGTTAGAGATGGACGAACACGCTGTGCACGGTGAGCCACAAGCACACTTGCAGTAGATGAGAGATTGCCAGGAGAGGAATCTAGAAAAATCAAGCCAGGCTTACTTAGTGAAGCTATGGAGCAGAGGACTAGGGCAATGGAAAGGCATCCTGGACTTGAACCCAGACAGCAACACAATGAGCTGCGGGTTAAGAGGGCTAGCTGTAGCAGTCTTGAGGGGGGTGGGGGTGGTAGGAGATGAGTAGGGGGAGAGATGGAAATGAAGAAGGATTATAGTGCAGGGGAGAAATGAAGGGAGCCCAAATTAGGGAGGTAACCGTGGAAATGATGAAAGGGGTGTGTAAGAGAAATGAATGTAGGAGAAGTGATTGGCTGTAATGACAAG
>NW_022111357.1:5818849-5851764 GCF_000313985.2 Echinops telfairi | reverse complement strand
AAAAATCCCTCTTTTCAGGCTTGTTGCAAGGATTAAAAATACATGTAAAGTATTTTATTACATATAGTAAGTACGCAATAAAATAGTCCCTTGGAAGTCACCACCCTTTAGGGCAGAGGTTAAAACAAAAAGAAGAAGCCTTTGGTGGATGTGTGGGAGTAAGGCCCTGGGGATGCAGGAAGAGAAGCAAAAGAGGGTGACGTCTCAGAAACCTACGGGGAAAGGGTTTGAAGGGCAAGGGAATCATCCAAAATGTCAATGTCAGAAAAAAACAAATAGGAGGCCAGGGGGCGCTACTGAGCCCAATAGGAACTCACTAGGGGCGTGAGAAGACTGGTCTGAAGGGACTGGTGGGGGTGGGATGATCAGAAGGCTGGATTGGGGAAGCGGCAGTACGAGCGGGCTCTGGGGGGTTTAAGTAGGCTCCAGCTCGAGTACAAGGGGCTTCCGACAGCTCAAAGGGAAGTGGAACGCACAGACCGCCAAGGTCTCAGGGGGGCTCGAGATGTGGGAAGGAATACAGAGAGAAAGGTCGCGGACAGCCCAGCGGAGGGAAAGTCCTCAGGAAGACGAGGGGCAGCACGAGCTTCGAGAGCAAAGGAATGGCAAGCAGGAGTGTGCCTCGTGGGCAGCACATTTCCCCGTGAAAGACCAGCTAGCACACAGGCCTCCGTGGCTGCATGCAAAAGCAGCCAGAGATGATACAGAAACGAATGAGGGTGGCTGTTTGCAACAGAATTTAGTTATGGACATTGAAATTTGAATTTCATATCATTTTCATGTATAATAAAATATTCATGTATAAAGGTAAAATCCACTCTTAGCTTGAGCGTTGTAAAAACAGAGAGAGAGAAAGGGAGATCAGGATGAATGTGGGCCGTACTTTGTTGTGGTGGTGGTGGTGGTCAGGACCCACGGACCCAGAGACCCTATACACAACACAACTAAACAGCGCACAGCCCTGCGCCAGCCTCCCGATTATTCCCCTGCCTGAGCCCATCTAGCTCACTGAGGGCCTTTGTTTGTTCGTCCCTCCCTTTACCAAGCCTGATGGCCCTTCTCCAGGGACTGTCCTTGAAACATTCAAGGATATTTTTCTCCAGCACCGCAGTTCAAATCCCATCATTTACCGGCCCAGACCTCTAGAAGTGGAAGAGGGCTCCTGACTCTGCCTGCTTCCCCTTCTACGTCCCCTCTCGTGTCCAAGCCCCAGGAAGATCTTGCAGTCTTTAGGTTCCTTAGGTAAGTGCTCTCTCATCTTTCCGGCACGAGTCTTTTGTCATCTGGGATCAGCCAAACACTGCTCTCTATGTCCATAGGCCACAATACATGCTTCCCTGGTTGCAGCACGACATTTCCACCTCTGTTCGCTCCTTACTCTGTGCTGGAGATGCCTTCTCTGCTTTTCTGAGGCCCTGTTGTTCCTTCAAGTCAGCGCCTGGTACAATCGTCCCATCTCCAGGTGACAGTGCACTTCTCAGAGTTCCAGTAACATGGGACTGTGATACTCATCTACACTACACATACTTCCATATATGGAAGCACACTCATCTACACTACACCTACTTCCATGGATATGCCCTGACTGCCGGGCAGACTAAGACCCTCTTTCATGCTGCTGTCAGATGCCGTTACGTCTGTTAGCCTCAGTGACCCTGAATGGCAGAGCAGAGCTGCTCCACAGGGCACTCACTCTGGGATATACTCTCATGGAGCAGAGCACCTGGTCTTTCTCCCACAGAGCCACTGTGGGAGTTTCAAAGTAATCACTAAACTAGTCTGCAGAAGTAGGGCTGTAAATGTGGCCATAAGGGTCTTGCCTGGTTACGGTGCTGATGACAATGGTGAATGATAAGAGCAGAATTTTAAGATACTACTACAGGCAATGACTTTTTGGGTAACAGTGTAAGAAATAATTATTCCCCCACCATTCCAAACCTCAGTTCCACCTGGCCAATTCCAGCCTCCATTAAATGACCCTTTCTCACAGAAATGTCTCAATGACTCTACTCCCACACTAGACTAGAATAGGTGTCCTTCTTAGAAAGTCTCATTACTACCTATTGAGTGAAATAAATATGTGGCCATTCCCCAGGTGGACCAGGCCTGTCTTGCTCTTTGCCCTTGTGGAGAAGTGGAATCCAATTCACATTTGTTGAATGAAAAAAAAAGAGAAAGAAAATGGAAGAGCCATACCAAACCACGGTGCTGATAAAAGTGGTGGCAAGGACATGAGAGGTATAGGGTTTCAAAGAGGATGGGCAATGAGGTCAAAAGTAGCAGAGATGACCGATAACAGCATTCCTTGGATTTAGTTAACTCCAAAGGTCACAAGCATCCCTAGTGGGACTAGCTTCACTGAAGTGGTGGAAGCAGGAGCCCCAGGCCATGGCTAAAGAGTCAGGGAGAAGGAAGGAACTGGAGACAATAAATACTGTCTCTCCAGAAAATTGGCCAGGAAAGGGTGAGTGAGGGAGTATTGAGTTCCGAGTAGAACCCAGGACTGGGCAAGGCATTGAGAGACTGTCCAATGCCTGTTTCCCAACATATGCTGGGCAAGAAAGTCACTACTTTCCCTCATCTAGGGATGCTAAATGGAAGCTGCTAGTCTGGGTCTTTCAGAATCATTTTTAAATTTCACCAAATTTTACAAAAGTGGAAAAACCTAAGCCTCCTCAAACTGTATCAGAATAGGTTATTGCAAAATATGTAGGTTCTCTGGTTACATAAGAAGGAGTGTTGCAACACTGGGTCCATTAAATACAATTACTGTTTGTCAAGCATGGATTTAAGCAATGATGGTCCAGGCATTATACTGTCCAGGTACCAAGCCTAAAAGCCATTGGTTGAGACTCATAGCATCCCTTGAGTGCAGAGAAGAAATGCCCTCAGAGGGTTTGCAAAGCTGTAAATCCTTATGGAAACAGATTTCCACATTATTCTTCTGCAAAGCGGCTGGAGGCTCCAAACCACTGACCTTTCAGTTACCAGTTGAGTGCTGAACCAGTGCGCCACCGGGGCTCCCTGTTCTAGGAACTTGGAACACAGGAAAAAGGCAGAGCCCCTGCTCTCCTGCAGGTCAAAGCCAACAGAAGACTGAGGCAGACAAGCACACAACAAGATCCAGTGTGAGTCACGGACGCTCAGGCCACTACAGAAATACTATCGAGACGCATGTAAGTCAGAGTAAGAAAGACTCTCGAAGAGTGATGTCAATGCGAAACTTAAAGAATGTGAGGGAGGGGTGACATATCAAGAACCTGCCAGTCAAAATCAATGAGCGTGTTTATGATATAAATACAGTACCACCGATGATTCCATTGGACAACAAGGGTGTTTCCAAAAGAGCTTAGGCCCTGTCATCATTTTCATCTTCCTGTCTAACCTTGGGTAGCTGCCGATGACTGTTTTAAGGGGCGCAGCCGGGTGAGGGTCACTAAGGACCTGCGCTCGGGATGGACGGAGTCCGGCACCAGTGCTGGGCAGTTTCCACCATGTTTGGAGCAGTTCTAGAAATGAGACAGATGTGACGACGACGCGCGCGCTGTGAGATCAGCAGAGCCAGTGAAGGGGGAGGAAGGAGAGGGCCAAAGTGAGAAAGCGGGACACTGGAAGTCCAGGAGACACAAGCACACTGGACGGCTCAGAAGAGAAAGACAAGCTGGGTTCCACCCGACGGAGTGAGGTCTAGAGAACCCGGCCCTACACCCTGAGAGCCCACATTCAAGAGGAGTGGGGACCCCTGCATTCTGAGCACCCAGCATATGAACATTCTCATCAATAACGGCTGGTTGGGCTGTTTTCTCCCCATCGCTAGGGATGTCCCAGATGCCAAGTCTATCCGCAAGCTGGCACTGATTTCATTTCGTCCACTCCATGATGTGGTTGCCACGACATTACAACACCTTATATCACAGAGGGTAAACCTGCGGTCCAAGACCTCTTTAAAGTGTTGGAGAGCGAAGATGTCATCTGACCCAAGTCAAGGTCATTTCAATTGCTTCATATGCATGTGAGATCTGGACAGTGAAGAAGGAAGCCCGAAGAAGAATGGGTGCATTAGGATTACGGTGCTGGAGAAGAAGACTGACAGCGCGGGGACTGTCAAAAGCACCCACCAGTCTGTCTTGGGAGAAGTAAGGCCGGAGTGTTCCACAGAGGAAAGATGGCTGGCGAGACTGCATCTCACACCCTTTGGATGTGATCAGGAGATACCAGTCCCGGAGAAGGGCATCATGTTTGGTAAAGTGGAGGGGCAGCGAAAAACAAGGTCCTCGTGAGTCGGACGGACACAATGGCTGCGGCAATGGGCTCCGGCAGAGCCACAATGGTGTGGATGGCGCCGGACGGGGGGAGGGGGGAGCTTGCTCTGTTCTATCTAGGGTCACTATGCATCAGAAGCAATTTGATGGCACCGAAACCCACCACCCTCCCTAAGGCGTAGCCAGAGAAAGAGAAGAGCTCTGCCTGGACCGTTCCTCAACAGGCCCCCCCACCCCACCCCAGAGCTGACGTCACCCAGCTGTTCCCACCTCAGTCCTGGACCCTTCGCCAAAGCGGTATGTCTAAGTGGGAAAGCAGAGGCCATGGCATCCAGAAGGGCCTTGGTTCAAATTTCAGTTCTACCACTGACTACTTGTGTGTGTCTATATCAGTGTTTTTATCTTTACAGGGGAACACTAGTGAGATCTATTTTATAAGGTTATGAAAATTAAATATTAAACTATATTAAATCCCCTACCCAGGAGCTTTACATGAATGATGCAGGAAGCAACAAAAAAAAAGAGATGGAAAGAATACAGAGTCACTACCAAAAATAACTAGTCGACATTCAACCATTTCAAGAGGTAGCATCTGAGCAGGAATCAATGGTACTGAAGTAGAATGTATAAGCTGCACTGAAAACATTAGCCAAAACAAGGCTCTAAGAATTGACTGCTGGGATACCGGATTGAAATGTTTCAACAGGCTGATGAAGCATTTATTTGTCTATGCCAAGAAATTTGGAAGATAGCTACCTGGTCAACTGCCTGGCAGAGATCCATATTTGAACCCATTCCAAAAAAAAAGGTGACCTAACAGAATGCTCAAACTATAGAACACTATCATTGATGTCACACACAAATAAAATGTTGCTGAAGAGCACCCAACAGCAGTTGCAGCAGTATATTAACAAGGAATTAATACAGGTTCAGGCAGGATTCAGAAGAGAACATGGAACAAAGGATATCATTGCTGGTGCCAGGAGGATCTTGGCTCAGTGCATAGAATACCAGAAAGATGCTTACTTGTGTTTCATTGACTATGCAAAGGCACTCAACTGTGCAGTTCATAGCAAACTATGGCTAGCATTGAGAAGAATGGAAATTCCAGAATACTTAACTGTGCTCATGAGGAACTTGTACATGTATCAAGAGGCAGTTGTGTGGATGGAACAGGGGAATACTGCATTGTTTAAAATCGGGAAAGGTGTGCCTCCGAGTTGTATCCTTTCACCATAGTCACTCAATCTGTCTGCTGAGCAAATATTCCTAGAAGATGGATCACATGAAGAATGTGGCATCTGCACTGGAGGAAGGCAACAACCTATGACATGCAGATGACACATCTTGCTTGCTGAAAGTAAGGAGGACTTGAACTGCTGAGGAAGATCAAGGACTACAGTACAGCCTTCAATGTGGACTGCAACTCAATGTAAAGAAAACCAAAATCCTCACAGTTATCAGGTAACAACATGATACATGGAGAAAAGGTTGAAGTGGTCAAGGATTTCATCTTGCTTGGATCACCTTTCAGTGCTCACGGAATAGCAGTGAAGAGAGCAAACGACCATTGCAATGGGTATATCTGCTGCGCACAACCGTTTTCAAGTGTTACTTTAAAGAGTAAGGTGTGCGTGATTCAAGCCATGGTATTTTCAATCATCTCATGAGTATGGGGAAGTTGAACACTGAATAAGAACAAAGAAGAACTGATGCTTCTGAACAATGGTGCGGGCAAAGAATACTGAAAGTACGACGGACTGCCAAAGAACAAACAAATTCGTCTTGAAAGAAGTACAGCCAGGATGCTCCTTCGAGGCAAGCAAGGTGAGGCTTTTTGTCGTGTATTTTGGACATGTTGTCAGGGGAGATCAGTCCCTAGCAAAGGACATCAAGCTCGGTAGAGGGGCAGCATAAACGAGGAAGACTCTCAACAAGATGCACTGACACAATGCCCGCAACAATACGCTCAAACATAGGAACGATTATGAGGATGTCACAGGACTGGGCGCTGTTTCATCCTGCTGTACATCAAGCCACTATGAGTCAAAACTGACGGCATGCACCTCAGCCACAACAGCCCAGGGTCTGGTACCCCAGACACTCAGCAGATACCGGTTACCTCATCCCCTCTCCATCAGCACCACCATGCATCACTCTTGATGGAGCTCAGACTGGTATGCCAACTACCCACCATGGACCTGGACTAGGAAGTTTTCTACAAGAGCAGAAGGCTTTCTGTGGCTCGGGATGGTATGTTCGTGGAATCCCTGCAGTTGGACTACAAGCCTACATTCCCATTTTAAAATGTGGTTATAAATGGTGGCTTCCATCCCATAGTGGGATCAGTAAGCAATTTTGTTAACTAGGGACTGATGTCTATGGGCTGTCCTGGAGTCCAACCACAATTTACAACCTTGTTTCAAGGAGAAAACGCTTCCTAAAGTGTTCCTAATAAAGAACATTTTAACACTGTAACCCCTTTGTAAGCTGGAAATTACCTCCTGTGGTGCCAAGAATGGATTTTGCACAGCCTTTAACTCCCACCAAATGATTGAGCAGGTTACTATTAGTGCAAATAAAGTATTAAATATACTCGAACATAAGCCAACCCGAATATCAGCTGAGGCACCTAATTTTACCACAAAAACTGCATTAAAAATGTGCTGAACGATGAAATATACAATTTTCCTCTAGTTCTTGAATGCTTCCTCCTCACCACTATCATGATCCCAATTCTACCTTACATATCTGGCTGCACAGATAGGAACTGGAAATACAGGAAATCCAGGACAGAGGAAACCCTCAGGACCAGCAGTGAGTGTGGCGATATCGGGAGGGTGGAGGGAAGGTGAGGGAGAAATGGGGAACAGATGACAAGGTCTACATATAACCTCCTCCCTGGGGACGGACAGCGGAGAAGTGGGTGAGGGGATACGTCGGATGGTGCAAAGTATGACAAAATAATAATAATTTATAAATTATTAAGGGTTCAGGGGGGAGGAGGTAGCAGGGAGGGAGAGGGAAAAAATGAGGAGCTGATACCAAGGGCTCAAGTAGAAAGCAGGTGTTTTGAGAATGATGATGGCAACATATGTGCAAATGTGCTTGACACAATTGATGTATGTATGGATTGTGATAAGAGCTGTATGAGCCCCTAATAAAATTATTTTTTTTTAATTTTTAAAAAAGAAAAACAAAAAAATGTGCTGAAAAACTCGGCTTATACACGCATATATACGGAACCCTTGTGGGGTTGTTGTTAGGTGGTACACAGACTGCCGATGTACAACAAAAGGAATCACCATCTGGTCCTGCGGCACCTCACAATGGTTATGCTTGTCCCATTGCTGCTGTCACTATGTCCATCCATCTCCTTGAGGGCCTTCCTCTTCTCACTGACCCCTGCTTTACCAAGCCAGGCAGACAAGGCACATGAATGCTACGGAGGGGATCACTAGGCTTAAAACAGAGCCAATCCCAGAGCAGAGGGGGAACCTCATTGCCACCAAAAAGAAGAGCCAGAAACGAAGTGCTGAGAACCTCCTAGAACCCTAAGACACACAGAAAGAGCACTGTATCACCCAAAGCAGCGTACGATGGAGAGCAGCTGTGGCAGAGAAACTGCCTCAGCAGAACTAGAAAGCCAGGGTAAGACGGCTCAGTGGGCTTCCCCTAGAGCTGACAGAGCTCCGTAGGGCAGGAGACTTGCTGATGGAGAAGGGTGTCTCTGGGCACATACTGGTAGAGCTGAAAAAATTGCTTTTAACACTTGACTGATCAACAGTCTTGCCGGAGGCCAAACCGAAGGCCCCAGCGGCTGAGAGACTAAGAGACATCTTCCTGTGGTCAAGGCTGAAAAGCTGTCTTGACTAAAGAAGTGTATCCTTAATTGCTCCTGATCCTCAATTGGAACTGATGACTTCCTTTAATTGTGAGCATGATCTGTGTGGCCATGCATTGAATGGGCAAACTCAGCAGAAAAGTAGAGAGCACTGTGGGAGGGGAAGGGCAGGCTAGTGTCTGAACTGGTGAAAAAGCTGAAGAGAAGGTACATCTAACCTCGCCTCATAGGAATCACCCCTGGGCTGATGCTGACGGAGATTCTCTCTCCTCCTCCCATGAAGTTAGAGAGGTCAGACACCACTGAAGCACACAGGCCAAACCACACCCCCCACCACCACCCCAAGAAACAGGAAACATGGATTTATTGGACTTGACACCTGGGAAAATGTTGCCTAAAAATGGACCTCTTTGAAAATAAAAATGAGAAGTTTCACAACAATAAAATTACAATCAGATAGGCCTAAATGGGCAGGAAAGTAAATGCACACTTACTGAAGCACCCTGATGCAGCAGTCTGCTAAATGTTTTATACGTGTACTATTAAATATTGATGCATGAGTACATCTCACTTAATTTTCATAAAATACGCAGGGATACCTCCAGTTCACAAAGGAGGAAACTGAGCCATTCAACGGCTTGCCCCAGACGACACGGCTAGCCTATGGTGGAGTCAAGGAACCGAGAACGACCTTACCTCTTCACATGTCAGAGGACACACTGTGAAGGAGGCACTAAATTCTAATACACGGAGGACGGTGTCATCAAAAAACTCTTTCTCCAGGATCTACAACAGCAAGAAATTTTGACAAGCATCTGCTTCAATGCTACTGAGTCGACTGTGAGTCAGCGCGACTAGAGGGCAGGTCGAACTGCCCTTGGGTCTCCAATACTTTAAAATGTTGCAGGAGTTGACAGCTACATCTTTCACCCTCGCAGCTGCTGGTGGCTTCCAACTGCTGACCTTGTGGCGAGCAGCTCAGTGGTAGCTCACTGTGCCGTCAGCATTTATAGCCTATAGAAAATAGGTTTCCTGCAGCGCCATGCTTGAAAACCACTATGTATACAAAACAACCCGTGGCCCTTTCCCAGGCTAGCAGGCCTGGTGGTGATGGAAAAGCTGATGGCAAAGGAGGGAGTCCACGCCATACACACGCTAGAGCCGAGCGTGGACACACCAGGAGCCGCTTCCTGTTCTGGCTCCTGCATATCTTGGACATACATAGCATCAGCAGCCTCCCTGTGAGACGCCAAGCCTCTCAGGGCAGGGACTGTTCCTTTGTACTTCCTGCGATTTGACAAAAGTGGGTACTCAGTTTAAGTCAAAGGTGTGGAAAGAATGAATGGAGCCAAGACGGTCTCCATGTGCCCCAGTTCAGAACGACAATTCCGGGGGCGGTGAGAAGGGAACCTGCAAAGACATGTAATCACAGTCCGCAAAGACCAAGAAGGGAAGCGGGTGGTTCCCTCTGGGAGAGTCAGCAGCAGCCTGGCTTGTCTGAATGGTTCATTCTGTTGCCTGAGGGATTCAGAATGAGAAATGAGATCGGAAGTAGGTCTCAAAGTAAAAGAGGCATTGCAAAGAGGCTCTGAAACACTGGAATCATATTTTTCCTGTTACACTTATAGAAAATTTGTCACCCTGAAAGAAACAGGGTTTCCAACTGGGTTAAACCAGTTCAGTCATGCCGATGCAATAACATCAGGAGAGACCCAAATTTGTCAAATGCAGCTCTACCGGAATGATAAGTGGAGCAGGAAAGAGTAAGTGCTGGAAGTCCTAGAATGGGAAACGAGACATTTCAGGAACCTCATGTGACAGACTGGATTAATGCCAGCACTATGGAGGGCAACACCTATCCAAAGGAGTGCAATCAAGCAGCTGCCATCTCTGAGCTGGGCACCACTGTTTCCAACTGTGCTGCTCAAGAGACCGGGCTGCTGCGCAACATGTACACTGCCCTTGTTTTCTAAGAGGGAGATTAAGTTTCTAGCAAGGTGGTGATCTATAATTTTTCCCCATTCTGGTTATCATGCCGCTATATTCACATTTTACAAATGCGGGTCCATGCTACTGTCACTTTGTCAGCCATGACTGAACTGGGAATAAATAGTTTAAAGCCCTGGGGGTCAAAAGAGGAGGTGATTCCCTGAAAGTGCCACTGAGCCCATCATTCATTCATACATACAGTGTTAAGCAGCAGCATAGCAGCCTAGTTCAAAAGGCCTAATTGTAGCCTTGCTTCTCGGTGGTAAAGGGTATTCTTGCCCAATCAATGTGCTAGAATACTTGGGGGCCCCAGAAAGAACTTCCTTAGTACAGGATCATTCCTAGGTTTCTTCATACTTCTTGGCTACCTACTCAGCAGACAATTGCCAAGGTCAAGTAGTCATGGGGGCATATATTGTGCTCACTCAACATGTTTCAGACAGAGGTGGGTGAATAGATAACCCAGGGTCTCTGGCAGAACACAGGTGCAAGAAAATCAGAGAAACCCTGGAGTGCATGAACCAAGCCACGGCAGCACGGTTGCTTAGACACCATCGTGAGCAGAATGACAAGTCTTTGATTGGACATTTCTCCAAGTTAGAAGTCACTCAGTGGCAACAGTCAAATAACAAGTGTGAAAATACGATCACAATCACGAGAGCCAGAATGACCAGTGTCTGTGAGGTAGGTGAGGTCAGGCTCTGGAGCAAGGTTCTGGTTGGGTGACCTTTTACGCAAGACAAGAGGGTGAGGTGTGAAGAAAACCTGCTATGCACTGTGGGAAACAATGGAACCAGCAGGGGTAAACAGGAAAATCAGGCTCAAATATGACTCAGAAAATAAGCTGCTTAAGAAGCCAAGAAGACTAACGAGTTATCAAATGATTTGATTTCTCAAGAGTAACACCTGGGCATGGAGATGCAGAATAAACCCAGTTTCAAAAAAAAAAGTAAGAGATGCCAAAGCATGTTATCAAATAAAAGTCATCAACATTGGAATCTTCAGGTCAGTTAAGCTGATTTACATACCCCAAAAGTCATGGTTTACAAAAAAAAAGGGTGGTGGTGGTATGAGCTGATACCAACGGCTCAAGTAAAAAAAAAAGAAAATGTTTTGAAAATGATGATGGCAATGCAAGAACACTTTGTTTTAATAACCTGCTGAGCTTCCCGTCACGATCACTGAAGACAAAATGGGTGTATAAACATATGTGGTGAAGAAAGCTGATGGTGCCCAGCTATCAAAAGATATCGCGTCTGGGGTCTTAAAGGCTTGAAGATAAACAAGCAGCCATCTAGCTGAGATGCAACAAAATTCACATGGAAGCACACCAGCCTGTGTGATCATGAGGTGACAACGGGATCAGGTATCAGGCAGCAAAGACCCAGAACAAAATATCATATCAACATGAATGACGGGGAGTGCGGAGTGGAGACCCAAAGTCCATCTGTAAGCAACTGGACATCCCCTTGCAGAAGAGTTGAGGGGAAGGGACAAGCCAGTCAGGGTGCAGTACAGCACCGATGAAACATACACCTTTCCTCTAGTTCTCTAATGCTTCCTCCCACCCACTATCATGACCCCAATTCTACCTTACAAATCTTGCAAGACTAGAGGATGTACATGGGTACCGATAGGAGCTGGAAACACAGGGAATCCAGGACAGATTAAACCCCTCCGGACCAATAAAGAGAGGAGCAATACCAAGAGGGAAAGGGGAAGGTGGGGGAGAAAGGGGAAAACGATCACAATGATCTACATATAATCCTCTCCCAGGGGGATGCACAATAGAAAAGTGGGTGAAGGAAGACATCGCTCAGTGTAAGGCAGGGGTGTCAAACATGAAAACATAATAATTTATAAATTTTCAAGGGTTTGTGAGGGAAGGAGGATGGGGAAGGGAGGGAAAAAAATGAACTGATACCAAGGGCTCAAGTAGAAAATGTTTTGAGAATGAGTAAGGTCACAGATGTACAAATGTGCTTGATACAATGGTTGCATTTATGAGTCCCCAATAACATGATTAAAGAAAAAAAGAAAGTAGAAAATATTAAAAACTAGTACATTGATACATTTGATATATGGAGTATTATAAGAGCCCCCAATAAAATGATTTTTTTAAAAGAAAAAAGGTTATGGCAACATACGTACAAATGTGCTTTCCAAAATGATGTATGGATTGTGCTAAGAGCTGTAAGTGCCCCAATAACATGATTAAAACAAAAAAAGTTAATGTAAGATGGGGCTGCCAGTCTCCTGAATACCTGGTCATTGTGCAAGATTTTCAAAGACTAACCCCTGGCTGCTTCTCCCTCTATCCCTCCAATCCCCAACCAATTGGTTTGGGGAATAGACTGTAGAATCTTCCAGGGAGACCTCCCGGCTACAGTGGGGAAGTGTGGGAAGGAGGGCAAGACAGAGAGCTCAAGCACAGCAGTGTGAACTCAGAGTACACTTGTCTTTGTCCTATTCCACGGATTGCCAGCCAGACTGGAACATGCAAAACAGCAAACCAAGCTTGCAAACATAAACACGTAGTCCAAGCTGGGAAAGTGGCAATTATTATCATGGATTGCATAATTGGTACCCCTCACCATCTCCTCCTCTTCTGCCTGGATCAGCATCTTCCAGGGAGCAGTTGTACAGAACAACGATCTTGGAAATGAGACCTGAAATTCCCCAAATTTAAGCTATTTGGAGAAGTTGGTATTTGCCATCTTCTTAGTCATTAGCACATCAAAGGCACCAAGAACTCCTGTAATAAACTATCTTAGTCTTGGCTTAGCCAGAGGTTTTCTAAGCACTTGCTTATGAAAGACTTCTCACATAGTGGACATTACCTGAAGATGGCCTCAAGTTTAGGCTGTAACCATGTTCAAATTTTCTATGCTAAAAAAAGATGCTTCAATTCCCCTGAGCCATTATTGACTGTCTCATCATTCTTCCCCCAAATACGGAACTTGAAAAATTTTTTTTTAAGTTGACACTTCCTGCCGCCTATTTCCTCACCATCCACTTATTTCTCCATCTCTTGCGATCTACCTTCGACCCTCCATCCGCGCCTCAAAGTCTTCCATCATGTGAACAACTGCACAACTCACAGAGCTGGTGATTTCCCCACGCGCCAACCCTTCTCAGGGTCAGGTAAGAACAGCCATGCTTCTCAGAATTCTCTTCCCTACGATTAATCTTCCGCTCATCGCTTGACTACTGTGACCTATACTCTGGTTCCTTCTCTTCCCAACCATGAAGTTCTCAGACCAACTCTTAGGTTCTCTTGAGTAAACTGCCCCCACTTTCAACTACTGCCCTTGAGTGGGCCAACAAGTCTAATCCCCAGCCATTGCCTCCACTGCTCAACTGACATCTGTGATGGGCTTTGGGACTCCCTTAATTTCCAGTTTCTCCAGGGGCTTGTAAAGTCGATATGCCCCGTACCAAACCCATCATGTTCCTCACCACACTCTCTTCTTTTTGTCTTCTTGATTTGTTATTGGACTCATCATTCACCAAGGAAATGGAGTTTGCTGTAAGCCCTTAAAACTATGTGTCTGCCACTACTGAAGGACCTGTTACAATGTGCTCTATTTAATACTTCCCACTTAGATTCTTGAAGCCCCTCAGAGCAGAGCTTCCCATCCATCAACTGTGTGGTCCCTGTGTGTTAAGACACAGTAGAAATTCAATGTACTTGGGAAAATTGGTGAATCTTTCCAATGCGCATTTGAATCATATCTAATCCATGGCTCATTCCTCAAAATCCAGTAACATACCAATTTTCTGTCAATCTTTGCAAGAGCCTGGACTCTTTTCACTTACAAGGTCACTCTCCTTTGGCAGACTCAACATGAAAGCCAAACCTACAATGTCGGTCTCCTAACTTGGCAAACCATCTGCAGTATCCCACCATCTCCAAAAAACCACTACTATGGACCAATCTCTCCAAAACGTTACTCTAACCAGTCACCCACTACTCGTCTGCCAGTCTATTATACTACTCTGGCTTGCATGTTGCTGCAGTATGAGAATTCTCATATGGAAGTTGGATAGGGAATAAGCAAGACCAAAGAAGAGTCAATGTTTTTGAATTATGGTGCTAGCAAAGCCTAGTGACAGTACCATGGACTGCCGAAAGAACAAACAGATCTGTCTTGAAAGAAGGACAGCCAGAATGCTCCTCGGAGGTCACGAGGGAGAGACTTCGTCTCTCGCACTTTGGACATGGTCTCGAGAAAGACCACTCCTTGGAAACGGACATCGTGCTTGGTAAAGGCGAGGGTCAGAGATCAAGAGGAAGACCCTCTACCAGATGGACCGCACAGTGGCTGCAACAATGGGCTCAAATATAACTATGGTGAAAATGGTTCAGAACCTAACAGTCTTTCAATCTGCTACACACAAGGTGGCTGTGAGTGAGAACCCATTCAATGGCACTTAACAACAACAACAACAACAATCATATCACTTCTTGACTCAGAAACCTGCACTGTTTTCCAAATGCTTCCAGAATTCGGTCCAAGTCCACAGCATGTTATCACCACGTTCTCTGTTTGGACCGCTGCCACTCTTACCTCCTACTAGTCCCTCTAGGGCCGGCCAACAGTCAGCCCACTGCCCGTTTGTGTAAATAGAGTGCTCCTGGAACAGAACACACTCACTGTGCATGTTTATGTACTGCCCATGGCTGCCCTGGCGCTACAGATGGCAGAGTTGAGTGGTTGCCAAAGAGATCATAGGCCCCCAAAGCCTAGAACACTTACCACCTAATTCTTTACAGGCAAAGCATGCCGACTCTATTTTAACCTAATAGGACCACTTACTATTTCTTAAAAACGGCCTTTCTATTCACGCACTTTCTATCAGTTGGGTAGCCCCCATCTTTGCTTTGTAAACAAGACTGTACATACAGGATTTTGTTAAGACCACCTCTGACGCCATTTTTTGTTAAGTCCTCCCTAATTTCTGAGGACAAAAGTGACCTTCTCTGTGCTTCCAGGGTACTGCCGACCGCTGCCCTCACACTTACCACCACGCTGTGCCTGATGTTAGGGTTACTGGAATAAACTTATTTCTACTTCTACACCAGGAGTCGGCTAACTTTTGAGACAGACGAGTCAATCTTGCCTCTCACAATTTAAAAATGATTCGAGAATCATAAACATAATTTTACAAACAAATGATATCACCGTGATCTGTGTAAGATCCCTTAAAGGAAATTGACTATTTTATTTTCATTTTCAGTTTTATTTCAGAGCCATATATACATACTGAAGGAGCCGCATATGGCTCTCCAGCAGTTAGCTGCCCCCTGGTCTCTACAATCCTAGCGGTCTTTGCAGCTCTTAGCACACAACAGCATTTCATTTGATAAATGTTGACTGAGCTGAAGCGACTCCTCACCAACGCAAACACTGGGCTGAAATCATCAAGATCAAATTCACTAGGGAGATTCTTCTTCGGCTTTAATACCGTCATTGCTTCTCAATTGCTGAAGATATAACTGGGGGAGGGCCGGCCTCAAACCCTGCACTCGAGAATCATCTAGGGTGAGGTTTCCCAACCTCATCACTAGTGACATGTTAGGCAAGATCGTTGTAGGGGCTGTAGGGGCTGCCCTGTGCATTGTAGAATATTTAACAGCATTCCTTGTCTCTACCTGTTAGGTTGCAATAGCACCTCCCTACTATGACAACCAAAACGGTTTTTGGACAATGCTAAATGTCTCCTGTGGAGGCAAAATTGCTCCTCCATCTCCCAGGGAGACCCATTAATCTGGAAGCTTCCTAGTACACACTACAGCGGGGTGCTGTTGCTGATAAAATATAAACAAGCTATTAATTGTGTCGTGTCCAGATTAAGAGATCAGGGCTCCACTATATTCAGGGCTAGATGATTCACATTGGTGAGACTGGGTTCAACTCTGGCACTTACACAACCTGAGGTGGCTGGCTAATGAGCGACGCCAACAGTGCCGTAAGAGTACAGTTAAGGGAATGGAAGCACTCGGCCGGCAGAAGAGAAGATGAAGAGAAATCCCTGATAGCTATCTTTAAATATCGGATGGGCTGTCTTGTGGGAGGAAGGGTAACTCGCTGTTACTCAGGAAGACAGCGCTAGAAGCAGTGGGTGGCATTTGCAGGGAGATAGATTTTGGCTCTATGCAAGTAAAAGCTTTCTAACAATCAGAGCTGGCCAAAAACGTTTGAGGCTGAGCTGTGAAATGCTGCGTTCCCGTCGTGCTGGAAGTGTTCAAAAGGAAACCTGATCTCAGAGATGCTGTGGAGTGATTCCCATGTACGGTGGGAGGGAGTATGAGACGTCTTGCTCCAGTTCCCCCAGCTCTAGCGTCTAAGGCTGCCAAAGGGTAAGCCGCTACGGCGTTCTCTGGCCTCAAGGCTTTCATTACAAGCAACACCTATTTTGCTCAACGCTTTACCCCCTTCCTGGATAGTAACATCGTAGAGCCATTCCCTGGCATTGCAATGGCCAGTGACCTAACTTTTCTTAACTAAGCTGCAGGCAGTTACTTCTTAGAATCCTTTAAACTGTATCTTTGATTCCACCAATAGCCACCACAAGTACAATCTGCACAATGCTTTACAGCTTTCAAAGCCCTCCGATATGCATACCCTTCCATAACTTAAATACGAGTGGGAAACCTCTGCAATCTAACTGCTCTCATTTGTCGTCTCTTGTCTGACTTTATTGTGAAAGAAAAAATATCAAAACCAAACTCCTTGCCATCAATTTGAATATGTCTCACAAATTCAAATACCTCGGTGGGCTTCCGAGACTGTAAGTTTTTCTGGGAGTAAAAAACCTCATCTTTCTCCCTGTGAAAGAAAGGTAGTCTTGATTATTTACCAAGCATCCCGTACAATCAGAAACCATATGCAGCAGACACCCGTCTCCAAAACAAGCCACTGATCCATCAGTGCAGAGATGAGTCAAATCGAGTGATTGCACTTATCAGAGAAGCCAAGTCTAGTGATGTCAGCATCACACATCAGGAATTCCCTCTCAACAGCCAGGACTTGGAGAAGAAATGTGGAGGAACTAGATTCTGTTTTCCACAATTTCCGTGTGGCCATACAGGGCCACCATCCCAGAAAACCAAAAGCAGACACATCAAAACGTGAAGCGCTTGGAGTAACCCATCCTTTACTCCGCAGCTAAAACAGCCAAGAGGTACTGAACAAACAGTGTTGAAGCTTCCCCAATGCCAAACTGGCCCCTCACCCCCTGCCTTTTGACTTACTTCTTTGCGTTTTGTTTCCGGGCATTCCGACTGCAGAGTGAGAGTTGCACCTTCGATATTTCTTGGCATGGGCGTGGAACCAGGGTTTATTGTCAAATGAATCTGATCCGGCGAGATAATGTGTTGCACGTAACCCTGGGACATTGCTTCATGGTCTATTAGGTGAAAGCCCTCTACACCCCCGACCAAATAGGGCAAGTGTTCTCCACACTGCCCATCGTCGTCTTCATCCTCCAAAGTGCCAGGGTCTTGCTCAATAAGAACAGTTGTCCTATCGTACACAGTTCCAGATGAGGAAGGCACCAGTCCGTTCTTGTCCACAAACCTGAGCATCTTGTCGTCGGGAGTCAGCTCATCGTCCTCCGCCTCAAAGTAGATGATGTTGTTGTCTGGACTGTGTTCCCCCATGGTTCAGCAGTGCTCAGCTCAGTTGTGAGAAATGGAAAGGCAATGACCCGTCTGTAATACAAGGCCAGAGTTAGAGGCCAGAATTAGCTTGATTCTGAAATCTTTTTTTTTAATCATTTTATTAGGGGCTTATACAACTCTTATCACAATCCATACATACATCAATTGTGTAAAGCACATTTGTACATTCATTGCCCTAATTCTGAAATCTTAAGTCCTTTTTTTTTTTTTTGGCGGGAGGGGACTAATGCCTCAAAAAGCTTTTTTGTTTTAAAGTAGTAAGTATCAGATCAATTCATAAGACTTTCTGAATGTACCTTCTGGTCAAATAGTGCGAAGTGTGAAGACTGGTCAAAATACCTAACGGGGCTAAAGGAGCAAACAGAGCAGTATCTTTGGGGGCTGTTCTATTAAATTTTAAAGTAAAGGACACCCATTCAAATACCTACCCCCCAAAATCAGACATGAAGACTGTATGATCTATGGCAGGGGGCTTTGGAGCCATGCTTACCCCCTGACAGATACTGGCCTGACCCTGTACTACTTGAGTCAGTTTTCTGTGTGTCCCTATGCACTCAGTGGGAGTAGCAATTCCTGTTCTCTCAAAGTTGCAACATGGAGTCAGAGAGAAGTTGTGTAAGGCAGTGTCTGACAAGTTGCAGAGGTACAGTGGAATTCCCTCCTTCAATCCTGGGAGTTTCCGACTCTGGGTGGCAAGGAGTGCTCCCTAAACAGGCACACCTAGTGTGGATTATTTTCTGTACTTCTCCACTAAAGCCACCTGGTGTCAACCAGAGGCCGTGCTTGGTGAGGGGGTCTCTGAAATGACGGAATGCTGAGTATTAACTTATTTTCGTTTCTATAGCCCTTAGTTAGCAAAGTACACTGCAACCTTAAGTTCAGAAAAACGTAAGCAGAATGAATGAGAAAGCAACAGATACACTCTGCGGGGGAAATGACCAAACTGGAAGCTTTTAAAGTCTGGAATTGTGGTTCTTCCTTCACCACCAAACACACAGGTTCTACGGATGGGGGTAGGGCCAGCAGAATAGTCCATCTTAAAGCCACCAAGACGACACTTTTCGTTTCTGGCCTGGCTTTTACACTTTATAAAAAGATGGAGCTGTCTTCTCCCATGAAGATTTACAGCATCGGACACCCTATGCAGGATCACCATGAATCAGAATCGACTCGTTGGCAGGAGGTTAGTGGGTTTGCACTTTTTCTCTTCTGCTCTAGGCTAGAAAGGGCGCCTTCACGTAGTAGGCTGGTTAGACAGAGATGTAGTTACGAGGGGCAGGCCAAGGGATCAGATCCGGGAGGAACCGGGCTCGACCCCTGGCTCGGGCTTACGCAACCCCGTAGATGTACATGTCGCTGCATCTGAAAGGAGAGATAAGAGCATTGAGGGCCCCACTGGGCTGTCCCAAGACCATGAGCAGCAACGCGGAGACCAACTGTCCGGAACAAACAGAACAGGCGCCTTAAGGAGTACGAACGAAGCACCCCCCGAGGAAGGTGAGGAAAAAAACCTGCCTGGGGCAGCCTCCAGCACAGCGCTACACGGGCAAATCCGAGACGGAATGGGGGGCTCCAAGCCTGGCGATGAGGGACAGGGTCCGGGTCTCCATGGAAACAGAAGAGGGGGGCTGGATACCCATCCCCATAGAAACGGAGGAGGGGTGGGGTCTCTATCGTGACCAGATTGGGGTCCATACTAGGAAATGCTTGAGAGAGGAGCTCAAGTCTCGCACCCCCCGGAAAGTCCCGAGCCCAGGCCGAGTCTGGGTTCGCCTTTTACCTCCGCGGCTCCCGGCAACGGCGGCGGCAGCAGCTTCTCCCCTCCCCAGCGGCACCATGATTGCCCCCCCTCCCTCAGGCGTCACTTCCGCTTCCGCTTTCCGGGGGAAGGGGGAAAACGTGCCTCGGCTTGTCCCTCGTGTCTCTGGTTGGCTTAGGCGGTCTGGAGGCTGAGCTCAAGCCTCCAATAGGCGAGCGGGAGGGGCGGGGCGCTGCGCCCAGGGCTCCGCCCCCGGCCGGAGGGCGACCCGCGCCGGGGAGCGCTTTGCCATATGAGGCGGCAGTCGGGACGCCGCGCCGGGGCCGCGGGGCGCGGGGGACGAGCGCGAACCCCGCAACCCTTACTCCGAAGGCGCCTTTCTATCCCTGGCGGCCGCAGCTGCCACGGGAAGCCCCGCGGACAGACACCCGAATCCCGGCCCGGACTCAAGGGAGAACCTGGAAGCGTGCTCGGATTTCACCCCGAGGCCCCCGCACCCCACCCCACCCCCTTCACTTATTCAAGTTAATGTCAGTGAGGACAGGGACTCTGGGGAAATTCAGAAAGGAAGCTCGCGCAGAACTAACTCACTAGTCAAGCCAGACAGGACGCTCTCGCTCCCCTTCCCACCCTCCTGCCCAAGCTGTCAGAGCCCAACGTCGCTCAGGCAGAGCTCGGCCCCTTCATCGGGCTCGGGCTCAGATCCGCCAACGCCACCTACTGGCCCTTCCCTTCCTTTCACCGCTGACATAGCCATTCGGGTCCCTTTCGAAGATCGCGTTGTAACTGCCCCGCTCCCACCCCCCCCACCCCCGCCCCAACCCCCAAGCAATCTCTCTGGTGCCTACGTTAAGCTCCTAATCGTTCCCTCAAACCCAGACACCTGGAAGATCTAGTTACAAGCGCTCCCACAGACTACCTCTCAGAGTGGGACAACCCCCAGAGAGAGGAGACCAGGGTCATGGCTGAAGAGCGTAAATAGTGCCTGTTACCCACCAGTCAGCCAGGTAAGGGTCTCTCTGGCCCGACCTAACAGCCCTGTCCGTCTATAGCAAGAGTCCCTTAAGACAAAACATACACAACCACCACTGTTAAAAATACATTTATCATCCAAATATATTACACATGGCAGAGAAAGATTGCATTATATACAAGTCTGGAGGGTTGGTTGGTCGGAAGAATCCCACTAGTTTCGTCAGAACACTGATTTCCTCAGTGTTTTAATTTCCAAGACTTTTTGTTGTCCTCAGCGGCCAGCCTCACAGTTACTGAACCACATTTGTGGGTGTTGGGGCACAGGATCTGCATATGCATGTGTGCACGTCCTCGGACCGGGCCCTGGAAGCATCTGGGGTGGCTGTGGTCCTTCCTGCAGCTGTGGTGCGTCCCGCAGCTTCCATTCTTGCAGTCCTACTCACTTTCTGGTCTGTTTAAATAATACCTGATCGCAGGAAGCTCAGCCCGGCCCCAGGGAAGGCACTGACTGTGCCCTGGAAGCAGGCTGATTGTACATGGTTTAGTATTTTTGTTTACATTTTAAAAATCAAAAAGAAAACCTATCTGTGTTAAATAACTAAAGTTGAACGTTGAGTGTCAGTTTTAACTATTGTTGACAATTTCCCCCTCCTAAGTCTTCAGAACTCACAGTCGCTGTTTGTGCTAGCCATGGGGTCCTGGGCTCAGGACACAGGCAGCTGCCCTTCTCGCTTTCAGGGGGGCTCACACTCTCCTTAGGGCATCCCTGAAGTGGAACGCAGGTGAGGCTGGCAGTGGCTGCCTCCGGCAAAGCACGGGAGGCTCAGGGGGAACTGCAGAGGAACTGGTGGATAAACCCTTGAGCTTTCTTCTTCTCTGCCATTTCAAGTTTTTGGTGACCAGCTGGGTTTCGAAGTAGCAAGCTGCCAAAGATGCTGGCTGCGTGAAAAACACAGAAAACAAAATGATTCAGCAGAAGACGTACTACTGCTCTTGCTGTTAGGAGGGGAGAGGAGCTGAAGATCTTAGTTCTCCGGCAGTGGGCTCGGGGCTGTTCTCAATCACATTTCCCACACTGAGTTTCTCAGGTGGCAGAGAGGCCTCACAAGGCACTTGGTTGCTTACCTAGAATATTCTCGTCCAAGTGGTTTTTGGCTGAATTTTTCAGCAGTTCTTTCAAGAATGCCATCAAGTAGTTGAAGACATTTCTGTGGAATGTGGGGAGGGTGGAAATGACCTGAAAGAGGAAGAAGCGGGGGTTGTCTCCTCGTTCATTTGAGCAGCCGTGTTGTCGAGCGCCCACCATATTCCAGGAACTGAGAATGTGACTCAGACAGTGCACAGGAGGTTGTGATCCTGTGGCCCAAGTGCCAAAAAACGAGGCATGACGTGGATTTAGAAGCCAAACTTGAAGCTGCATGTTTTCGGTTGCCTTCAGGGACTAGAAGGCATTTAAGTTGTGTCCCGACAAAATCAGACTCAGAGAACTAAGGAATAGGGTCCTTAGAGCCCAGGAAGGCAGAACTAAAAAGAGGCAAGTGAAGGAAATCAGTGTGAGAAGGCAGAGCAGCCTGTGAGGTTAGTGTTGACGGGAGCACAGCTGTGTTCACTCAACGCTTCGGAGTCAGTGGACTTGAGGGTGAGGCTCTGGAACGTCTATTACTAACAAGCGTTCTAGATTATTCTGCTAGGCTCTGTAGTGTGAGCCGCTCAGCAAGATCGCAGGTGGTAAATCGTTAGGAAATTAAAAACCCATATTAACTGGCCTTGGAGAGCCAACTGTGGCTTTTAAGAAACACCATCTGAAGACTGTATTTGAAATATCAGCAGAGGGAGCTGCGGGAGGCTGGAGGGATGGAGGAGAGGGCAGGGGTGCTAGATCAATAGGACTTGGCACCTGGCAGGTGGGAGGTGAGAGACTGGGAGGAGGCAGACATGACTCAGGTTTCAGAGCTGAGTCACTAAAATTAATGGTGATGGCATTAGAAAGAAAAGGCAGGGGAGAGGAAGAACAGGTCTGGGAAGGGAGCGAGTTTCCTTCCTGGACACTGCAGGTAAGGGACTGTGCCCACTCTGTTCCATCAGGGCCCTGGAGGCCTGGGGCTAGCAACACGTGTCCCCTGATGTTCAAGGCTTCCCCTCACCTGTTTACTTGCGCTGTAGTTGCCAGAACACTCCAAGCAGGTATGGTAGGTGCTGTAACAGATGACAGGCTCTGGCAGGCTCTCAAGGAAAAGCAGCAAGGCCTCGGCTACGGAATGATTGTTAGCAGCTTTGGGCCCAGGTTAAGGATCAGTTGCTGTGGCTGTGCACAGTTGGGAAAAGGCCCAGGAGGAGCATGGGCCACCAGAGCTGCCCACCCAACCAGTCTCAGCTTGGCACTGGGATGCCAGCCTGGCATCTCAAAAGGGCCACACTGTTTATCGGCTGAGCCAGGCCCTCCCAAGTTCCTGGTTACTCACCGTCTTCGCCACGTAAACGTTTACATAAGAAAAACATAATAGCCGAGGACACAACATCAGCTTTGGAGCAACCTTGAAATAGGTTTCTTTACTTTCTCTCTACACACACACCGCCACCGCCACCACACCATTACACCCACCCCTGAATGCCTGGAGGATACCGAGAGAGTCGATCATCCCAGTGTCCAAACAGTCCCTGATATGCTCAAATTCTGACCTTAGGCCAGGCTGCTGAAACAGATCTTCCTGCAGAAGAGAACAAAATCACAAAACAATTATTTTCTTGAAAAACCAGCAATGATCTCCGGACCCAGAAATCGAATCACTAATCACCAGCATAACAAGAAAAGGAGCCCGGCGGGTCGGGGAAGGGCGGGGCAGCGCAGGGGTGGGGTGGGGTGGGGTGGGGCCTGGGGTCCCCCTGCCCAATCTGATGGCGAGACTGCTGTGGTCCATTCATCTTGCTGGTCTGTCTGGGAGATCCCTCCGGCCCATCTTCAGGATGACAAGACCTCTATTATAAAACTGTCGTAGGTAGTTTTACACAGCAGGGGATATCGCACACATGACAAATAAATCCGACGTAAAGGAAAGTTTCCATGTTGCTAGGCGTCTTGCAGGGCTAAGGGGAGCAGGCGGGGGCGAGGATTAACCAAAGGTAGAAAAACAAAAGAAAGTAAACCATGTGCAGGCTGGAGATCTGTGCTTTGTGCAAACAGGCTTACAGTAATAAAGGTTTGTGAGAGTATGTAAAGCTATATAACTGTGTTAATAACAACAATATTACACACCTTGCTCAAAAGTTACTGAAAGGGGCTTCTTCTGAGAAGGTGGATTAGCTCAGGGTGATAAAAATGTAAGAAATCGTGCCAAACTCCCTTGCCTCCACACCAGAGATGGGGAACCTTTTTTTCTGCCGAGGGCCATTTGGAGATGTACAACATCATTCGGGCCAAACTGGCCAGATTCCCTCACCCCTAGTGTAATGGCTGTGGAACTGCTTCTGCAGTGAGGTGTGTGATGTTAACAGTTACTGATGATGATGTGGGCCTGGTGGGGGCCATGGCCTGCCGTTCCCATCCCTACTCTGGACCAGCTGAGAGCTCTTATGGAGGAGCTATTGTGAGAACTAAATGAGGCGATACCCTCAAAGACAGAAGATATGACAAAAGAATAATTTACAAATTATCAAGGGTTCATGGGGGAGGGGAGAGCGGGGAGGGAGGGAGGAAAATGAGGAGCTGATGCCAGGGGCTTGGGTGGAGAGCAAATGATTTGAGAATGATGAGGACAATGAATGTACAAATGTACTTGACAAACAATTGATGTATGTATGGCTTGTGATAAGAGTTGTACGAGCCCCCAATAAAATGATTTAAAAAAGAAAGACTTAGAACAGGCCTGGTAGATTCAAACAGTCAGCGACTGTGAAGAGGAGTAGGGGGAGGAGTGTGTTGTTCGGTGAACCCTGAAAACCTGCTGAGGAAAATAAATCATAAAAGGGTGAAAACTGTATGACGGCACTTATACGAACAATCTAGAAAAGACAAATGGATGGAGGCCAAAGTTTATCAGTGACTACTGAGTGGGGTGGGAGGGGAACACAGGACGCACTGTGCAGAGCTTCTGTCAAGGCTAATGATGATGGTTGAATAACACAATGAATTAATGATACTGCGCTGCACATTTCAAAATCTTGACAAGTATTTTTTTAAATCCTGACAAATACATACCAATAGGTAGCAACTGTTTTGTTGCTTATTTATTTGCCACACAATGGAAGCTGAAATAACAGACATTTATTTTGTGACCTGTATTCATCACAAATATCTTTAAATGCTGATGTATCAAATGTTTCTTTAATTTTGTATTTTGTAATTTTGTATGTAATACTATGGTTTCTCCATAGGCTCTTCTGCCTCTGTTTGGCTTATCAACAAGTTAACCCCTCCCACTTCCAGGGCAGAGGGAGACCTTGTTGTTCTGGGAGATCAGTACTGTGCATAACCACAGGGGAGTGACCCAGGATGCCCTCGCGCCCCCCCACATCCCCCCACCCCCACCCCCACCCCCGTCCCCTTTCTAGAGGAAGAGCAGGGCTCTGCAGCGTCCCCAGCAGGTAAAGCTTTTAAAGACAAGGGTTCTGGAGGCTGATGCTTGTACTCAACTTTAACTCTCACCTACCTGCTGAACAGCATTCCGGTACAAGAAATCGACCATCATCCAGAGCTCCTTGGGGATTTCCATGTGGTTCTTCTCCAGCTGGCTCCCATCATCTTGGGTCTGCATGGGCATCAGAGTCTGAAGGGGAAGTACACCCATGACAAGAAGGTCCCCGAGTGGAACGTCTGCCATGCTGGCGTCAGGAGAATGCACAACACGAGGGCAGCAGGCTCATGGGAAAGGGAGCGTTTCAGCACGCCTGACCAATCATTCCGCAGGCAAACATGAGGTCACGTGGCATGATCAAGGGGCAAAGATGATTTCTGAGTATCGGGAAGGGATATGGCAAGCAGTTTCAGAGGAACAAGTAAAATAAGCTCCATCTTCTTGAGGCGGGAAAAGAAAAACCATCATGCCTACAACAATACACTCGAATCAGAGACATGGTAAGGTCTGGTGCGGAAAGAACACAACAGTCTTGGGAGTCCAACAACCTGAGCTGAAGGTCCAGGTCCACTGCTAACTCGCCATGTGACCTGTGACAAATCCCTCGCCTTGACTGGGCCTCTGCTTTCATCTACACAATGGGGAGGATAGAGGTCAAGAGTTCATCCATTTAAAACTTAAAATATATATATTAAAATGCACTGGGGAAAAAACAAAGAGCACACATATTAGCATACATCTGCTCCAAACTGTTCTTGTGTTTGCATTACCTCTATACATGCCTTTTATCTAAGAATCTCAGCAAAATTCATCTAAGAAAATAAGCCAAGTGATAATAAAAAAAACAAGAACCCACAAATAACATCAGGGGCTAGAGAACCTTCATTATTATCTTAGTACCCCCGGGGCTAAGTTTCTCTGATGCACCATGCACGCAAGATTACAAATATGACCACTGCCCTTGGCAGCTCTCCCCATCAAATGGTGGCGTCTGTTTCTAGCCTGGAATCAGGGCCTGCTTCCTAACTTGCTCTAACCAGTAAAACATGGCCCAAGTGGTACTGAGTTTTAGAGCCTGAGCCACAGGAGGCCTCAAACTCTTGGCATGTCCTTGCTACCACATATGCATCCTGGACGAGCCTCCAGAATGATCAGAGACCATGTGGAAAGAAGGACCTATTGAACAGTCAACAAAGACAAGCAAGGGAAGTCATCCTGATTCGGTGCAATGCAGTGAAGGCCCTTCTGACGATAGTCCTTGGAAGGCATGCAAATAAGGATCATGGTATGCCTGTAGGGGTGGGACTATGCAAGTAAGGGATGCAGAACACTAGGAGATTGGCCAGTTTGGTCATCCTGCTAGGCTTAAAAGAGAGCCAGTCCTAGAGAAGAGAGCGAACCTTGTGATCAAGAAAGAAGAGGTGGGAGTGGAGTCTGTCCATTGGACCCAGAGTCCCTGTGCTGGGAACCTCCTACACCTTGAAGGCAGAGAGAGGGAGAGAAAGAGAAAGAGCTGTAACATGGAAGACTAGAAGACACAATGGCAAAGGGAGAATGGGTAGGAAAGAGGGAACCAATTACATGGAACTGTGTGTGACCTCCTCCCTGGGGGACAGACAATCAAAAAGTGGATGAAGGGAGACGTCGGACAGGGCAAGATATGACAAAATACCCATTTATAAACTATCAAGGGCTCATGCGGGAGGGGGGAGCGGGGAGGGAGGGGAAAAATGACCTAATGTCGGGGGTTTAAATGGAGAGAAAATGTTTTGAGAAACGATGTACAAATGCGCCTTACACAATTGATGTGTGTATGGATTGGGATAACAGTTGTATGAGCCCCCAATAAAATGATTTTTTTTAAAAAAAAAAAAAAAAAAGACAATGGCACAATAGTCCCAAGAGCAGTGATGGAGCAGGCCGGCAGGAATGAGGAAACCAGTCAGTGCGAGAGGGCTGTGGTGGGGCTATCTGACCCAGATGTAAGACTTGTAACACTTGCCCAAGCAGGGCCCCATGGCAGAGGGATTGAAGCAGCATTCCAAATGGAAGAACTGCGCCTCCAGTAGTTTGCTACTTCCAAGGCGATCCAAATCCCAAATCCCCTGTTGTAACCTGTTAGTTCCCAATCAACCACTTCTCTGTAAGTCTGCCATGAGTTCTGTGAGACTGTGCAGCAAATCACCAAACCCAGAGGCAGGAGGGCATGTACTGATGGGAGTGGGGTTAGGAAGTGTGGCAGTTATATAACCTGTCAACTTGAGAAGGGGTGGAGTCTAGCCTGTCAATCAGGTCATATAGCCAATAATGCTTCTGTGTGGGCATGGCCTTCTCCTGAGCATTCTGGGAACTCCTGCCTTCCTCCCTGGAGGCAGGACACACACACTCTCTCTGCCTTCCCTTTCCTGCTGTTGAGAAACTCAAAGAGCTAGAGGAGAAACGTGGAGAACCACGCCAGTGCTGAGAAGCTTCCACTGCCACTGGATGCACAAGACTTTCCACCCACTGTCCTGTGATCTTCCTGCATTCGGCGTCATTGCATGTGTTTCATGAGTCTGAAGAGAAATTTGTAGACTGATATTGGACATATGGGCTAATATCGGACTTGTGGACTTGATCTGGACTGGGCTGGGATGTTTTCTCAATATAATTGCTCTATGATATAAAAGCTCTTTCTTATACACATCTGAGTGTCTCTGGGTTTGCTTCTCTAGTCTATCCAGACTAACACAGGATGGATGGAAGGGTCCAGCAGTTTGGAAAAGTTGAGTGTTTGAGACGTCTGTGTCCTCCACCTCATAGGAGCCGGTTTGGGGCTGATCCTTCTGGAATAAATCCTCTCTCAGCCATCGCACAGCTGCCACCTGACTGCAACCACACAAAGGAGCCTAAGCGAGACTAGCGAAGAACCACACTGGGGACCTACAGAATGGCGAGAGGCAACACGTTGTCACGTTAAGTCACTAACACCTGGGGGTGGTTTGTTACCCAGCAATATGTAATGGATACACGAAGCAAGAATTCTCAGGTCCCTGAGAAGGTAGCCGTAGGGAAATCATGTTGAAGAGCTGGACTACGCTATGCTGGACACTTCCTTGTGGTATGTAACTCACCAGCTCTCTAATCGTTTCCAGTGGAAGGTCCAAGATGGGCTCCTTCATGTAGCATAAGGTATGAATGGGTGACCCGAAACAGCTGGGCAAGTAGTTCCCCGACACAGGCAAGAAGTAATCCTTTCCCCTCTCCAGGTGCAGAACCAGAATGTCCTCGATGGTGTCTTCGCCTGAGTTGAGCTTTGTTGCCGTGGTCTTATTAACAAACAGCTCCAACTCGATCTCCATGTGGGAATCTGGAGACAGATGAAAATGACAGCGTTGGCTTGGGAGGTGCCTTGGGGAAGGGAGACCAGTGATCAGCGAGGAAGAGGGTGAGACATAAGAGGTGACACAAACAAGCAAGTTCACTGCCATCCAGCCCATACTGACTCACGGCAGCCCTAGCGGTCAGAGCAGCACTGCCCCTGTGGGGTTCGGAGAACGGAACTCTTTACAGGCGTAGAAACCTTGTCTTTCTCCCATTAGGAGGTAGGGAAGGGGAACAAAAGGCATTGGCTAGCCAACAAGGATCTCAATGCTCAGCTTTTAGGAGACACAAGAACAGGGAGTGTACAGGACAATAGGAAAACACAAAATTGTGAATAAAGTGCTACACAGTCCCCCTCACGAACTAAGCAGCACAGTTAAGCTAGAAACACTGACACCACCAGAAGGTATGGACCAAAGAGCTTTCTCTGAGCCAGGTGGGATCAAGGTAGCCATCTGAGTAGTCGGTAAAATACAGTCACTGTGGACCATAAGGGACCGCTCTGCCACAGGGGGAAAGGGAAGCCTGAGGGGGAAGCTTCAGACGGTACATTCTACAGCCACCCATAACTTCTCAAGGTCCACCCATGATGCTCCACAAGGAGCCTGGTGGTTCACCGCTCGGATGAAAGACTGCTGGTTTGAAAGGTTAATGGTTCGAACCCACCAGCTGCTCCTCAAGAGAATGCCGGGGCTGTCTGCCTCCTAAAGAGCATGCCTTGGACATCCCTGTGGGGTGGCTCGCTCCTGTCCTACAGGGGCTCTACGCGGGCATCGACCCACCAGCAGCGGGTTGGGCGGGTAATTAGGAGTGGACTGCAGAGAGACGGGCTGGGACAAGCTCCTTTAGTGGTGTTTTCTTTTTCCATGAAGTTAGGGGACATGCAAACTACTGAGCCTCCTTTGGAAACGCGCACCGACACTCCTCACTGCTTGCAGGATGACGGGTGGGTTCATCCGGTGCTGTGCGCAGGAGCCGGCTCCTCTGGACAGAGTGGCACTGCCCCGTGGCAATTCCTAAACTGCAGTCTCTCTGCGAGCAGATCACCAGGTCTGGTCTCCTGCAAAGCTGCTGCTGCTGGGCTCAAACTGCCCACCTTTGAGAACACAGCTGAACACCTAACCATTGTGACACGGAGGCTCCTGGGATCATCCCCAGGGCTTGAGAAAGGTTGCCAGCGGAGAACAAACCATACAGCAGCAAAACAAAATGCCTACTTTGGGAGAATGAGCAAGGGCTGGGTCGGTCACTCCCCACACTAGCACCTGGGCAGCCTGGACACAGAGCCTTACCTGGCAGGAGGAAGCCTCTACTGGGACTGGCATTCAGCCACTGCTTGCAGTAGGAGTCTTCGCCGGGCTTGTTGATGAATTCAAACTGACAGGGCACTGGCCCGTTTTGGATCGTGAAGGACTCGACGTGCAACTGCATGTACTTCACATTCTGAAAGCAGAACTGGGCGCAAGCCCGGGGCCAGTCAGCACCGGTGCCGGTGCCGGTGCCGGCACTGTCTCCTCGACAACCTGCCCAGCACCCCACTGAGCTAGTGCGCCCCTAGGAAGAAAGTATCGAGCCAGCCCTTTGAGACAACACTGTTGTTTCCTTAAGTACCTGGGAGGCCAAAGCAGCCATGTCTAACCCAGAGACCTGAAAACTTGGGTTGGTTTGTGAAAGAAATTTCCTGGAGTGCAGATTGAAAGCTTCTATACTCAAAGAGGGTTTCAAAAACACGCTTCACAAATTAAACCCCCAAACAGGGTGATCGGACTCATCCTCCCCAGAGTTGGATGCCTAGGGGATTAAAAGCATCCTTTCCCTCAAGCACCACTTGAGTGACAGCGTGGTATTGCCAATCCCGAGTGGTCTGCACAGTGGCTCTTCCTGGGGCACTTTAAGCTTTAATCTGGGCCCTGGGCCCGGCTGCTCATCACTAGCCTATACTGCCTTCACTCACAAGAACTCATATGTCCCCAGGAAATCCCAACGCAATTTAACCTCAGTCGGAGCTTCAATAGGAAAACAAGTCCTTTGCGAGGATAACATTCCAGTTACTCCAAAATCCAACAACATTTTGGATCCTCTATGCCACCATTTAAGTGTAAAGCCAGATTACCCCCGTGACTGGTACCACGATCTCGGGCAGGTTGTGGTTTCGTGTTTCCTAGCAGTGCAAAGTAAGACAGACCCGGAAACTGCGGCTAGCCAACCGGGAGCAGCACTACGAGCCCAAACGCCGAGGGGAGGACTACCCGGCCAGCGCGGGAACTACACAAAGGACCGGACGGCCAACCCACCTCAAATGAGCCAATCGATGGACAGATGGGGGGGTGCAGGGAGAGGGGCTGGGAACGCTCCATTATGTACCTTATAGATACATAAGAATTTATTTTGTTCGGGGCTCCAGACCAAGACAGGTGCGTGGTTAAGCACCTGAGGGCTGGAGCCCTGGCTTAAGCTAGCATAATAAAGGCCTCTCTGTATAGCAGCCTTGTGTTTGATCTCATTCCATTGAAAGGGAAATAGCTCCAGGTCCCTAACATAAGGAGGTCTGGTGGCACCATGGTTAAAGCACTTGCTGCAAACCATAAAAGGTGGAGGAGTTGAACCCACCAGACAAGATGGTCTACTGTGAAGATCGATAGCTTTGGACATTCTGCAAGGTGGTTCTACTCTGTCCAACAGGTCGTTCGTTGTCCACCGGAATCAACTCGGTGACACGTAACACCACAGCGCAACCTGCTGTCACCTAACTCATGGGTGGTCCTCGTGTGGACGAGCCCCAACAGGCTAAAGGCCCCCGTGTAGATGACCAGGAGACACAAATACCCAACCCTACAGCCCATCTCTTCTCAACTCGTACCGCTGGCCTCAAACACCCAGGAGTGTGAATGGTAGCTCCTCTCAGCCCTAGAAAAGGTGGGGATGTAAGTTCTACGACAAGAAGAGTCTGGTGCTGAGAGGGTTAAGGTGTCCTCCCTACCTCCCGCTTGGAAAGGGACACAGACGGAATGTTGGCATTCTCCATCTTGTCCAGGGAGCGCACAATCTCTTCCAGAGTCTTCCGGTAGAGTTCTTCATTGACAACTCTCACCTGGAAGAGACCCGCCAGCGGTTCAGTGCTCTGGCTTCGACCCCTTCCCTTTTACTTGGGTGCTGAGGGGCTCCAGGCCCTGGGGAACACAGGGATCTCAACAGAGAGGGACCGCCAAAAGGATTTCACAACGAAGCCAGTTCACAATACAATTAGCAGGGTCCCTGGAGGCCAAGCTGGAGGCCAAGTCAACCGCCTTCTGATGAGCAGAGAGGAGGTGAGAGAGCAGCTTGGCGGGCAATTCGGCCAGGCGTTAGGTGTGGGGCAGAAAGGTGCCCTGTGCCTACTCTTTGGCTCACTGTTGTTCACAAGGCTGCAGTGAGGAACGATTCTGGGACTCTGACCGAAGGCATCCAAACTGATTTGGGTACCGCCTCCTTTTCAGGGGGAAAAGCATTACTTAGTAAGGCGCCCGCCCCTGGCAATGAAAAACTTGTACTACAGCCCATAACGGAGGATAAAGTGTAGATATCTGTTTTGGAAGCCTTCTGGATCAGTCCAGTGTGACACACACACACACACACACACACACACACACACACACACGGGGGTGGGGGTGGGGGGCAATGTTCCTCAAGTTTCCCTTTGCTTTTGTTTTAAAACCATGCTCTTGCAACCAAGAAGGTTCTGCCAAACGTTCTCCTCTGTGTGTTCCCATTTCCCAATACACCAATGCTGTTATAATGTTCACCAGACTTTTACATAAACATCCAAACTCTCATAGAGTCTGATACAAGCATACTTTTGAGACTTGGTCTATAAAGAAACACAAGTCAAAGAAGCAGAAATACAAAAGGGTAGAAAACACATGAAAAGTTGGTCAACTTTACCAGTAACCTGGGAAATATTTCTAGAAGAATAAACTATATGTAATATATATAAAAGTGTGTGTCCAGATATGTAAATGCATATACACACACACAAGGGGCTTCAACAAAAGGTTTGTGGAAAACAGAAAAGGCAATAAAATTTTCCCATGAACTATTTGATGCCCGGTCTTGTGTGTGTCTCTCAGGGTTTATTGTGCTTTGTTGTTTGCTCATTAGGTTGGCAAAAATGGAAAGGATTGATAAAGTCCAATACTGGCAAAGGTGTGGGAAAAAAAGCAGAAAATAGTAAGGACTGTCAAGAGATTGGATTAGCAATATCCAATCAAGTCAACGTTGAGCCGCTTGTCTAACTCGGTGGCTGCCGTGCCACGGAGATGCTCAGACTGAGAATGCCCGCTCAGTGCCGCACAAGCAGCAAAGCATCAGTGATGAACTAATGGTTATCAATACTCACAGTGTGGAATATTGTGTAACCTTTAACGATACTGTGGAAGCTCCACCTTTACTGACTTGGACAGCTCTCCGAAGACAGTGTGTGTGTGGT
>NW_022111357.1:5808933-5816875 GCF_000313985.2 Echinops telfairi | reverse complement strand
GCCCGATTCATAACAGTAACAAAATGACAGTGATGAAGTAGCAACGAAAATAATTTTATGGCTGGAGGGTCACCACCACATGAGTTGTATGAAAGGGTCGTGGCCTGAGGGCGGTCGAGGACCACTGCTCTAAGGATATGAGGTGCGGCTGCACATGCATCTGTTCCCGTCCTGCGACCCACAACTTAGAGTGTGGGTGTTATAGGAAAAAGCTCCTCGGGGTGGCCAAACGACGGGTGGTGGGACCCGGGAGAAACTCTGTGCCTTGGTTTCCCCAGCTGTAAATTCTGGATTTCCAACAGCATCTACCTCTCCGGATTTCGGGGGAGATTCACTGTGGACTGAGAGGAGTGGCCGGCAGGTTCTAAGAACAGCCAGCATCCCCCTGCGACCCCGGTGTGAGAAGCTCCTTCCAGGGCAGGGTCCCAGCAAGTAAGACAGCCCCGGAGGCTCCCGCCTCTTCCCTGCAGTGCAGCCTTGGTTGGGCCAAGAGCTGGGAGCTCTAGATAAGGAAGGGGATGGGGCACAGCTGTCTTGGGGACACTTGTCCCACTAGTGCAATTCCCTGAAAGATGACTTCTGGGAAAAACCATCACAGGAAAAAGTCACAGGAAATCATGAAGACCTAAGTATTTATGCGAGCAGCTCCTTCATAGAGGGGTATCTGAAAGCCTTAAACCCATCTGGAACGCAACAAGGGCCACTACGAAGGGGGGCAAGCAGAGAAAGTAGGAGGGGATGCTGCCACACGGCCAGGGAACCGAGGACGCCTCCCGCCACCACCCACAGGCAAGACGCAGAGTGCTAGAACTAGCAGGTTCCTGCTGAGAGCCGGACGGAAGAAAGTACGTGCTAATTCTCCAAAACTGGGTAGAGAAATGGGTCGGTCAAGAGAAGATTAACCCGTGAAGACAGATAGAACAAAACTGGCTTGGCTTCTTTCCCCTTCAATTGACCGGCATTGAGAGAAAGTGGAAAAAGAAAATAAAAATGTAATGAAAAGATTTCGACGAAAGACAAGGCATGCAATATTAAAGGGAGACTATAAGAAAACAAGGGAGAAGGACTTGGGCATCTGACAGCTGACCGCGTGAACCACTCTGAGGTCTCCTGAGAGAGTAGGGTGGGGTACGGGGAGAAGCCGAATTCCCTTGTCCTGGGAAATGGCTAATGCTCTCGGGGAGCATCACTGCGTGGATGATAGCAGGTGACCGAACTGATTCCTGTGGGAAGGGAAGCAAGTCACTCAGCAACGGAGCTGACCCCATACTGGGAAAGAATGGACAGAGGGGGGCCGAGTGGGAGGTTCATTCTAAAAAACAGAGGTTGAACTCTGCCTAAAGAACAAGTATCTTCTTTATGAAAAGCTTTGTGGTAGATATATAATCGTTTGTCAATTTGAGCATTAAGAGTGTAGGGGTGGAGTCTAGCTTGTCAATCAGATCATAGCCAATGAGACCTCTGTGTGGGCATGGCCTTCTCCTGAGAATTCTGGGAAATCCGGTACTTTCTCCTTGGAGGCGGGAGACAGTTCTCTCTCTGACACTCCCTGGGAGACAGAGCAGCTGACAAGACACATGGACCCACCCTGATGCAGAGACCCCTGCCAGTTCTGAGATGTTTCTAATGCCACTGGATCCAAAGACTTTCTACCCACTGGCCTGTGATCTTCTACATTCCGCATCATTGCATGTGTTTCGTGAGTCTGAAGAGGACTTTACAGATTGGTATCAGACATATGGGCTAATATCAGGCTTATGGACTTGGTCTGGACTGGGCTGGGATGTTTTCTCAAGGTTCAATTGCTCTTGTATATAAATCTCTTTCTTATACGCATATGTGTGTCCCTGGATTTGTTTCTCTAGTCTGCCCAGACTGACACAAGCTTGGTCCCCCTTCTAGGCGAGTTCCAGATCTCCTGAGCGAGAGCAAGTGAGTGAATGAGGGAGGGGAGGAGGGAGGGAGGGAGGAGGAGAGCATTCCTGTTCTCCAGGAGACAAGATACCCAAAGGCAAGAGCCACCAGGGTGACAATCAGAGAGGGGGATGCAGATGAAACAGGGAGATGCCCTGGACAGCGCCAGCTCCTCTGGGACCCCTCCCACACCAAGGAAGGAGAGAGAGCTGAGAGAGGGGAGCCCGGTGTGTCCGTGCCCCCATGAGACAGGGTGGCTGTCTGCAGAGGGCACAAGGGGCCATCTGTACCTGGTCGTATGCATACAGGGCTTGGAAGGCCTTCTCTTCAATGAGCTGTTTCACTTTCTCCATGTCCAGCTCTTCTATCCTGTAGTTGAGGTCCCCCAGCCACAGGATCACGCTAGGCGGACAGAGCACAAGGATGATAACAGGGTTCAGGAGGGACTTTACCCATCCTACCCAGGCTGCTTCTCAGACCAGGACTCCGGGGCTCAGCTTCTGGGGAGCTGGGAGGGGGCAGGGGGGCCATGTGTAGGGAAATGCTTCATCTTACCTTGCCCTTTATAGAAGCCCTGATTACACTGCATGGTCAGCAGTTCAAAACCATCAGCTACTCCTAGAGAGAACGATGGGGCTTTCTACTCCCATAAACAGTGACAGTCTCAGAAACCGACAGGGACAGTTCTACCCTGTCCTATAGAGTCACTATGAGCCGGCACTGACTCGACAATGAGTTGTCGGCTTACATCCCTTTAACCCCATGTCTACCGTGCTGCTTCTCCCATCATGCTGGCCCAAGTTCTTCATCAACAGCCTCACGTTCTCCTTGTTTCATTTTTGCATGGTTGGAAAAACAGACTACTGAGATCTAAAAGCAAGCTGTTAATTTATCTCATTCCTGGCTTCCCAGGGCAAAGCAGATCAAGTACTGGGGGTCCTGTGCAATTGCCCGGGGTCCTCAAACCAGAAGCTTCCATGCTCATCCCTGCGTCCAAAGCCCCCTCTCTGCCTGCCTCTGGACACCGAGTCCCTCCGACACTGAACTCCGCCTGCACGGTGGGGTCTGCACCCTCAGCGCTCTCTGTGACCTCTGTTACATTGTACAGCTTTAGGATACCAAGGTGTGCGTGGATTCCCAATGAAGACTGCTTCCAGATGCCGTCAGACCTCCAAAGAAATCCAGTACTGCTCCCTCCAAAGCCAGCAACCCCGATGTTGGAAAATCTGCACAGCAGTACACGTACCTCACAAATAACTGCCCCCACCAGCTAAAAGCAGACAAACTGGCCACAAGCTGCAGAATGGAGGTGCTCAGCGGGAAGATTCGCTACCTGCTGGGCTCCAGGGGATGAAAGCCCCGTGTCAGCCCCAGGTGCCAGTGAGCTGTGGACACTCCCACCCAGCAGGAGGAGGAGCACTGAGCCCAGAAGTGGCACACGTTTCAAGTGGTACCATTAAGCCCGAAATAGGCTCTGAGTTTACAGAACGTAAGAGCCTGTTGCAAAGATAAAGAAAATAAACAAAAATCAGCACAAGATGTCCCAGGCAGCTGCAATGCTAACCTTGGAAAGGTAAATCAGGAGAACAGAGAGGGCAAGCCAGGGGGCGCCGGTAAGCAGTTGATTGTGGGTTCTGCAAAGGACAGACAGGTCGCCTTCTACAAACTCCGTGAGAGGCTGCCTTCCTCAAGCCGCTGGACCGAAACAGACCCAGAGCTCATGAGAGCCAGCTTTGTGTTAGGGACAAATGATGCTTGCGAGAGTCTTGGTCGGATGGCAAAGCCCCCAGGTGGTGGAAATGGGTTTGTGCTGGACCAGGCCTGGTGGTCCCCGTCAGGGAAGCGTCTGACTGCTAACTGCAAGGTCGGTGGTTCAGACCTACCAGCCACTCCATGGAGGAAGATGAGGCTGTCTACTCCAGAAAGATTTAGTCTCAGAAACCCCACACGGGGTTGCTATGAGCCAGAATCTCCTTGGTAGCTGTGGAATAAGAACAGCAACCTAAAGGTTGGCCACTGGAACCCACTCAGAGGCACTCTGAAGAAAGGCCTGGTGATCTGTTTCCGTAGAGACCACGGCCAAGAGAACCCTGGGACCAGTTCTGCTCTGTAACACAGGAGTCGGCACAGTCTCAACCACAGCCAATTTGCTTTTTGCCTGTGGTAAGGACAGGAAACGGAAAATGCCCGAGAGCTACCAGCCACGTGGGAAGGACAGCTGGCAGACACTAGCGCCCCTGCAGGGAGAGGGCACCACCCTGCACCTCAGACAGGGGGCGCGGGCGCCCACACTCACTCGTGCTTGCTGATGGTGAGAGGGGGCAGGCTGGGGTCCACCTGACAGAACTGCATCCGGGAACAAATGTCCCTGTAGTCCTGGTTCCTCCGCTCATACTCCATGGGGTGCGCTGCCAAGTGAGAGTTCACCACGCAGATGCTGGTGTTGTGTAGCCGGAACCGGATGGCCACGCCGCCTTTGTTACCCTGGAAGGAGCACCCGAGACAGAACACGCACTCGCACCCTCCGGGCAGACGTCCGTCAGTAGCTCGAATGTTTGCCTCTCAATTAGAGGGCCGCGTGACCCGCCAGCCAGGGGCAAAGCCGGCTCCGCGTTCGTGGCTACGGAACAGCTGACGTCTCAGCAAACTCCACGCTACCACTCAGTGACGTGCCCATCACGTTGTTCAGCCGTCACCCTTGTCCAGTCCCCAATGACTCCCTCAACCCTAACAGCAGCTCAGTGTCCCCGAAATTTTGTGTCTCCCCCCCCCCACTGCCCCTCCCAGGTAAACACTAAGACACTTGGATCGCTATACATGTGTCTAGTCTAGAAACTTCCTGGCGGTGGGATCACACAGTGTTTGCCCCTCTGTGCTGGGCTTATTTCACTGCCCATGAGGATACACGGTCTGTGTTGCGGCAGGTGGCAGGCTGGTCCCACTCTTTCTATGAAACCACGGACAATAGCCGTGTTCTCCCTTCGCCACGGGAAGCCAAGCCCCTGCAAGAGAGCCTCTAGGCAGGCTGCATAGTCCCAAGAAGAGGAGGCTGTTGCCCACCTGCTCTCAGCATTCTTGCTTTCCCTTGATGACCCGGCACCATCTCTTCACAATCCTCCAGGGGTTAAAGGGGAGGACCCAGGGGAGGCTCCAGTGTTGCACGAACACAACATGCACACCGGCAGGGCAAGTCAGCTGGCGACTGGCCCACACGCTGTTTATTACAACACTCTGTCCAACCTAGCCCTGCTTGAAAGTCCAGTTCATCTTGCAGCACCAGCACCTCAAACGATCCTGCACCATAAGATGTGGGATCAAAGCCTGGGGCCCAAGGCTCTCAGGGCACCGAACCCCCCAGCCAGGTACTCACCATCCTCCCCATGATGCCTGTCCCCACCGTCTCCGCTTCCACTTCCGAGATGTGCGCTGCGTGTTCCTGCCTGACGTACAGCAGCAGCATGATCCCGACCAGCCGGATGAGCTTCACCTGGCCAACAGAGCCGAAGAGCGCCCGATCAGGGGCGGCATGAAGGGAAGTGGCAGAGAGGAAGAAACACCCCAAAGCTGGCAGCGCGTCCTGGGGTCTATCTCCTTCTCGACATGAGGACGTGGGGCTCGACTCACGGAGCGTGTGACGTGATCACCTAGACAGCCCATTGCACTGCCGAGAGCCTGCGTCTTCCCACCCAGATGTAGAACTGAGCAGACCAGGACCGTGAGGACTGGCCCGTGGTCAGGGCGGAGGGCAGTGGGAGTTCCGCGGTGGAACTCTCGTCTTCCATGCAGGAGGTTCCAGTCACAGCCAGTGCACCTCCAACCACAGCCAACCCCGACCTGTCAGCGGATGCTTGTGGGATGCTAGGTGGCTGAGCGGGCTTCAGGGGTACTCCCAGAGTAAAGGAGACTAGGAAGAAAGGCCTGGAGGTCCACTTTGGACAAACAGCTGGTGAAAACCTTAGGGAGCAGCACAGCACCACCACTGATGCCATGACAAAGGGAAAAGTGGGCTTGGAACTCCCCCGCAGGACCCCATAAAGTTACAAGGACCCGAACTTGTCTCTTACCTTTGCGTATTTGGCACTTGGATGAAGACTGTCTGACACGGCTTTAAACCACTCCTCCTCCTTTGGGGTGTCGTGGAAGAAAAAGGCTTCCTTACTCAGATCCAGCTCCTGGAACCTGTTGGAAGCAGCAGCCAGTTAGGGAGTGGAGCTCACGTGGCCCATCTCCAGATTGGTTTAGGGATCTAAGTCCTAACGTTCTAGCTCAATGGCAGGACCCTCCAGAAGTCCCTTCAGGTATGACAAAATAATAATAATTTATGAATTATGAAGGGTTCATGAGGGAGGGGGAGGGGGGAGGGAGCCGGGCAAATGAGCCAATATTAAGGCCTCAAGTAGAAGGCAAATATTTTGAGAATGATGATGGCAACAAATGTACAAATGTGCTCGACACAATGGATGGATGTATGGATTGTGATAAGAATTGTACGAGCCCCCAATAAAAATGACTTAAAAATAAAAAGAAGAAAATCAGACATAAAAACCAAAAAGAAAAAAAAAAAGAAGTTCCTTCAGGAGAGAAGGAAAATATTGATGGCAAAAGAGCTAATACAGGTACGCTCACAAACACCAGCTCATCCCCTCTTCCAGGAAGCAACCTTCACAGCCGGATCCCTGCCCTCAGGTTCACACAAGCACCCAGGGGCACGCTGGGACAGAGTGCTGGCGTGAGTGGCTGCTGTTGGCTCGGCACAGACTCACGATGAGCCTACGTCTGTAACAGAACCACACACTGCCCACTCCGGTGCCATCGCATGCAGGAGCCTTGGTGGCACAGTGGCGATGCAAGGTCACCAGCGGCTCCGAGGGAGAAAGACGGGCTTCCTACTCCTGTGACCAGCTGCCGTCTCGGAAGCCCACAGGGGCAGTTCTACTCTGTGCTGTAGAGTGGCTGAGTGGGCACTGATTTGAGTTTGGGTTTGGGGATTTTTCTTGGGGGGAGGCACCCTCCTGACAGCTCTTGGCATGCTCGAGCCCACTGTGGTGTCCACTCGCTTCACGGAGGCTCCTCTCGTTCTCACTGACCACGCGTGACGTCCTTTCCTGCTGAGACTGTTCTTTCTTCGAGACGGGTCCAAAGTAAGCAGGAGGGAGTCCCGCCACCCACACGCCTAAGGAGCATTCTGGCCGGACTTCCTCCAAAATGGGCTTCCACATTCTTCAAGCAGTCCACGGTCCGTTCGGTATTTTGGGCCCACTCCAGAAATCCCATGTGTTTGCTGTTCCTCCAGCGTCCTTGGGCGTCGTCCAGTTTTGGTGTGTGCGTGTGGTGACAGGAAAGGCCACAGCTTGGGTCAGGCACACCACGGGCATCAAGGCGGCATCTGTGCTTCTTGGCGCGTCAGAGACGGTGTCGCCTGTCGTTTGGCTTCGTAACTAACTGCACGTCACTCCGGTACAGTTTTCCTGTCTTCTGCCTTTCCCAGCAACAGTGCCGGAGACAGAGGTGAGGAACCAGAAGTGTCTGGTGGGGCTCTTTTCTTTTTCTTTTTTTCCCATTAACCTTCCTTCTGTGGCAAAAGATCCGCTTCCTGTGTGACCACCAGAGCGTTGCTGAGTGTGTCCTGAGGGCTCACGAGGCACTGGTTCCAACAGCAGGAGAGACTCAAAATGAAAGCTTAGCGTGCGAATGCCACGCACAGCATGTTTTCAACGGTGCTTTGAAAAACCAGGACTGCGTTTACCGTGGGCCCACTCCAATAACCCCACGTGTTTGCTGTTCTTCCAGTGTGAGAAAGGGCATCAGACAGAGACGCAGCTGCTATCGCCAACATGTTGATGTGGCCGTGCACGCTTAGCCCCATCCCGTCCACCACAGCCATGCGTCCAGGAGGCTGTGCCCCATCCCGTCCACCACAGCCATGCGTCCAGGAGGCTGTGCCCCATCCCGTCCACCACAGCCATACGTCCAGGAGGCTGTGCCCCATCCCGTCCACCACAGCCATGCGTCCAGGAGGCTGTGCCCC
>NW_022111357.1:5800304-5808802 GCF_000313985.2 Echinops telfairi | reverse complement strand
ACACAGTACACGTCAGGGGCCTGGAGGTCATGGCTCAGCCAGGGCTGGAGGCATTCTTTGGGGGACTGTCCATTCACGTTGTATGTTCCCACAAAGAACCTGTCACCAAAGAGAATCAAACAGTGACTTGGAAGAACTTGGCAGATGATGGGGAAAAGAGAGGGAAAAAACAAACCACATTATATGCCTATTTGGCCAGGCTCCAGTCTCTCTAAGTAGACTTCTAAGATATGAGAAATGCCCTGTCTAACCTAGACCAATGACTGGCACCAAGAGAGGGTTGGCAGTCAGCCATGGCATTTGCTGCTCTGGTGCTAATACCCACACACCGCACGGACACCCCCTCTGCCTTGTAACAGTCGTGGGACGGAGAGAGTTAAGATGCATGTAATGATGCTTGACGCTGGGTATGCTACCAAAACAAAAGACTAAAAAGTGTCCTGGTCGTTGGAAAGCCACACCAGTGTTCAAAAGGCTGTGTTTCCTAATGTATTGTTTACACCCCTAGAAATAGTCACTTTGTCTTAGAGTCCCGAGGCAATGATTTAAAAAGACCAAGGGGAACCCTAAAACTTTGGTTCGTGTAATTGTCAGTAATTCCGTCTGAAAAGATGATCAAAAGACCAGCTAACTTCATTTTAACTGAGCTTTTTCAAGGCCCAGAATGACCAAAGGAATAGAAGAGCCTCAGAGGAATAGATAAAAATCAGGCTCCTACTCCCTCTTCTGTACCCCCATCTCTCTGCCAATATTTCTGTAACTATTCACAAATTGTGTCACTCCCGCTCTACCATACACAGCAGTGCTCAGCCAGGACAGACGCGGGCTTGAAAAATAACTAACTAAATAAGGCATGAAAGGCACATGAAAAGATGGTAAACGTCCTACGTCAGTAGGGACTTCAGATTAAAGCAATAATGAGCTGTCACGACGCACCCATTCAAATGGCTAAACGCCGGAACATGACAGCACCAGAGATGTGGAGCGATGGGAACTCTCACTCCCTGCTGACAGACGCGCCACGGAAGGCAGTCTCTGATCAAACTAAACAGAGTCTTACCATCCAACCCAGCAACTGGCTCAACTGAGTTGAAAATGTACGTCTCTATAAAAACCTGTACACAAATATTACAGCAACTGTATCCATAAGTGCCGAAACATGGAAGCAATCAAGATGTCCCTCAATATGGGACTAAATAGACTGTTGGACACTCATCCGTATAATGGAATATTATTCAGCTATATAGAGAAATGAGCTATGGACTGGGAAAAAAATAAACACAGGAATTGGAAATGCATATTGCTAAGTGAAGGTCCGTGTGGAAAAGCTACATGCTGTCTGATTCCAACATATTGCATTCGGGAAAAGGGAAAAGGGTGAGAGCAGCAGGGATTAAGTGGCTGTATGGGGGAAAGGAAGGGTCCACAGGGGGAGGGAGCCCATGGGTGACACTCGAAAGGGAGACACGTGACATTTGTGTACAACACAAAGAGTGAATGCTAATATAAGCTATGGACTTTAGCTATAAATTATCAATGCTTCATCAATTACAACAACATACCACACTAATTTGAGAAGCCATCCATCGGGAAACTTGGGTTGTCAGGGGAATGAGTATATGAGAGCTCTCTGTACTACCTGCTCAATTTTTCTGTAGACCTAGAACTGCTCTAGTAATAAAAGTCTTTTTTTTTTAATCTTCCTTAAAGGAAAAAGCCGATTTAGAAAATGAGGGAAGTCTCTAGAATGATTTGCTTCCAAATCCCAGGCACAGGGAGAAGCGCTTCGGTGTCAGAGTTGAATGGGTCACTTGGCTTTGAAAAAGACCTCAGACCCATGTGGCTACCTGAAGTTCTGGATGTAGGTATAATCCTCTTCCTTCTGCACCAGATGTGACTTCACCAGGGTATCTCGCAGCCCAAACTTCTGCACCGACAGAATATGAGCTTTGTCTGCTACGGTGATTGTGGAGGAGCTAACCATGTCGGTGATTTCAGACTTCGATTTGTTCTGCCTAGAAACACACACGTAAGAGGATCAGACGTGCATGAGTCCTCCCTGACAGAACACAGGACTGGGAAGCTGCCAAGCACTCAAGGAGGCCACGGCCGAAGGCATTTCCTAAAACCACACTCTTCTGTGCGGAAGGAAGTGCACTCGCACACTGTTGAATGCGCCCTCTGTTGGTACCGTCTGTCTGGAGGGCTTGTTTTTTCTTTCCTTCTGCTAATAGACTCATAGAGCCTTAGACCAGAAGGTGATCTGGAAGTTCATCGAACCTCCTTCCTTCATTTGTCACCTGGGAAACGGAGCCCAGCATCGTCAGTGATTCCCAGCGAGGTTCGAACGCACAGCCGTCTGCGTGCTAGTGCCACACATGATCACCCCCACCCCCGGGTGCTTTCACGTGGAACCTGGCCTGCCATGCACCTATTACGCTGGGATAATGCAGAACAAACGGCCAACGGTCACAAAACTGTTGACTGACAATCATTCAAAGGCCAACGTGAAAAGCACAAGTTGACAAACGAGGGGCTGCAAACAGTTCATGGGGAACAGGTCCATTCTCTTTTCAAGCCACTCTGCTGTAGATTTTTTGAAGCCCCGCACATAGTTGCCTAGCTGAGTACTACGCAACTGCACGAGAAACGCGTTGAAGAATAAAGGGCTAAGGTATATAAAGCATGTAGTAGCATTCAGGTACTTAGCAATTAAGTCCAGGTAAACACGTTATTTACATTTCCCAAGAATGCTCAGAAGTCAACTGAGAACAATAGCTGTAACTACGGCTCAGAGTTCTGGGGTTATTCACTGAAGTGTGAGGGCTTAATGAAAATGCAGTGTCAGAAAGCGGTTTGACCTTGGCCAGATGATTCTCACTAGGACCTGTAGGGGGCACTTGAGTACAGACTTTGAAAGGGGCCTCATTTTAAGGGGGCGGGGGGGCGGAACCAAAACCATTGCTGATTCCAACTCCCAGCACCGGAGAGGGCACAGAACTGCCCAGGAGGCTTGCCAAAGCTGCCAACCTTCATCGAAGCAGAGGGTTACATCTTTCTTTGCAGAGTGACGGGTGGGTTTGAACCACAGACCCTTTTGGTTGGTGATTAAGCGCTTTCGAGACTGCGCGGCCATGAGGGCTTCTAAATAAAACAGGAAGAACTCCGAAAGGAGCGGGAGGGAGGACTCCGCGTGTTTCTACACTGCAGCGTTTCTGAAGAGGCGTGAGACTGCCAGTTTCAAATCCCCGCTCCCCCACCTGGCGGGCGGTTCTGGGGACTTGGCCAAGTTACTAACCCCGTCTGCACCTCAGCTGTGAAACAGAGATAAGGGTGTGCGCCCATGGTGGGTGCAACAAGGAAGCTGGTGGCAGAGCGCCCTGCCTAGTGCCTAGCAGCACAGGAAGTGCTCACAAAAGGGCATTTCTTAGGCCGGCTTCCAGCAGGGTGGAGGGGTTCACGGGGAAGAGGGAGCGGCATTACCTTGTGGACACGCCGTCGGGTTTCTCCTGAGCCCAGGAGCCTTGCTCTCCAAGCAGACCTTTCCCATTTGGCCCTGAACTGTCAACGGTAGAACCACCTAGGAGCAAGAGGGGAAAATGAAAATGGATTCACATCGACTTCGGCCTCTAGTCACAGCTGGGAACGACAGCCCAGAAAGGCAGGATCCACCCCTGTGCGGGTGCCTGGCTGCAACAGCGCAGTCTCCACACAGCGCAGAGAGGGAAAGAGATTTCCTCTGGGTGTCTTGACGGCTCAAGCCAGTCTGCTCCCTTTTATTGAGAGGGAGCGCATTCAAGGAAAAAAAAAAAATAAGACTATGGAAACCTAAGTTCTATCACCTGCTCTACTATTTATTGACCTTGGGCTCCGAGCGAGTCATCGGCCTCTCTTAATCCCAGGAACCTGTCTTGCCCTGCCCTCCTCCCACAGTTACTGTGGGAATCGAGGGTGCTGACATGGGGAGTGAGTGCTCTGAGAGTCCCACAGCACGGTAGGAAATATAAGATAAGAAAGTGAACCTGTTATCATCAACTGCCAGGGAGCCTTCAGCTCTGAGGAGGAGACAGGCCAGGGTCAGAGATCTCGAGTTGGAAGGAGCTCAGGCGGTGTTTCCCAAAGTAGGTGACCCCACCGCCCGGGGGCGCTCTGGAATGGCTGTGGGCAGGAGCTGCGAAAGCAGACGCCTGAATTTTATCCTGGATTATAGGCTACAGTGGAGGAGTTGGCTTGGTTCTTTGTGAATCGTTGTATGGGGGGCTCATACAACTCTGATCACAATCCATACAGACATCATGGTGTCAAGCACATTTGTACATTGGTTGCCTTCATCATTCTCAAAACATTTGCTTTCTACTTGAGCCCTGGGTTTCAGCTCAATAGAGTAGCTTTGAATTGCCAGAGGGGTAATGAGTGATTTTTTTGGTCCTGAAAAGAGGGTGGTGAGGCAAATCCAGCTTGGAGCCTGTGGTCCAAGGGCTCTAGGGAAGGGTTGAGAATGTGAGCTCCAACAAACTCATCTTGAAAACCCCAAGACCCAAGGTCGCCCAACAAAGACAGCACTGAGGGTAAGACATTTACACCTTGAACCTGACAGGGAAGTTCATCTGCTCCTCCAAATCCAAACCTGTCCCCAGGGAACAGCAGGAAGCGGCCACACTGAGTTACTGGCTGGGCACGCGAGGTACAGAAAGGCTCCGGGGAGGCATGAAACACCACTCAAGAATTTTGCTCTGAGGAATATTACTAAACATGGATTGTTTTCAACCGTGCATTAACAAGAACCAGACAAAACAAACAAGCTTTAAAGATGAAAAGCTGAAAGACAACTGCTTGAAATATGAACATAATTACAGTTCAGTCCCTCCACTCAAGCACCAAGGCCCTTCAGCTTTGCTCCTTAATGCCTCTCAAATCATTGCATTCTAACCCCAGCGTGACCGGGCTAGCTCATGTACTTACCGACATCGCACCTGATGACTGCAAAAATCTCTACTCGTCTCCCTGCCTGGAGCAAACGGTTTGCACTTGACTACGAACCTAACACCACCGAGGTCGGTGGTTCAAACCCACCAGTCGCTCTGTAGGAGAAAGAGGAGGCTGTCTGTTCCCATAAAGATTTATGGTCTGGGAAACCCTATGAAGGGATGAATTCAGTGGCAATGGGGTTGGCTGGGGTAGGGGTACTCCCCTGATGAGTAGCAGGTTGAACACACCCGGGACACCACAAAAGAAAGGCCTGGTGATTTGCTTCCATAAAGACTACAGACAAGCAAAACTCTAGAGCAGTGGTTCTCAACCTTCCTAATGCCGCGACCCTTTCATACAGCTCCTCATGTTGGTGAGCCCCCCAACCATGACATTATTTTCATTGCTACTTCAGAACTGTCATTTTGCTATTGTTATGAATCGGGTGACCCCTGTGAAAGGGTCATTTGACCTCCCAAAGAGGTCTCGACCCACAGATTGAGAACTGCTGCTTTAGAGCGTAGTGCTCTTCTCTGTACCTGCGTCTTTAATATGTCATGCTCCCAGCCTGTTCCAGGCTCTGCCGTCACTACAGTCACACAGAGATCCCGTCAGAAGCCCTTTCCCCTTACTGACTCTGCTTGGCCCAGCTAACACCTACACATCGTGGAGGGACATCATTTCTACAGCACGGATAAAACACATAACTACCCTCTAGATCTTTAATATTTCCTCCCCTTACTATTATGGTCTTGGTCTAACCTCATCAATCTTGTTAGACCTGTGTGTGTTCATTTGTACAATAAAGTTCGTTCGATGCATGAAATTGAAATTAGATAAACTCTTCAGAAAGAATAATGGAGTAAGGCTTCTCTGGGGTTTGGGGGGGGGGGGGGCTGATAGCCATGTTGGCTGAATAACCCTGTCTGGGAGAACAAGTAACAGGACAGTAGATGAACGGATACATTGGATGGGATAAGATATGGAGAGAAGGGTGCGGAAGGGAGGGGCTGAAGGGGAGCTGCTATCAAGGAGTTCAAGAAGAAAGAAAATGTTCTGAAAAAGATGGTGGCAGCAATTAGACAATAATGCTTGATCTCACTGAAATATGGATTGCTATTATATTTGTAAGAGCCCCCAATAAAATGATTTAAAAATTTAAATTTAAAAAAAGGGACAAGAGTAAATGTTTTAGGCTTTGGGGGCTACAAGGTCATGTTGTAACTAAAAGTTCTAGGAGTGGCTTGGAAGGCAAATGCAAAGGACGTGTGCCTCGGTGCTGTACCGTGGAAGCACACGGTTATCATTCTGAAAGCAGTCTGCAGCGTCATGGAGGGAACCATCAAGTGAACGACGGCGGTCGTGGGAGCCAGGGTTCTCACTGTTGAAGTTAGACACAGACAGAGGGAGGGGTTAGAATGAGCCATCTGAAACGGATTAGAGCTGGAGACACCGTGTGAAACTCATTGTGGTCTCCCACGGCTAGTTGTTCTCAGAAGCACCTGTCTCACGGGTATTAGGGTTTCCTTTGCAGACTTGTCTATTTTTTGGCCGAAAGGTGATCTCAGGGCGGGGATGTGGGGTGGGGGGGGCGCGGTGTTGAGATCCAGGCTGGAAGGGTGTCTAAGGGCCATAATCTGGGGGCTATGAACTCATTGTAGATTAATGTCAATAGCTGCACCTACAAATCTTTACAGATGCCTGTATATACATGGCTTAGCAAATGCATGGCTTGCCCTTGTGGCACCGTGGATTACACGTTGGCCTGCAAACCACAGGTTCAAGTCCACCAGTTGCTTCATGGGAGACAGGTGAGGCTGTGTGCTCCTGTAAAGACGTACAGCTTGTGGTAATGATTGTGCAACGATTCTTGATGTGATTGAACGATTGAATTGTCTGATATGTGGATTAAGTACCAATAAAACTGTTTAAAAAAAGACTTATAGCCTCGGACACCCTAGAGAGGGTCTCTATGAGCCCAAGTGGACTTGCTGGTAGGGAATACTTTGGACGACGACTACTAGTACATACATACTACTAGTCGTGCATACGTTTCCTTGCCTTGTCGGCTGAGAGGGCCCAGAGGCAACTACACATCAGGAGCACAGTAAGGGATGCATCTGGAGACCAGAGCTTGGTTTATCCGTACCATCTTCCAGTGAAAGAAACCGGAGCTCCTGAGGGAAACGCAGGCCGGGGCAGGAAGCAGACAGGATGAGCCTAGGGCCCCACACCGTGGCAGAAGATGAAGACTTCTTCAAATATGTCTGAACAAAATCCACGAGTCCTCCGAAAGCATGCCCATGGCCAACAATGGGGAGATGTGAGTGACCAAGTAAATGGCGAAGAGCTGGATTATCACCCAAGTATCCAACAAATACCCACGAATCCATGCTGACATAAATAAATGTGCCAAGGAGCCACAGGGAAGCAGGTAAAATGCGCCCTGCAGAAGGATGCCAGGTAATTGAGTGATGCTCCTCCCTCAAGGGGAGGAGCAGGATGTGGACCAGTAAGTGCCTGCCTGCCTCCGAGCAGTGTGGACAACCATGACGTAGCCAGGGGATGAGCGTTTTCACAGCAACAGCGGCAAGTCATGGACGGGGAAAACGCTATTTCCCTCCCATGGCCTTCCTCCCAGAAGACCATATCCCGAGTCCAGGCAGGAGAAGAGCACCAGCCAATCGCCAGTGGAAAGGTCGCTCCGCAAACCGGCAGACCAGCACTCCGCCACGACGTTGGTCAAGGGGAGTCTGGGCAACTGACACAGCCAAGAGGAACCAGGCCCAGGACAAAACCTAGACCTCCTTCCTAACTCCGCGCTGGTCCCCTCAACCCCGAGTCTAATTCATCAGCAGTGCCAGCAAGTTCTACCTTTAAAATCAGGCCCCACCGACGACAGCTAGCAGAGCCTCGTCTCGAGCCCCAAGTGCTCTGCCAGCCCGGGCGAGGTCCTCTCGGCCGAAGCCGTAGCACAGAGGGCAGCAGCAGCTCATCAACCACCCCAGGGTGCACAGGACCTGCCAGGGGGTGGCTAGCATGAGTTTTAAGGACTCTTCCTCTGTCTGGGCTGCTGTCCCCAGGGACACCTCCTCACCTCACACTAGCTGAGGCTGGAGTTCTTTCCAGCTGGCAAAGACCAGTCAAGTTTGGGTTTTTTTTTTCTTCAGCAAATGGACTCACATTTGGGGGCCATACACGTTCTGTGCTGTGGCACTGGCTGCTGCTGGACGCAGAATATATCGAGGGCCTAGAAACAAAGGGACTGGCCCTCGGAGCCCCACCTGTCACCATGACTGCCAAGCCACTCGAGCTGCACCTGGGCAAGGGCAGCCCCCCACCCCCCCCACCGTGGAGGCCTGACCCACAGGGTGTGTGCTAGGTCTGCGATGGCTTCCCACCTGAGACACTCCCAGGATGCACCCTCCTAGCCCTTCCCCCACTCCTACCGCTTCTATGTTCTATGGGGGCCAGTATCCCACACCCATTCTTCCTGCCCAAACCAGACAGGGCTGGGGCTGGGGCTGGGG
>NW_022111357.1:5794440-5798294 GCF_000313985.2 Echinops telfairi | reverse complement strand
GATGTATTAGTGTCCCCTGTGAAAGGGTCGTTCAACCCCCATAGGGGTCGTGACCCACAGGTTGAGAACCCCTGCTATATACGGTTTCGGGGGGGGCTTAGCTTAGTCACGCACTGGGCTGCAATCAGCATGCGAAGCAGTTCGAAACCACCAGCTGCTTGTCGGGAGAAAGAGGAGGCTTTCTCTTCCAGTGAAGCGCTGCAGTCTGGGAAACTCACACGTAGCCGTTCTACCCTGCCCTGTAGGGCGCTCTGCGCAGGACTGACTCGGTGGCAGAGGGTTAAAGTACCGATCAACTCAAACCAACCACTCGCTGCCACCAAGTTGAGCAGACGCGTAACGATCCCACAAGGCAGGGCAGAACTCCCCCTGGGAATGTCCAAGACTGTAACGCGTTATGGAAGTAGAAAGTAGAAAGCCCCGTCTTTCTCCCATAGGGTGGATGGTGGTTTTGAACTGCTGGCCTTGTGGAGTGTAGCCCAGCAGGTAACTCCTACACCTCCCGGGCTCCTTTAGTACTGATACGACATTAAATGTTATCCACCTACTGGGTGCCATTCCCACTAGAACCACGCTCTCAGAAACACAGACTTGGCTCTGCCCCCTCCCCGGTGCATGGGCCAGGCGGGTGTCTGGTGCACAGTATGCACTGGGTCGCGCAGGAAGAATCGGGAAACTGAAGTCGAAGCGGGCTCTGAATTACTTTCTGGTGTGACTTGACAGGGGACTTCCTCTCCCTGGGCTTCAGTTTCTTCAGCTATAAAGCAGTGACTTCATGCTAAATAGCTCACGGGTTTTGTAATGTGCAAAGGCACTTGCCCTTTTCAAAGGAAGGGATGCAGACCATGGGCTCGGTTTCTGCTTCCTGGGGGTGCCTCCTGGGCACTCCCGGGATTTTGTTCCTTTGGTCACTTCCTTCTCACAGCTAGACTGAAAGGACACCACCTAGGGACAGGCAGGCTGTGCCTGTGGACTCAGCTCACCCCTAAAGGTGGGTAGTGTAAGTCAACAAGTATTGCCACAAAGTCGTGGAACCCTTTATAAAAAACATTCCTATGTGAGGCTACTGTCTCTTGACATACCCTCACCTAGGCCGTGCACTTCTGAAAGTGATGTTAACCACCCTGGAACCCTTCCCTGAAGGGAGCCCTGGTGGCGTAGTGGTTACAAGCTGAGCTGCTGACCTCAAGGGAAGCAGTTTGAAACCACCAGCCGCTCTGCAGGGCACCGATGAAGCTTTCTACTCCCACACAGAGCTAATGTCTCAGAAACCCACAGGGGAAGTGCTACCTGGGCCTGGAGTCGGAATCGGCTCCTGCTGCTGCAGTGGCTTAAGCGCTCGGCTGCCAGCCCCACAGTTACCCGGCCATTTCAGGGGAGAACGGTGAGGTGGCCTGCCTCCATGGAGAGTCACGGGCTGGGACACCCTAGAGGGCTGCTTGATTCTGTCCGATCCGGTCGCCATGAGCCCTACTTGGCGTTGAACCCTTACACAAAGGATTAAGTCTGTGCCTTCTGACTCACCCCTCAGCCAGACAGCAGTTTTGTGAGGCTATTGTCATCCTCAGGAGACTCAAAGCGCATGCCTTCTAAATGCTCTTTGAGTTCTGGGGACCAAAAAAAAAAGTCTGAAGGGGCAAGGTGAGGGCTGTAGCTGAGGTGGGGGTTCCCAACAAAATGCTCCCCAGGCGCACGGGCATTTCTGGGATGGGGGAAATTCCTCAGCAAAACGTTCTTTTTAAAAAAAAATCATCTTATTGGGGGCTCGTACAACTCTTAGCACGATCCATCCATCCATCCATTGTGTCAAGCACATGTGTACATTCATTACCCTCATCATTCTCAACAGCGAAACTTTCTTAACCTTTTGCTTAACACGGCTTCCTAGTAAGCCCCTAGGGTCATCCTGTAAACGTCTATTGATGCCTCTGGAATACCAGAAAACGGTCACCGGAGTGTGGGAGCCGACGTCTCACCTTTCATTCTCATTGGCACATCCGGTCCCCCCTCAGAAAGCACTCTTTGGACTGGACTTCTTCTTTTTTTTAAAGACACCCTAAAGAGACTAACAAGACTGTAGCCGAGAAACCATGTCTGCAACCACGCACTGCTCGCAGAGACGTGCTTCAACATATTTGGCTTGAAATAATGCCCCCCCACGGATGAGCTGGAACCCCGGTAGCAATAGTTTTCGAGGGGCGGTGCACTGCAGGAAAGCCGCCGTGTGCGCCCTCTGCTCTCACACGCGTCTCTCTCGCGCCCGGCCCCACAGCACTGGAACATCCGCGGTGGTGACTGTGTGGAAACTGAAGGCAGGCTGTGGGGGGATTCCCAGCTACCCGGCAATCTTCTCGGAATCTCTTCTCGCCACAGTCTGACCCGGAAGCTGGCTATTAGCCGTTCTGTCCCAAATAAACCTTCACGTCTTCTAGTTCCTCTCTGCTCACAGCTTCCAGCTCTCTCTCCTCTCTTGCTCTCCTACTCCACTCTGACCCCCACCCGGTGTCACCCAGCAGAAGAAGGGTCACCGATGTGCGTCCAGTCATCAAGCCCTTTCAATCCTCTCCCTTACACGTTACACCTGGCCCTCTTCTCCATCCTCTATCCCCTTCTCTAAGCCCACTCATAATTTGCCTGCCTTCTTCTCACTGCCCCCTCACACCCCTGCGAAGGGCAGCCCTGGCAGAAGATCCCTTGGTAACTGGTCTTTAGAAGGAGGCCCAGACCTCCACTGTAGACAAGCATCAACACAAGCAAACAAGCTCACTGCCACGCAGTCGATTCCAACTCATAGTGGCCTTATGGAGGGTGTCTGAGACTATTCTTTATGGGTGCAGAAAGTCTCACCTTTCTCCGGAGGAGAGGCTGATGGGCTTGAACCACTGATCTCATGCTTAGCAGCCCAAGGCTTACCTCCCAGCACCACCAGGGCCCCTGGGTGCAGACAAACTCAAAACCCACTGTCATCAAGCCATAAACAACTCCTCCCAATGCCTGTGTAGGGTTCTGAGGCTATAAATCTTTATGGGAGCAGATGATCTTGCTCACCATGAGCAGCCGGTGGGCTCGAACTGGGGCCCTCAAAGTTAATAACCCACTGAGTAACCAACTACACTACCGGGGCTCCTTCATGGCAGACGAAGACCTTATCATTAGCCCCAACGACCTCTCCAGTCCATTTCCAACTTCTCTCTTTCCCTCCTTCCGTCACATCAAAACAATTCCTATTTTCGGCCGTCGCCCTTTCACCCCACCCTCTGGTGTCCTGGTATAGGCTCGGGCACCTCCCCACCCCACTTGCGTGTGGTAACTTCGACTCAACCTTCAAGACTCAGCTCAGCACCATCTCTATCACAAGGCCTGCTCTGGTCCTGGCCTCAGGTTCTCAAACCCCCAGTGCTTACCTCTGCCAAGGCGTTTGTCACACTAGACGCATAACTGTGTTTTCACTTGGCTTATCTCTTTGGCTAGACCACAGACTCCTTGGGAGTGCCCAGCTCACCCCAGGCTTACACGTCAGCCAGCCAGCAAACACAAATGAACAAACAGCCTTGCTGCCCTGATGAAGCTCCCGGTGGATTCTGGGTGGGTTCTTGTTGGCCAGAGTTAAAAATGAAAGCACTTCCCAGGAGAAGCCCGCTAGGTCAGCTGTCCTAACAACTGTGACAACAGGAAAGGTCCGATTTTTCTTGGAGATCCTGTGTCTCAGAGAGCCACTGCCTCTCCTCCCAGCCTCGCCCTAAGCAGACCCTCGGGCTCCTCCCGTAGCCCAGCCAAAAGCAACAGACACTAAGACAGCTCTGCAGGCCCCATCTGACACCCCAGGGACAGGGAGGCGGGTGGAGGGCAGGAGC
>NW_022111357.1:5770937-5794040 GCF_000313985.2 Echinops telfairi | reverse complement strand
GAGGACACAGCTGTGTGCATAGGCACCACGAGCTTATAAATGCCCATACGCCTATACAAATACATACGCCCAGAGAAAAGTAGACAGGCATACATCAAAACCGTAGCAGTAGTCTGTCCTCACAAGCGAGGGTTGCCTTTCCTCGTTCGCTTCGATGTCCTTTCAAAGTGAGCCACGGCACGAGTCTTGGACGATCACAAAAGGCTGTATCGGGGACACAGGCTTTGGAGTCAGACACTCTTCGGGCCCTGCCACCTCCTGGCTAGGTACCCTCGGGCAAGTGATCTAACCCTCCTAGGTCACATGACTGATGTCTTCTTCTTCCCACTGTGCATGTGAGGCTCCACCCCTCACTGCGTGGCCGAAAGATGCTCTGCAGGCCAGCTCAGACCTGTCAAAGGCTCAGTTCTACCAAACGAACTCAATTTCCAGAGCCCAGCAACTAGGGGTCAGTGAAAAAGAGGAAGAGCCTCCACGAAAGGGGCTGGCGTGGCGGCTCCAACAACGGGCTCAGACACAGCAACGGCTGTGCAGACGATGCACGCCGAGGACGTGTTTTGGCTGCTGAGCGCAGGCCGCTACCAGAACGAGCAATCACCAGCAGCACTTCCCCACCACAAGCCTGGCATCAACTTGACATCTGGGCTTTCCATAAAACTGGGCATCACGGGAGGAAACAAACACTTCACTCAAAACAAAACCCAGGTACCTCCTGTCTTTAGAGAACTGTCCAAGCAGCAGCAGCAGCAGCGTTATTTCTTAATTCAATTGTTCCTTCCGTCTCCTTCTCATGATTCTTCTCCTCCTCTCAGCCCCTTACTTATTTGCAGGTACTCCCAAGATCTCGACCAGAGCTACCCAACAGAACTTTCTGTGATGACGGAAATATTTACACTGTAGTCACTGCCCACAACAGAATACTTAAAATGGGGCTCGAGCAAATGAGAAACTGTCCACTCTAGCAAATTTAAACTTAAAAATAGCCGCATGTGGCTAGTGGTGATGACCACGGACCATGTAGAGCTTGACTCTGTTCTTCCTCCTTTATAAGGAGGACCATTAGACATCTTGCTTAATTCTGCTGAGCTGCAGAATTGAGGCCAGCTCTGCCCGAGTTCAAACCCTGCACTGCTCACTGGACATTTCCCCCAGATGTTCTGGATGCAGGAAGCTCCCAGGAAAAGTTGTGGCTTCACCTCTGGGTCCCTTCCCCGAGCTCTCCCTTCTGTCACCAGCCAGGTTTGCAATCCTGCTATCTGCTCACCCTTCTCCTGGGGCCCCAAAGACCAGTCAGTCATCAGCCTCTTCTTCCTCACAGCTGCCTTCCTCCGGGGCATCAGCTCCTCATTTGTAAACCTCAAGGCTCATCCAGCTAAGAGATCTTCCCATTTCTCCCTACCCAACCAGACCTTCTGGACTTGTCCAAGGTCAGCCAGTGTCATCTCTCCTTGCTATAAAACTTCCCAGATGCCAGGTCCAAACTGGTTAAACAGCATACAAGCCCTCTCTCTCACCAATCCACCACCCAAAGAGCCCGATCTAAACAGACAGGTTCCCCCTGCTCAACACCCTCTCTCTTGTCTCCATCTCAAAGCCTGTCCTCCTTTCTGACCACTGGAAGCTCCGTCATGACGCCCTTTTCAACCATATCAATCCTCGGCAGTCCTTTCTCTGAGTTCTGGAAAGAGCCCAGACTGTGGAGTAAAATGTTGTTCCCTGTTCAGAGGCCGTCCACTCAGTTCTGACTTAGGGCAACGCCTTGTACGACAGATAGAAACCGTCCTGTTCTACTCCTCCCCCACCAGTGTTGCTACACTTGAACCCATGGTTTCAGCCACGCTGTCAGTCCATCTTGTTGAGGGTTGTATTAGTCTAGGTACTTTGGAGAAACAAATCCACAGCAACTCACGTATAAGAGAGAGTTTTATGTAAAGAAAATGTGCATCACGAAGACATCCCAACCTAATGCTGCCCAAGCCCACAAGTCCAACATTAACCCATTAACCCAACACCAGTCCACAAAGTCCTCCACCTCACAAAACAGAGGCAATGATGCCAACTGCAGGAGGAAAGGTGAGTCAGTGAACAAACAAGCATCTCAGCACTAGCAGGGGTCTCCACATGGCTGCTCCAGCACCCAGGGCTGCATCGGAATAGAGCCATGCGGCTTCTCCTTGGGGATGTCTTGTAGGAAGTCAATCTTGCAAGATGAAGCAGGGAACTGCTAAGGCAGCTGCACCCTGGTGCGACCATCACAAAGCAAGAGACCCGAGAACTAGAAAGGCATTGCTCACCACCCATTTATCCCTCCGCCTTTCAATTAGCCCCACATGTGATTATCAGCCAGGCTGGCACAATTAACTAACTCAAGGGTCTTCCTCTGTTTTCCTGGCTCCCAAATTTTCCCTATCGCAATGTCCTTTTCCAGGGAGTGGTTTCTCCTGACAACATGTCCAACACATAAGCATTGATTGTGGGATCCAAGCAAGGCGAAATCCTTGACAACTTTCATCTCTTCTCCCTTTATCATGATGCTGTCTATTGGCCTGGTTGTGAGGATGTTGGTTTTCTTTACAAGGAGTTGTGGTCCATAATGAACACTGCAGTCTTTGATGTTCATCACCAGGTGCTTCAAGGCCTCTGGGCTTTCCATAAACAGAGTTATGTCATCTGCATACTGTAGCTTGTGTTCCTCCAATCCTGGTGTTGTGTTCTTCTTCAGAGTCCAACTTCTCAGACCATTGACTCAGCATACACCTCGACACACACCGTTCCTGATCTGAAAGCACGCTGTCTTCCCTGGTTTTGTTCGAATAGCTGCCTCCTGTGCTGGATACAGAGATTCTATAGCAGCACATTCAGTGTCCTCGAATCCTGTTCTTTACGTCATCCATACTTTGTTATGATCCACACAGTCAAATGCCTCTGCACAGTCAATGAAGCACAAGCCAATATCCTTCTGGTATTCTCTGCTTCCATCTGACATCAGCCATGTCCTCTTCTGAATCCAGTTTGGATTTCTGGAAGCTCCCTGCCGGTATACCACTGCAACCATTGATTGTATTCTGCATACATTTCATGTGATATTGGTACTTTCATGTGATATTGATACTGTTCAATAATTTCCATACGCTGCTGGGTCATCTTTCTTTGGAATGAGCATAAATATGGATCTCAACCAATCAGTTGGCCAGTCTTCCAGACTTCTTGGCATAGACAAGTGAGTGCTTCCACTGCATCAGTTTGTTAAAACCTTTCAACTGGCACTCTGTCAGCTCCTGGAGCCTTGGGGTTTTTTGCTAATGTTTTCAGTACAGCTTGGACTTCTTTCCCCAACACCATTGGTTCTTGATTGCACGCTCCCCTTGAAATGGTTGAATATAGTGTTAGACCGGGTAGACTAGAGAAACAAATTCATAGACACGCATATGTATATAAGGAAGAGGTTTATGTACAAGAGCAGTTGAATATTGAGAAAAGGTCCCAGCCTAAGTCCATAAGTGTGGGGGGAGGTCAGATGCGCAGGCATTCCCTCCCCTGAAGGCAACCAGTTGCCAGACTGCTGTCTCATCCCACCACGGGTGGGCCTGCTCCCTGCCTCTGGGGACAATGGACAGGCTCCTGTAGGAGGGGTTTGCACCCTACTGATAATGGTTAGACCCAGAGACCACCCCCTAGACCACCCTCTCATTGCTGTGTAACCTATAGTGCAGCTCCTCCCTGTGATGTATGTCTCTACCTGTAATTAGTGGGCTGGACTCCCCCAAAAGGTATATAGGTGTGAGTCAGCAATACAGATCGTTCTCTAGCTCTGAGCTCCTTGCTGCTCACTCCCTGGTCACTCTCCTCTCCCTTGTTCCCTTACCCTCCTTCCCTTCCCCCTCTCTCCACATGGACCACCAAGCTGGGCTGAGGTGAGCAATGCTACCATGTAACGTGTCTGACTGTATTATTGTAATATCTCTCATGCTCTCGATGACTTTAATATAATACTTATATATCTCAACCGTACAATTGTGCATTACTGAATCCGAGTAGTTACAATAGGATTAGCAGCGGGTGGGGGCTGGCACCCCACCTCCCTCCGAGTCAATTTTTAATTTAATACTACACATAAGTCCAATATAGCCCATTCGTCCAATACCAATCTTATAGAGTCCTCTTCAGACTCACAAAACACATGCAATGATGCCGAATGCAGGAGGATCACAGGCCACTGGGTTGGAAGTCTTGTGGATCCAGTGGTGTTGTAAGCATCTCAGTACTGGCAGGGGTCTCTGTGGTTTCTCCGGCTCCAGAGGTCTGGTTGCATCAGGGTAGGTCCATGTGGCTTCTCCAACTCCCAGGGTGTAGCGCCATGTGTCTTGTCAGTAGAGTGTCTCACAGGGAAAGAGCAAAGAGAAAGGTGTCTTCTGCCTCCAAGGAGGAAAATACAGGAGTTCCCAGCATTCTCAGAAGGCCATGCCCACACAGAGGCCTCACTGGTTATATCTTGACAGGCCAGACTCCACCCTTTACTCGTAATACTCTCAAGTCCCAAACTGACACTGGATTATGAACTACCACAGATATCTACCACTGCCTCTTTGTAATGTGACTCTGACTGTTTTACTGGCTCTGTCCATTCACTACCTGATGCAAAACCACAAACAAATTCCTTAACGTTCCCTGTTTGGAAAATGGGAGTGTCACCACCACGCTTTCAGAGAAATGAAAAGATCAAACAAAGGAAAGCCATACATGAACTAAAAGTCTAACACAATGCCTGGTATACACGGTAACCCTTCGTTCTTTCCCCTTTTCTCATCCCTCCTGCTCTGACAACAGCGATTCCCCGTTAGCAACCTAGGTGTGAGGTGTTTTATGTACTATTTCTGATCAATTATTGCCCTCATTTTACAACGACGACAGTGGAGGTCCACAGCAGATTGGATATGTGGTCAAGGAGACCAAGCCAATAAACAGCACCACTGACATTAAAATCTAGATCGGCTGGACACCAGCGCCACCCTGCCACCTCTTTTGCCAACACAAACACAACTTCCGTGGAGCTCAAAACCTGTGGGGTGAGCACTAGGGGGATACAAGGGTTAAGTGGGTTAGGATTACCAAGCAAAAGCACTGCCATGGTTGCCACAGGATGAGTGGGCATGAGGCTGTTGGCAGCTGGGTGGAAACCATGTTCCACCCTTCCTGAGCATCTACTAGCTGACTGTAGGAAGGGGCGGCCCTCCTATCTTCTCAGTCGCTGGCCTTTGCATTCCATTTCAGCACACTGGCAGAACCTGCAAGACCATGTGAACAGAAGCCTTGCGAGCCAGGTGCTCCGAAAGACCAGAAAGCTCTAACCAGCGGGATGGTTGGCCCAAAGCTTGCCGGTGGTGCCAGGCTGTGCACACACAAGGTGGCCCTGTCCCCTGGGCTCTCGCAGCCCAAGACAGAGGAACACATACCGGACATGGATACATTCAAATCACAGGGAGATAAACAGACGCAGAGCCAACTACCCAGGCTGTGTTCAAGATCATGACAGTGATAATATCCTTAGTAATGTTAATACTAAGCATTATCCTTAGTGATGTTAATACAATTTTGCCACAGTGTAAAGCAAATGTGTACAGCTTTCAATGTGCCAGACACTAATTTAAATACAGATAGTTAATCCCTAAAACTATTCTATGAAGCAAGGACTATTATGAGCTCCACTTTACAGACCAGGAAACAAATGCAGAGAGATTAAGCAGCTTGCACAAACGCATGTATATCTTAAGTAGCACAGAGCAGATTCAAACCCCTAAGTCTGGGAGAAGCATATGTTTTATTTGTTTAATTATGGTAAAAATATACATACCAAATGATTTGCCATCTCAACATTCTTCACTGAGGATGTTTTTAATCAATAAGCTATGTCACCTATCTGAAAACGGAAGGGTTCAGAAAGTGTTTCTGGAAGGAGAAATAACTCCTGCAGAAGCAGAAACAGAGCATTGTGGTTCAGGAACAAGTAATAGCAAGTAGTATAAATGAGTAGAAATGAGCAGCCTACTTCGAAAAGCATTGATAGGTACAAAAAAGAGGCAAGCATTAGCTACACAGAAACCCTGACTTCCATCCTAACTCTGTCATTGGCCAGCTGTGCCATCCCAGACCTATTACCTACCTACCCTCTCTGAGCCTCAACTGCTCCATCTGAAAAATGGAGACTCACTCGTACAACTTGTGACAGTGGGAGGTCTACAGACTCACAGCAAGCTGTTAATAACAAATGGGAAGTCCAGGACAACAAAAAAGTGGGTGATGGGAGAGGTTGGACAGTGTAAGATATGACAAAATAATAATAATTTATAAATTATCAAGGATCTGTGAGTGAGGATCAGGGAGGGAGGAGAAAAAATGAGGAGCTGATACCAAGGGCTCAAGTAGAAAGCAAATTTTGAGAATGATGAGGGCAACATATGTACAAATGTGCTTGACACAATGGATGGATGGATTGTGATAAGAGTTGTACGAGCCCCCAATAAAATGATTTTTTTTTAAAACAAAAAACAAATGGGAAATCTAATCATATTGGCAGTCATACATTTAGGCCCAAACTATAGGACTTTGACCGCCATGTGGCATTTGGACTTTATGCAGATGGCAAAGGAAAGGTGTGGCTATGCAGAGGACATAGTACACAAGCCTGGGAGTTCTTGAGAGAGCCCTGTAGCATGGGGTAGCCAGCATTTTACTTTAAAAATGGAAAGAAGGATTTCTGTTTTAGCCAGGGCACCATCTCAAATAGTTATTATGCTCTTAAAAGTCAAGTAACCATGCTTAAGTTTACTTTCTGTTCCTTTAAAAAAAAAAAAAGATACTTATCACTATCTCATGGTTAGAAGATAAAAGGCACACCGATTTCCTTGTCATTTAGACTGGACAGAAACATCTCTGAAAACACACCCTGAGAACCTGTGAACCCTGGAATGAAAATCATTCCCGCGCCGGGAGAACCCATTTCAGTTAACAAGGTGGAAACACAAGAGTTCGGCTTTCAAAAGGGACGAGCATGGTGCAGTTCTTTGACGGCTACAAATCAGTGGTGAGAGGCTTCTGCAGAGACTGCATCTTTCCCCCAGCACGCTGCCCTCGCGGGGCCTTGGGTGAACGTCTGTGGTCTGGTGATAAAGCTGAAAGAGAAGTGGGCCAGAGCAGAGCCGGAAGAAGCGGGGGAGGGCTGAGCAAACATGCCCAAAGAGGAAGGGACTGGGATTCTTCAGGGCTACAAAAAACTTTGGATTACAAACGGAATAGGGTCTCTCCATATAGGGCCTGCCTCTGTGGATTAGAATCGACTGACAGCACGTAACAACTACTACAATTCCACCAAAGGCTGATACAAGAGTCATGGTGGAGCATCAATTAAACACTTGGCTGATAACCAAAAGTTTTGTGTTAGTCCATGTAAAGCAGAGAAACAAATCCATGGACACTCATATGTATATAAGACAGTTTTATATAAAGAGTAATTGTACATTAAGAAAACATCCCAACCCAGTCCAGTCCAAGCCATAAGTCCGATATTAGGTCATCTGTCCGATACCAGTCTGAAAAGTCTTTTCAGACTCACGAAACACATGCAATGATGCTGAATGCTAGACAATCACAGGCCAGTGGGTAGAAAGTCTTCGGATCTAGTGGCGTGGTAAGCATCTCAGCACTGGCAGGGGTCTCCACATGACTTCTCTGGTTCCCAGAGCACGGGGTCTATCAGCGCAGTGCCATGTGTCTTGTCAGTAGAGCGTCTCCAAGGGAGTGAGCAGTGAGAGAGTCTCTCCCGCCTCCAAGGAGCAAAAAACAGGATTTCCCAGAATTCTCAGGAGAAGGCCATGCCCACACAGAGGCCTCATTGGTCCTACATTGACACCGGATTGTGTAACTACCATAAGATTGGTGGTTTGAACACACCCGTCTAGAAAGCCCCAACCTATCACAAGCAGCTCTACCCCTTCCTGCAAGTCTCATGAAGTAGAAATGGATTCGAAGGCACCAGCAACACCTGATGAGCCCGGTGTTCAGCTGGCACTGGGGAAGGAGAGAGGATGCCAAACTACCAAGAGCAGCAGGGTGCACTGCTGGAGCCAGCATGGAAGAGGTGAAAAAGAACAGGGCTTTTTTCTCCAGCTATGGGCAGCAAAGCGGTTTATCAGAGGAAATGAAGGTGAGAGGTGGCAGATAAGACTGAGAAAGGGGGTTGGAGCTGGGCTCTGCAGGACGCAAATGCCACACTAAGGCGTCTGAACTGTATTTCATGTTGCAGGCAACGAGGTGTGGCACAATAACCAGGTTCCTACTGAGATAGTTCAGGCAGTCAGATAACACCAAGACGTGGGGGTAAGTGTCAATGTGGGCACACAGAAGCACTGCAGAAAAGGAATGGGCAGAATCTGGTTCGCTTGGGCAAGAAGAAAGGGTGACCACGTCACTACAGGAAGCGAAAGAAACCTAGACTCACAGCCATCAAGTCGATCCCAACTCCTAGAAACCCTCTAGGAGGTTAGAACTGCTCCTGTAACTCTTTCTCCCTCGGAGTGGCTGGTGGTTTCAAACTGCTGACCTTGCAGTTAGCAGCCCACTACTCCACCAAGAAAGAGAAACTAGAGAGGGGGAATGAGTAAAAAGGACAGTGAAAGTAGTTCTTATTTGGAAGTAACTTGTGGCAGTTACGTAACCTCGCGTCAACTTGCAAAGGGGTGCAGTCTAGCCTGTCAATCAGGCCACAGCCAATGAGGCCTCTGTGTGGGCATGGCCTTCTCTTGAGGATTCTGGGAACTCCTGTATTCCTCCCTGGAGGCAAGAGACTCTCTCTGCTTGGTCTTCCTGCTGACAAGCCACATGGCAACCCTGATGGAAGCAGAGCCCTGGGAGCTGGAGGAGCCATATGGAGACCCATGCCAGCGCTGAGATGCTTCCACAAGACTTTCCATCCACTGGCCTGTGATCTTCCTGCATTCGGCGTCATTGCATGTGTTCTGAGTCTGAAGAAGAAATTATAGACTGGTAGTGGACATATGGGCTAATATCAGACTTATGGACTTCATCTGGACTAGGCTGGGATGGTTTCTTAATATATAATTACTCTCTGACATAAAGCTCTTTCTTTTATATATATGAGTGTCTCCCTGGATTTGTTTCTCTAGTCCACCCGGACTAACATATAACTAACTCAGCTAGGGCAGAACTTGAAGAGGGCAGTCAATTCTCAACTCTTAGAAGTGGACATTTGCAATCTGGAAATATGCAGGGGGTACCCTCTCCCAAAATGGATTTCCACCGCCAAAGCTATGTATTTGGGTTTTGTTTTGTTTTTTAACAAAACAACCTTATCACCTTCAAAGTATTCTCCATTACACTTATTATATTTGCTATTCCATTCTTGGAAACAGTTTTCAAACTCATCTGTTTGGATGGCTAACAACACCTCCCTCATTTTATTTCTTCACCTCACCTACCTTTTCAAATCACTGTCCTTTCGTGTCCCTCTTCATTCTCAGAAACAAAAAGAAGTCACATGGAGCAAGGTCAGGTGAGTAAGGTGTGTGGGACAAAAGAGGATGCTGTTTTTTTGCCTAAAATTGGTGCACTGAGATGGCTGTGTGAGCAGGTATACTGTCATGGTGGCAAAATCAGCCCCCTATCTGCCACAAATCAGGCCTTTTCTGTCACACACTGTTACACGATCTTTTCAGAACCTCTAAATAGAAAGCTTGATTAACAGTCTGACTTGGTGGAACGAACTCCAAATGCACTGAGTTGATATTTTTGTCCGTTTGAGAAGTTGATGGACATCCAGAATGAGGTTTATCATCAATCGACACTTCACCTTTTTTTGAAATGAGAAAACCACTCACACACTTGAGTTTTTCCCATAGTGCTGTCCTCGTAAGCTGTTCAACATCACAACAGTTTCTCTGGCATTTTTCCCAAGCAGGAAACAAAATCTCACAGCCACACACTGTTCTCTTAAATTGGCCATCACAAAAAAAAACAAGGTTTGAGCAAAACTGCTCTTACGAAAAAATTCACTGTGACCAAAGAGAACCTTCCCAGGTGACGCCACTGGGTGCACGAACTCAGAGTGAGTTGTTTGATGCACACCTAGTGGGGAAAATGTGTACTATGAAAGCTCGGCTCTGCTCAGTGCAATTCAGATTTTGTGGGGGTACCCCTCTGTATTCCCCAAACTTAAAAAAAAAAGTCACTGTCACATCAAATCCAACTCAAGGCAACTGTGTGTGTGGCAGAGTAGAATCACACACCATAAAGTGTTCAGCAGCTGATTTTTCACAAGTGGGGCCCCAAGCCTTTGGGTAGATTTGAACCTCAAGCCTTTGGGCGAGCAGCCTCCTGAATTAACTGTTTGCACTGTCCCGGGTACCCAAAGGAATGTGCCCCTCAACAAATGATTTAGCCATCCTAAATCCCCTCAGAGATGCCAAATCCTGCACCACGGAGTAACAGACTCTGTTCAAGTCCTGTCATCAGCTTCTCAACGAACGAGCGTCATCTCTTTCCTGATTGCCAGCGTTAGCTGCATACGCATCCGCCACTCAAGTCCACAGAATTGCTTCAGTGTATTTTCAGCACCCAAGACAAACATGCAAGGCCCCCCTCTGATAAATATTGATGTCCTGCTCTTCCTGAACTGTCCACGCGAGGGCTTTTCTGTGCGAAGCTCCAGAGAGTGCTGGGGGTCACCGTCACTGCTCTTGCTCTTGACTCCCACAGCAGAATTCCAAAACAAGCTGTTTATCGGAGGAGAAGGGGGGCAGTCTCCCGGGACTTTTAGAGAACAAGCACCAGGCTAAATGGGATACAGAAAGAAAGTGGAGACAGAAAAGACAAAAGGAAGAAACAGACACCGCTCTCTTTTAAGGAAACCAAGTGACACCCCCCCCAAATGTAAGCATCGTTTGTTCAGCAGCCTGCAGAGCTTCCCGCCCCGGGAGGTGATAGATGAGGTCTACCTCCAGGATTACAGACGCCAACTCATTTTCTCTGTGCTGAAAGGGTGAGCTGGCCACTCGGGTGTGACTTATCCATGTTGGTCACGCAAAATCCCGGAACTGAGAGAGAGAGGAGGGAAGGGGGGGGGGAATCCAAGGACCGTTTTCCAACATATTCTCTGGCCTTCTACGCTCCCTGCTGGTAATCTAGGTTACCCTTTAGGCTACCGGAGATATAAATAGCTCTCATTTCCTTTCTCAGGCCAGGGCGACTTTGAATTCTTTGTTTCCTGGGTCTAGGGAAAACACACAGAACATATTTCATTCTAAATCTGAGTTACTACAAGCTGGCTCGCCTTGAATCAGCCATGAATCAACTACGGAATGAGAAAACCACTTCTAAAGACTACCCTTTGCTTTCTATGACCCCTTTGTGAAATTAGTCCAGCCAGAATAGCCCGACAGGACTTCTGCAACCTGTTCCCTTTCCAGGGGCGGGCTCAGACCCTCCGGCACACCTCCCGTTTGCAGGTGCCTGGGCTGGGGCTCCCGGTGAACATTTTGCCTAAGGGGTTGTTCTCTGGCATGTCTCCTGAGTCAGACCCGTCTTTCTGACTGAGAGCAAAAGCGGCACAAAGAAGAATCGTGAAGGAAACCCAAGAGGCCCTGTCGACAATTGCTACCTGCCTAAGGCCAGTGCAGCATTCTGGGTAACCAGAGAAGGCCAGATGGTCAGGTGAGCATTCTGCCACACAACCAGAGCGTGCAGCTCCACAGGCAGCGCAGGGACTATCAAGCTCGCCCCGGTGTTGTTCTTGTTCTTGACGGAGGCAGTTCTGACTCACAATGACGCTGTGCTGACAGAGCTGAACTCCTCCATATGGTTTTCAAGGCTACGATCTTTTAAAAATAGGCTTGTCTTCCAAGGTGCACTTTTGGGTGGGTTGGAACCACCAAGATTTTGGCTGGTCGTCGAGAATTTTAACAATCTGCACCACCCAGGGCCTCTTAAACGCACCCTGTTATTGTTGCTATTAGGTCTAATTGGTTCCAACTCATAGCAACCCGGTGCAAAACAGATGGAAACACTGCCCTGTTCTGCACCATCCTCACATTCTCCATGTGAGCGCTCACTGTTGCCGCCACTGTGTCAGTCTATCTCCTTGAGGGTCTCTCATCTGCTATTTGAACAACTGCCCCCGGTCCATGTATAAGTACTGCATGAGCACAATTATATGTTCCGGAACTCCCATTCTTCTCAATGTTATCCATAGTTTGTTGTGTGTGATCCACACATTCATAAAACACAAGTAAACATCTTTCTGGTATCCTTTGCTTTCAGCCAAGAGCCATCTGACATCAGCAATGATATCCTTGTTCCATGTCCTCTTCTGAGTCCAGCTTGAATTTCTGGCAGCTCCTTATCGTGTACTGCTACAACCATTGTAGGATGCTCGTCAGCCAAAACTTTACTGGCATGTAACAGTAATGGTATTGTTCAATAGTTCCTGCATTCTGCTGGGTCACCTTCCTTTGGAATTGGGTACGAATAGGGATTTCTTTCCAGTCAACTGGCCAGGTATCTGGCTTCCAAATTTCTTGGCATAGATGAGTGAGTACTTCTAGTGCTTCACCAGCTTGTTGAAATATTTCAGTTGGTATTCCGCCAATTCCTGGAGCCCTGTTTTTGGCTAATGCCTCCAGTGCAGCCTGGACTTCTTCAGTACCACTGGTTCCTGATCATACACTACCTCTTGAAATAGGTGAAGGTTATCCAGTTCTCTTTAGTACAAAGTATCTGCATATTCTTTCCAGAATCTTCCAATGCTTCCCCCATCATTCAATATTTTGCTCCTGGAATCCTTCTATATTGATACTTGAGGCTTGAGTTCTTCTCTTCAGTTCTTTTCACTTGAGGTTTGCTGGATTTGCTGAATGTGTTGTTCCTTTTCAGCTTTTTAAGCCCCAGATGTTTGCACATTTCATTATAATGCTTTGTCATCCCAACACCCCTGAATGCAGCAGATACAAGCGAAAGGAAGGCATGGGCATTTGGGAGAGAAGCAGCCAAAGTAAAGCACTTTTCTCCACCAACCCGCGAAGACCCAATTTACCATGACTCCACAGGCCAACCTGTGGGTCTGACCCCTTTTGGGGGGGTCTAACGACCCTTTCACAGAAGTCGCCCGATTCATAACAGTAGTAGAATGACAGTTATGAAATAGCAACGAAAATATAGTTGGGGGGTCACCGCAACATGAGGAACTGTATTAAAGGGTCACTGTCACAGGCTCACCTCACAGGGACCATCATCGTCCTGGACCAACTCCCCACTCTGACCTCTACAGATGGACTGTCGGACTCTCCCTGTTAAGACTGTCAGCCACTGGAGGGCATCTAGCTTCCTGCCAACTGCATTCTAACTCGACTTGAGTCGTTTCCCCCTATGGGGAAGTGGACATTTTGATCATATGCATAGACAAAGAACCAAATCCACTACCAGTTTCACTTGGGGCCTGGATCATTCTAAGCATCCAGAAGCAGCCCAGAGAGCTGGTCCTATCGATCCTGGAAGATGAAGCGCTACTCTGAGGTCTGAACAACTTGAAACAGTTTGGGGTGGACAAGCCTGGAGCCTTAGTGTCAATTTTAGCAGAAGCCACCTAGCAGTTCATACTGCGGCCCTGTTTACTGTAGATATTCTGATAGGGACAACGTCTTTTCAACTAGAGCTCCAAATCTTGACATTAATTCCTCACCAGACGTTTTTGTTTCTGTTCCCCCAGGGGAGTAGCTGGTGAGTTTAAATGGTTAACTGTTCGGTTATGAACTGAGTGCTTAGCCATGTGACATCAGCCGCTTGTTATTGTCTGATTGCTTCCTTCTACTGATGGGGAAGCTGAGGCCCAGAGGGATGGAGTGACTGACTTAACTGTGACAGAGCACGCTGGCCTATATGCTACCCCCATGTGCCCCGCATCCTTTTAAGCCTGCTTTGGGGGCCTTCCCCAACAAATGAGCTTCAAAACTGTTTTTCAGCATTCTCTTCCTCCTGGCTGGGTAGGTTTTAACTTAGTGACTAGTTTTTTGGTTTTTGAAAGGAAATGAGCAATTATGAGATTTTTGTGTGTTTCCCCGCAGGGTGCTCTTGCCGCATGCTTTTTCTAGTTAGTTCTTGATGTGTGGTGACCCAAGGACCCACAAGGTCCTCCAGGCTAGGGTGTTCATGGAAGCAGATCACCAGGCCTTTCTCCCTCAGAGACAACCTGTCCATTCGCAACTGAGGGTTTAGCCATTGAGTTACTGGGGTTGGGGAGGGGGACTGGCTCCAATGCTGGCCTAAGCTCTCAAAAGAGACCTGTCTTAGAGTTGATAACAAGGGCTCAACTAGAAAGTAAATGTTTATAAAATAATGGTGGCAACATATGTACAAATAGGCTTGATACAACTGATCCATGGATTGTTATAAGAGCTATAAAAGGCCCCAATAAAATAATCTTTGAGAAAAATAATAATAAAAATAAAAATACCTTCTAGAAGAAAAAAAGAGAGACCTCTCTTTACTGACCAACTACAAAGACCTCTCTCTACTGGCCAACATTTTCTGCTTCCAGCAGCCTTTCCTCCACCAATATCCTAATTCTGGAAGGTTCTTGTGAAGGGGCAAGTGGGAAAACGCATGCTTCATCTTAAAGCTCTCACAGACTCCCACCACCGTGGCCCAGAATTCAGGGAAACTGAAGCAACAACAGCTGTTTCAAGCTCAGCCCGGCGCGTAAATCAAACTAGGGCACCATGAGAAGCTTCCATCGCTTCTTGCGGTGGCTGCGAAGCAGGCAAGGCCTCTGAGGTCACTGAGGAAGTCTGCTGGTCTAGGTTCCTCTCGTTTTAGACACACTTGTGCTCTACGGCTCCCCAGCGCCTTCACAGTCCCCAGCTTTGTGAGAGCAAGTGGAGCCCACAACACCTCAACAGACTCCACCTCCAGCAAGTGGCTGAGAAGGGGCAGGCATGCTATGAGTGGTCATACCAAAGCCCAGAGGAAACCAGAGCTGCCAGGGCACACCCTGGGGAAACTCACACCTGGGAGCCCGTGCAGGAGCGGACAGAAAAAAAAAAACAACAGATCCGTGCATGTCCTCCCAGAGCACCGGGCTGACCCAAATTTCGGCCCTCCAAAAGACAAATTCCTGGCTCAACAATTAGCCTTTTGTGCTGCACCACAGTAGCCACCAAGGGCTGAGTGGAAAAAACCTGGTACTGTTCACCTGTAACCAAGGCCTGGACTCTAGGGTGGGCATGACACTGCGAAGCGAGCCAGCCACAGCACAAGGGACTCCAGGCGCCGAGGACGGGCCGGGGTCTGGCAGGTCAGCGGACACATACCTCACCCAAAGGTGCGTGCACCCACCCCCACGAACGCCCATCTCAGGAGGCCTGGGCGGAAGGCCAAGCTCAGCAGGGGAAACTGAGGCGCAGGAAGAGGCAGCCACTGGCCCCAGCTCACATGGCGAATCAGGGACGGAGCCCTGCCCACTTCCCAGCCACTTGATCCCTCAGTACGCCGATCCCCACCTGCCTGCCCCGCCACGCCCAGCAGAGAAGGACGAACATCACCAAACTTCAGCCCCCGCCTCCCCTGCGGCCAGGACCTCGGTCTCGCCCCGGCGGCCACTGGGCAAACCGCAAACCCTGTCCTCCCGTGGAACCGGCCCGTCGCCGTTCCCGGCCCAGGTCCTCAGCCCAAGCCCCCCATCGCCCGGCGGACCTGCAGAGTCGCGCTCCCGAGAGCCGGCGGCGGCAGACATTTCCGCGACTGGTTCCTCCAGCTCTTCATCTCGCCGCCCGCGCCGGCCGCTCCGCCCCTCTCCCTGGGGCACGCCCCCTCAGCGCCGGCTCAGCCAATCGAAGGCTCCCATGGCTCACAGCCCCGCCCCGAGTAGGACGGAGCCCGCCCCCTGCAGCAGGACCTTCACCAATCCCCAGCGCCGCTTCCGGGACGGATACCTGCCTCCGCCAATTCTCGCTCACCCGGACTAGGTAGCTACCTGGGGCGGCGTTCCAACTCTGCGGGGTGGACCACTTCGCCCATTCCAACTCCTGCTCGGTGCTTCTGTATCGAGACAGCCACAGGAACTCAGGGTGTGGGGTCGCTGGATCGAAGCCTGTGGCGGGAAAATGAAGAGGGAAAGTGAGTCGTGAGCTTCGGGAGCTGGATCCGCTTCTGAATGATTGCGTGTGAGCAAATCAGTCAGCCTCCTCTGGGAGGCTCAAAGCCCATTTCCCTACGGTGCAGGGCCATCCTACCAAAGGAAAAGCTGTACCAAGAAGGAGGACATGGACTATGTGGCTAACTGCCTCCATCAACAACTGCTCCTTTGCCATGAGACCAGAACTGGACGGTGCCCCGCTACCAGGACTGAGCATGCTGATCACAGACTCCATAGAAGAATCCTAAGTAAAATGGAAAACATACAAAATTGAATTTCAGATTCTCATGAGCGCCAGACTTTCTGGTACTAAAGGGACCGGATGAAATGATCGCCCTGATAATAATCTTTAGACTTTTAACCTGAAACATCCTTCCAAGCCTTCTTCAAGCCAAACAAAGGTTTGGCGTAACTGGTTTAAAGAATGTCCGCCTTGAGCACTGTGCTCTTTTTAAAGCTAGATGGGATGAAGATGACAACAGCAGTGGAAAGATTGGATGGGAGCCGTAGGGGGCAGTGAGTGTATGTGAGCAAGAGAAACAATCTGTTGGATCAAAACACATCATCGATGTTACCTAGCAAAACGGTGGTGCTGTGTATATTCTCAGGAACAATAACCAAACAACATTTTAAGGATTTTTTAAAAGTCTTCTTCCAAGACAGTTAGGCACCCTGGTGGCATAGTGGATTACGTGCTGGGCAGCTAAGCAAAAGTCAGCAGTTTGAACCCGCCAGCTGCTCTGAGGGAGAAATGTGAGGTTTTCTGCTCCTGTAAAGATTGACAGCCTTGGAAACCCACAAGGGTAGTTCTACACTGTCCTAAATGTTCGCTGAGTCAGAATTTACTCAGTGGGTTTGTTTATCATTCCAAGGCAGATACATTCCCTCCACCCTCTGGGATGTGCAAGCAGGTGCACACCACACACACACACACACACACTCTTCCATCGTCATGTCACATTGGTGCATGTAACTGTGCACTAGGGTCTGTGTTTTATGCATTTTATCTCTTAATTTTCATAATAAGCTTTATGGGCTAGGGAACTATTACTCAACTGTATATATGAAGCAATGAGCTTAGAGAGGCTCACTATTGAAGGTCATGGAGCAAATGGCAGAGTGTACGCTCCACCTAAGGGAGGTCATAGGTGGTGCAGTGAAGTGCTAGGCTGCTAACTGAAAGGCTGGAGGTTCAAGTCCACCCAGAGACTCTTCAGAGGAAAGGCCTGGCGATCTCCTTCCAACCCATCCGCTCAAGTCAAAGTGGACCAGTTCTCCTCCGAGGCACATGGAGTCTTCATGAGACAGAGTCAACTCTTCATCCTCCATCAGCAATGCACACACCATCCCGAATAAACAGACAAATCTAAATAAAAAGCAGTGGGCTCGCTGTGAAATAGGAATTCAAGAAAAATCCTCGGTTTACCCCTTCCAACCAGATAGCCACGTCTAAGCCTCTTCTTGAGCCACCACTGCCTCTGACTTAAACCCGAGGGTATGAGAGTCCAAAACGTCAGTTAGCAGCAATGATGCTGTTCTGCCTGTGACAGCTGTAGAACTGCTTGGACCATGTAAAATGGAATTGGATTTACACGGGCATCATAAATTAGGAAATTAGGGTTCCAGTCCTGACTATGGTACTGGCAGTTATAGCTTTAAATTTTTTCCCATTATTTACATACAACTAACTTATACCACTTTTTCGGCGGGGCGGGGGAAGGCATTAAAAAGACAGGAAAGGAAAAAAAGATCAAAGTATTTATCAGAAGAGACTCAAACTTGCTCTTGATTGTAGAGTAGCTAAGACAAATGGAAGAAATATTGCAGTGAAAGAGTTGAACAGAAAATTTCAAAGGGCAGCTTGAGAAGTCAGCAAAGCATTATAATGAAGTATGCAAAGACCTAGAGGAAGAACACGCTCAGCATATCTTAAACTGAAAGAACTCAAGAAAAAATGCAAGCTTCTAGTTGCAATATTTAAAGATTCTCTGGGCAAAATATTGAATGATGCAGGAAGCATCCAAAAAAGATGGAGAAAAGACACAGTCACTGTAGCAAAAAGATCTAGTCAATATTCAACTATACTCAGAGGTAGTATATGAGCAAGAACCAATGGTACTGAAGAAGAAGTCATGGTACTGAAGAAGAAGTCTAGGCTGCACTGAAAGGATTAGCCAAAAACAAGGCTCCAGGAATTGATGGAAAACTGATTGAAATATTTCAACAAACTCATGAAGCACTGGAAGCATTTCACTCATCTATGCCAGGAAATTTGCAAAACAAGTACTTGGCCAACTGACTGGAAGAGATCTATTATTTGTGCCCATTCTAAAGAAAGGTGACCCAGCAGAATGCTCAAATTATAGGATGTTATCATTAATATCACATGCAAGCAAAATTTTGCTGAATCCATCAATGGTGACAGCAATATGTTGACAGGGAGATGCCAGAGGTTCAGGCCACATTCAGAAGAGGACCAAGAACAAGGGATATCATTGCTGATGTCAGATGGATCTTGGCTGAAAGCAGAGAACACCAGAAAGATGTTGGCTTGTGTTTTATTGGCTATGCCAATGCATTCGACTGTGTGGACCCTAACAAACTGTGGCTATCCTTGAAAAGAAGGAATATCAGAACCCTTCATTGTATTCATGTAGAACCTATATACAGATCCAGAGGCATCTCTGTGAACAGAACAAGGGCACACTGCATGGTTCACAATCAGGACAGGTGTGCATCAGGGTTGTATCCTCTCACCATACTTGTTCAGTCTGTATGCTGAGCAACTCCTCAGAGAAGCTGGACTATTTTTGGAAACTAACACTGAGGGAAATACGACTAGGACTATATTCCCTAACTTATTACAGAGGGGATCTGAAAAGCTGGTATTCCACGGTAGGAAAGCCTCCACTTTAGTAAGTTGGAGGTAAAGTCTAGGTACATTATCCTGCTTTAAAAATCATTCCCACAGATTCTCCCCTTAACAGCTATGCTGCCAATAATTATTGTAAGCACATGATTGACTGTATCTCCCTATAGAAGCAAACATTACCGTTTTCTCTCTGCCTGCCATGACAACACCCCCCACCCCCTTGTACTTTTCCCTAATACAGGCAATAGGTTTCCTCACCTTGAGCTCAGGGACCTTTACTGTAGATACCACCCACCTTGTGATGTATGTAACTACCGTATATGCAAGTCTTAAGCTTACCTATAAAGACCTCGAGAGAAACAAAACAAAAAAATAAATAAATAAAGACCTCGAGATAAACAAAACAAAAAATAAATAAATAAATAAAGACCTCGAGACAGTAAAGTCTCTCTCTCACTTCTCCCATTCTCCTACCTGCTCAGTGCCACGTGGTCCATCAAGAGGAGCTGAGGTGAGCATGCTACCATAAGATATGTCTGACTCCTTTATTGTATTCTCTCTCCTATCTTTCTTATCCTCTATGGCTGTGGGAAACAGAAAGATTTCTCCCAAGTCATCTCCCCCAAATATATGTTAGACTTAGGACACTGCTTGTAGTGAATAGTAAATGTTTATCAAGTTACCTCCCTGAAGGCAGTCAGTTGCCAGACTACTGTCAGGTCCTACCACAGGTAGGGCCCACTTCCTACCTGTGGTAAGAACAATGGGCTACTTCTTCTTAATGGCTTGTGGTCATCAGTTTGGTCCCTGCAGGGTGGGTTTACACCCTACTGATAATGGTTTCTATAGTGAGTCAGAGAACAGGTCAAACCAGCTCAGTGACATCCAAAGCTAGGCTGCCATCCTGAATCTAGGATCCGCCCATCTTGTCACATGTGTACCCCTATTACCTCCCCTTCCTATTGCATGAATACCCCTAGATCACCTCCCTCCCATTACTGTAATACCTATAACACAACCCTTTCCTGTGATGTATGTCTTCACCTGTAGTTAGGGGGCTTGCACGTCCCCAGAGAATATAAAAGCCTTGGTTAGCAATAAATATCTCTCTCTCTCCACGTGGACCACCAAGTCAGGCTGAGATGCTGAGGTAAGCATGCTACCATGAAATGTGTCTGACTCCATTATTTCAATCTCTCCTATCTCTTGTGCTCTCTATGAATTTACTAAAATCTTTACTTATTATCGCTGTACAATTGTGCCTACTGGACCTGTGATGTTGTGCTAGGGGCTGATACTCTGACATATAGCTTTCCTATAATCTTTATATATCATTGCTGTCCATTTGCACCTTCTGGCCCTTCAGGTGTTGGAGGCTGGTTCCTCCGACAGACTATATGAAGAGTGTGGCATCAAGATCGGAGGAAGGCTTATTGACAACCTGTGAAATGCAGCTGACGCAACCTTGCTTCCTGAAAGGGAGAAGGACTAAAGCACTTGCTGATGAAAATCAAGGGCTGCAGCTTTCAGGATGGAGCTCAAGGTAAAGGAAACCTAAAGCCTCACAACTGATAGGTAACATCACGATAAGTACAGAAAAGACTGAAGTTGACAAGGATCATCACATTTTGCTTGGAGCCACGATCAATGTTCCTAGAAGCAGCAATCAAGAGATCGAACGACACATTGCATTGGGGAAATGTGCTGCACAAGACCTCTAGAAAGTGTTGAAAAGCAAAGCAGTGACTTTGAGGACTCAGGTGCCCCTGACCCAAACCACGGTGTGTTCAGTCACCTCATAGCATGTGACAGTTGGACATTGAATAAGGAAGACCAAGGGAGACTCGACGCGCTTTCCTTATGATACTGGTGAAGAGTGTTGAGAGCACCATGGACTGATCAAAGAACAAGTCTGTACTGGCAGGAGTCCAGCCAGGATGCTCCTGAGAGGCCATGACTGCAAGAGTTTATCTCACGTACTTCGGACATGTTGACAGGAGAGACCAGTCCCTGGAGAAGGACCTCCTGCCCGAGGTCGAGGAAGGCCCTCAACCAGATGGACTGACAGGATGGCTGCAACCAGAAGCGGCTGAAACATAAGAACAATTGTGCGGACAGTACAGGACCAAGCAGCGTTCCTCTCTGTTGTACGTGGGGTTACTGAGTCGGAACAGAATGGGCAGCCCCCATCAACAACAGCGACTTACGCTACCTAGGAAGGCAGTGGCCGTTCAGTGGTAGAAGCCAAGTCTTCCACGAATGAGACTGGTGTTCAGTTACCAGCCATTGCACCTCATCCAGCACCCCTCTGTGAGTGGAGCCTTGCAGGTTACTATGATACTGAACAGGTGTCAGCAGAATTTCCAGTCTAGGACAGAAACCCTTTGGATTACAATGGCCCAATGCCCAGACAAACATGGGGATGGTGCAGGACTGGGGAGTGCATGATTCCATTGTGCACGGGGTCACTATGCAGAGTCAGAAGCCGATCTGACAGCTAACAAGAAGCAGCGAGCACAACCCACACTTGCCGTCACGCAATCGTCATAAAATCCGGGGAGTGATAAGTAGGGCAAGGTCATATTTCCACTGTACAAAATAAGAAAGTCAAATACATTTCAGAAGTGATAGAGCTTGGAGGTGACTGAAATCTCTCGACCCTGTGGGCTTTGAAACCAGACAACTGGTGGTCACACTGGCTTTCTTTCAATCGCAGGGTACCCTTGGCTAGATTACTTCCGTCAGTTTACTCATCTATTAAACAAATAGTAGACCTGCTCCTTACTATCCCTCAAAAGACCTGATTGTTGTGGGAGGGCTAGGAAAATATCTGGCACATGACTAACTTCATTAATATTAGGTAATTCCTTTCTCTGGGCCTAGGCCCTTGGACTCTGGACCTTGGTCTCTTTGTCTGTGAAATACAAGGGCTGGGCTGGTGGACAACCAGGGGCCTATCAGCTCTGGGAACCTCCTCTTAGCGAGATCCTGCCCTGAAGAAGTTTCCACCATGACAACCGCTCAGAGAAGGTGAGTTAGAATAGTTTCCCTCCTGTGACCTCCAGTGTGGGGAATTCAAAGAAGTCGTTCAGCAAAAGAAAATGAGAGCCATCAATCACCCTCTCTCCTTCACTGTCACAGCCATGTGCACGCGCTCTGTTCATCCACTCAACAGACCTTTACTAAGGGCCTGTGAGTCAGAAGCGATTTGACGGCAGGTGTGTTTGCTTGTTTAGTTTGAAACACCAGGCACTGTCCTAACACAACCCATACTTCACTAAACAGTTTGCCCTCCTTGGTATTCATCTTCCTTTCTCTGCTTCTATTCCCAGCAAGCCTCGTTCTTTTCTACCTACATTGTAACACATTCCTGTAGATCTCCCTACTCTAGACGCCCTGCTTCCACACCAGCGGAGAGAAGACTGTGGCCAGGTCATTCATAGTTTAAAAGCTTCACTGGGTCCCCAGTAGGTATAAAGCGCTGACCAACAAACTTGGGGGTTTTTTGAGCTGCCCTCTGCTGGCCTCAGTTGTCTCAACACCTTCCCTCTACCTCGAGCTCAGTCCCACTCAATGGAACGACCTCTACCTGCGATGCCCTTTCCTTCCTTGTTATCTCCCGTGTTCATCCTTCAAGTCTCATCCAAACATCACCTCTTACACGAAGCTCCCCCAAAGCCAGCTGTATAAGACAAGGTGGTCTAAGCTAAGGAAGCACTAGAGCCGAACGCTCAAGAGCTCGGGCTCTGACCTCGATGTTCGGTACCATCTCGTCTAGTGGTTCTCAACCTTCCTCGTGCCGCGACCCTTTCATACAGTGCCTCCTGTTGTGGTGACCCCCAACCATGAAGATAGTTTCATTGCTACTTCATCACTGTCATTTTGCTACTGTTATGAATCGGGGCGGCCCTGTGAATGGGTCATTCGACCACCAAAGGGGTCGTGGCCCACAGGTTGAGAACTGCTAATCTAGTCTTTTTTTTTTTAATCTTTCTAGAAATATAAATATGTTTGTTTTTTTTTAAACATTTTATTA
>NW_022111357.1:5754142-5770837 GCF_000313985.2 Echinops telfairi | reverse complement strand
GATTTCATTTTGCTTTGTATATAATCAAAGCTCATTGAAGCAGCTGTCAATAATTCAAACATCTATTTCATTGGGCAAATTTTTGTTTAAACATTTTATTTGGGGCTCATACAACTGTTATCGCAATCCATACACACATCAATTGTGTAAAGTGCATTTGTACATCATTCTCAAAACATTTTCTCTCCACTTAAACCCTCGACATTAGGTCCTCATTTTCCCCCTCCCTACTAATCTAGTCATTTCTAACTCATAGCAACCATCTGCACAACAGAGAGAAACACTGCCCAGCCCTGCGCCGTCCTCGCACGGGTATGTTTGATCCCACTTTCACGTGTTTTCTCAGTTGATTCTTGCAGCCGCACGAGGAAGTGAGTCTTTACTTAGAGAAGTCTACCAAAACGAAGGCTCACAGAGGTGAAGGGGCTTTCCCAAGCCCACAGTTAGAGGGCAGCCGAGATGGGTTTCAACCTCAAGGGTTTATGCAGCTTCAAAGTCCAGCCTCGTTGCTATCATTACGACTACCAGCCCTCTTAACAATTGCTAATAATCATCCTAAAGTGAGTGATCCTTATTATTTCTTTAAATCTGAGGCTAGCATTCTCCCTCCCTAGAGACGGGATTTATGGTCCTTAACCACAGGCACAGTGGGTTCTGAGTTGGGCCTCAGGGTGAGGCCATCAGTCACTCCACTGGAGAGAGGGGAGGCTGTCTGCTCCCGTGAAGCGTTACCGCCTCCGAAACCCACGGGGGGCCTTTCAGCTCTGTCCTATAGGGTTGCTATGAATCAGAGTCCACACCTCAACAGCAGTGAGGTTTTGTGGGTTGCTTGCTTTGGGGTTTTTTTTTTGTAACCAGGTGTTCAGGCACTATAATTTTATTTTAATTTCCTTTTCTCATCCTAAGTAGTCTGTATCTAAAGTCCTGGGAGACTCTAAGACATTGGTTCTCAACCTGTGGGTCATGACCCCTTTGGGGGCTGAATGACCCTTTGACAGGGGTCACCCAATTCATAACAGTAGCAAAATTACAGTGAGGAAGTAGCAATGAAAATAATTTTATGGTTGGGAGGGGAGGGTCACCACAACAGAAAGCACTGTATTAAAGGGTCACTGCATTAGGAAGGTTGACAACCACTGGTCTAAGGTAAGATCACCAGCTGGTCCCCAGGAAGCTCAACAAGAGGCCCTGATGACAGGCCCCCTCCACCCTGCAGCCCTGCAGAGACAAGATGCTCGCTGGAAAGGAAAGAGCTGATCACCAGACTCGCTGCCATCAGTCACTTCTGACTCAGTGGATAAACGAAGCCTCCTCCGTGCCTGGTGGCAGGAATTTGCATACGCTGGGGCAGCTGTCCTGTATAAACTCTCCTTACCTGCTGGCCCATCTCCAGATGGAAACAAATTCTGCCCTAGAGGCCACTGCTTTCTCGTGGCAGTGAACGCAGGAAGCTTTCCCTTGGCTGTGGTGGGCAGGGGGAGGCAGTGAAGAACTCCAGCATGCTCCCCCAGCCCTCCTCTTCGCCACTCCCACCAAATGCCCGCCCCAAGACCCTGCAAACGTGAGGTGCTTGTGGGATTGGATGGTTACTCATACTGTAAATAAAGAGCGTGGCACCCTAGGGGTGGGGGTGGGATCATGCAAATAAGATATATAGAACCATAATGAGGGATTGATGTGTTTTGTCAATCGGCTAAGCTGAAAATGAGCCATCCCAGAAGCAGAGGGAGATCTTACTAGCATCAGGAAAGAAGAACCCAGGGCCTTGATCCAAGAGACGGAGAGATCTGTGCCACTGGAGACGTGATACGGGAGAGGAGCAGAGGCAGTAGAACCAGGAGACCAGCAGGAGGCAGCACAGTGGAGAGAGAGCTGAGTGCCTACAGGCAGGAGGCTAGCTGATGGTGTGGGTTTTGCCTCCCAGCACTTGTTAGGGTGGGGTGGAGCTAGGGCTGCTAACTAGAGGGAAGTGCCTTGGGGTTTAGGCTTATTGTCAGGCAGGATGCCTAGACATTTATCAGCAGAGCTGAAAGAGCTTTGTAGCACTTGCCAGAGCAGGAGGGGAGGGCTGAGAGGCTGAGCCAGAGACTCTGCACATCAGCAAAAGCAGTTGAGAGAAGGCTGTCCTCATCAAAGAATTGATGAGCAACCTGAGCATCCCTGATCCTGAATTGTAACTAGGTATTTCTCTAATAAGGCTCAGAACTGTGAGTGTGGTCTGTGAGTTCTGTGTGACCATGGCACCTAATGATCGAACTCTGCGGAGAAGCAGAATGTTCCAAGGGAAGCGTGGTTGGCGTAGGCATTGGTCTTTACCAATTAGAGAAGGAAGCGGTCAGAGAAGAGGCATGTCTGATCTCTGCCTCACAGAAATCCTTCTCGGGCTGTTGATCTTGCTTCTCTCTCCCCCTTGTGAACTTAGAAGAGGGCAGACACCATCCTCATGCCATTTTTATAGTTGCTGACCCTGCTAACATGTAAGATTTCTACAACAGGAGCGCAAAGAGGCCCTTCTGGGAGCAAAAGCAGGTCTAGAGACTAGCCAAAAGAAAAGCCAACACTAGTGGGCTGGTGGGCAGGGAGCCTCATGCCAGCAGCTCTGAGAGGGCTCAGGAAGTAAGGATTTGAATCAAAAGAGTAGAAAGTCAACTTGAGTGTAAAGTTCACCACCCAACCATATCCCCATGGGATCCTGGGGTCTTACCCACCTGGACAGGCCCTGGCCACTTCTTGGAGGAACATCCTCGTATGTGAGCCAAAGGGTAGCTTGAACATGAGGCTGAGCACTGCCGTATCCAGCTGGACAGTCACATCGGAGCCTGCACGAAGGAGGAAGGCGATGAGCCCTTCTTAGCTGCCAGGAGCCCAGACCTTGCATTCATCTTAAAGCTTCAACAACAAAAACACCTCATTGCTACCCGGTCAGTTCTGACCCACTGCAACCCCATAGAGCAGAGCAGAGCTGCCCTGGTGGGTTTCTGAGACAGGAGATTTTTACAGGAGACAGTCTCGCCCTTCTCCCCAGGGTCAGGCTGATGGTTTGCAACTGCTGACTCCGGGGTGGACAGCCCAGCCCATAAGCCATTCCAGCACCAAGACTCCTTCTCTTCAGGCTAGAGTTTCTAAAACGGAGAATCGTCAGCCCAGGCTCCTAAAACCCCTTTGACTTTTAAGCAACTCACTCAAGGCTGCTGATGGGGAATCCAGGGGCCGTCTGTGCGTGGGCTCCACTTAAAAAGGCACCACCAGCATTCTGAAAAGCCCATGAGCCTCACCCCCAGCAGTTCAAGATGAGGCTGGAAAAGAACTGCTTTTCTGGATGTGTAGACTCTTCCCACACGGAGGAGCGGAAGGCAGATCGAGACAGACACGAGAACTGCCCATCAAGCAGCCTACCTGGCCGTGCCAAGCGCAGTCCTGGGCACTGGGGAGCGTGGTGGTGAGAACAGATTACTAGCAAAGAAGATGGATGCGATAAGTTATTACAAACGATGCCGTGACTGTGGCAGAGAGGTGCCGAGGCTAAGAAAAAGGAACATGCATCTGTGAGAGCCAACTAACTTTAGATGTTCAGTCAAGGCCCCCTGGGAAAAACAATGGGTGAGCCGAAGTCCTGAAGGACGAGCAGTAGGGATTGGCTCAGTGGAAGCAGACAGGAAGAGAGAAACACTGTGCGTGGCCTCCCTGGTGAGAATGTCATGTGTGGGGATAAGGGGATAGGCAGCAATCCAGAGGGTCTGCAGTGCAGCCACCTGATCCTGGAGTCTTACCTGACACAGTAACAATATTGGGAGGCTCTTACTTTATTTACATCACCCATTCTTCTCTGCAGATCCCACCCTACCCCCTGACCCCACTGGGACCCAGACCACTCACCAAGGATGTAGAGTTCACCATCTGGGGACACTGTGGGGAGGGAAACAAGAACTGAGCATGCTGGGCCTGTCCCTGTTCCCCATGCACCAGCCCAACCAGGTAGAGGTGCCTTGGGGGCCCAGCAGGGGGAGTCATGATCATGCAGCGGTACCTTCCTCCAGCGAAAAATCCCGAGAGAGTGGCACCATCTGGTCCAAAGAGACATCCTCCCCGGTGATGGCCATCCTCCGGTGCGTGTAGAGGAAGAGGCTACGGGCAGGAAGCAGAGAGGCGCACACAGGCTGCTGGTTGTCCCATGGGCCCACTCCTCCGGGTCGGGGTGTCACGCTCCCTCCTTGAGCCCCTGGATTGTGCTGACCGTCCCTGGTGATGCGCACCTTCTTCTGCCTCCGGGCCCCAGCCACCCCAGTCTTACTGAGGGCAGCAAAGCCAAACTTCTCGCTGGGGTGGTGTTGGGGGCTGCTTTGTTAGCAAAACGTGTGCTCATTCTGTCTGCTGGACATTGTGTGAGAGAACCATGCAACCTCAGCCACCCCCTCCCTTCCCTGAGCCTCAGTTTCTCCATCTGTAAAATGAGGGTAGTCGATGTGAAAATATCTAAGGCCCGCTTCTTCCCAGCTCTCACGTACTGGCTATGAAACATTAGACTAGGGGTGGTACTCTCCCTCCCCCCTCCTGCTCACTTGCTCCCACTCTGCTTCCTGGTAAACGGTGGGTGTCCCTGGCATTGAGCATTTGTTCCATTAAGCAGCTTGTGCTCAACAACTCACCTAAAGGTCGGAATTGAACCTACAACACAGCGGTACCAGGAAAGAAAGACGTGATGGGCTGCTTCTTCGGTAAAGATTAAACCAAAAGAAACAAACACGCTGCCATCAACCCATTCCGACTCGTGGGGACCCTCTAGAGCAGAGTAGAACCGCCCCACTGGGTGGCCGGTACTTTTCAATCTTTACGGGAGCAGACAGCCTCATCTTTCTCCCGAGAAGAACCTTGCGGTTAGCAGCTCAGTGTGAAGCCCACCAGGGACAAGAACACCCGACGGTGCTGTTCTACCCAGTAGCACGCAGGGTCACCGGGGCGGCAGATGGACTCATCAGCGGTAGTGAGCCGATGCTTGCAGGGAGCACCTTCTGGCGTCTTAAACATCTTACAGGTACTAACGCCTAAGAATCTTTAACCTTGACAACTTGAGGTGGAGAGGAGTATGTGGCTTGGAAGTAGCACTGCCTGGATTTGAACCCAGGCAGTGGAGTAGACTCCAGATCTGGCGGGGCCTGTTAAGCTGCCCCTTCTCCAGAAGCTCCCTAGTGGGCTTGTGAGGATGAAATGCGTGCATGCTCAGAAAGGGGGTAGATAGTATTGGGACAGAATTTATTCTAGACCACTCAGGACTTGCCCTAGAAGGATGGCTGAAGCCCCCGCTGGCAGGAACAGGGCAGCACAGTAACCCTGTGCCCAGGCAGGCAGGACTGGAAGCCCTCACTCACGCGTGTTCCTGGCCACCCTGCTCCAGGCGGTGGCGGACAAGCCCCAGGAGGCGACTCTGCCGACTGTCTCCCTCACACAGCACACCTTGCACCGCCTGCTGCTCAGGGTCAAGGGAAAACAGAGGCTGGGGCTCTCCCGACCCTGCCTGCCCCCACTTCGGCCCCTGCTTTCTTCTTGCCCCCACAGATGGACTGTGTGAGCTTGGGCAAGTCACGTCACCTCTCTGAGCCTTCTCCGCCAGAGGGCAGAAGTGGATAGGAAGATTGCCCAGCACTGAGTAGACACTTAAGAAATGCCGAATGCCTTCTCCCCCTGAGTGTGGGCCTACAAGCCCACGGACACAAGACCGTCGATTTTCAAGGCCAGGGGAGGCCCCAGGCTGGGCTTTCGGTGCTCGGAAGGATATGTGGATGCAATAGTCCCCAGCAGCCAGGGTCTCCTGGATGGCCACAGACTGGTCCATGCTGGCCTCTTCTGAGCAGACACACGCAGCCTGTGGAAGGTAGATGAGCAGCACCTTGGGTCAACAAGTTACCCAGGCGATGGAGCTGCCTCAAAGGGCTGTGGGCAAGGGCTGTGGAGGGTGAAGGTAGAGTGGAGACCCGGTTCTTCTCGTTCCCTCAAGTGGGGACTTTGAAAGTCCCTAGGGAGAAGCCCCTACCCCCCTTTGTCCCTGGTCTAACTCATTGCCCTCAAGATCCCGACTCACGGTGGTGCTACAGGACAGGGTAGAACGGCGCCGGTGGGTTTCTGAGACTGTTACTCTTTACAGAGTAGAAAGCCTCATCTTTCTCCCACAGAGCAGCTGGTGGTTTCAAACTGCTGATCTTGCCGTTAGTTAGCACCCCAATGAGATGTGCCATGTAGGGTATGGCTCTTTCTCAGGGAGGACATCCAGTTGTTCGCGAGCGGGGCCCAGTCTTCCTGTGGGATATGGGGGGCATTGATCCTGGGATGGGATTCTGTTTGCTTTTAGGGTGTCTGGAATCCGTTCTGCTGGTGCCTTTCTGCAGGGCGGTCTCCATGGGGTTCAGGGAAGATACACTTACTTTGGGGAAGGGAGGGTCCTAGCCTGTTCCTTCTCCCTTGGCGATGGACGGGCATCTGGAGGCCCCTCATCCCCACGCAGGCCACGTTGCATCAGCTGCCGGACAGGAAAGCGGGGTGGGGTGTGGGGGGGAGCTCGATCCTGACCTGGCTTCCTCCCTTGGGCCCAGCCCTGCCATGGCTCCCCTGCTCCCAACCTGCTCCCAGCCACTTGCCATTGCCGCCTACCTCCAGAGCTGTCACTGCTGGGCGCGGGGCACCCAGGCCCACACTGGGCCAGAGACTACGATTCCCAGAGCTCCCTCTCCCCCTTACAATGGTCAGCCAGCCTACAAGTCCCAGCATGCCCCTATCAATCGTGGGAGGCGGGCTTCCTGCACCCATTAACCACTTAAATCCTGCGGGGTTGAGGGTGGAAGGGGTCCGATACAGTGGGGTCCCTATACGGAAATGTTTCTCCAATGAATACTGTAACCCTAACTGCTGGATCTCCTCGTTCTGGGCCATGATCTCCTGCCTGGTGCCCTAAAGGAAGGTAAAATGCATTTTAATTTCCTCCTCAATTCTATCTCCAACCCCTTTCACTTCTGGCGGGCCAGCCCTGGCCTTGACCGAAACTGAAACCGGCCTCCTCTCCTGGCCTCCGGAAAATAACTGTTGGGTTACACCTTAAAGGAAAACACACGATGAAGAACCAGTACCCCCATATGTCAGATGGGGAGAGTGAGGCTCAGATGGCACCGTTTGACCGAGGCCCCGCAACTAGCAAGTGGCAACACTGGAACTCCCTTGAAAGTCAGCCTCCAAGTCTTGTGTCATGTATACTGCCACCTAGTCCAGGCCACCTCCGAGTCACCTCGTCCCCCCCCACACCCCCTGCAGAGCAGCTGGTGGTTTGGAACATCTGGCCTTTAGGATCACAGCCTACTGACTAACCATCCTGTCCCCAGGGCCACTGTGTTCTGCCACACACTGGCGTGCGCTTCCTTCTTTAGCCTCAGCCTTGCCTGCCTCCTGGAGGCTGTCAAGAGGGCAATGGATGTAAACACACTTTTTAAAGCAAGGATCAAAAGGGCCAGCTCAGACCAACAATTTGGGGATAGGTCTCTCTCACCTATTGACTTTTCACTAAGCTGTAAGGCTGTATGTCTTTTCTTCAACCCCCCAGCACATTTTCTGGCACACAGTTGATCCTCAAAACATAATGAATTAAATAAATGAATATGTTTACTCCTAAACTTTGCCTTAAACTGAAAGAAGAGTCCGTGGGCCAGCCTGGGCATGGGGTGACCAGAACAGCTTCTATCAGTACCCACTCCCCTTTCCCTAAGCTAGAGTTCCCCATTAATGATCAGTCTGATTTGATGTTACACATACAAACTCTTTCCAGAAACCTTTTCCTAAAAAAATACGAAGCGCCAATAGAGCTCAAGTTTGTTTAGATACCGTTTCAAACTCATGGAGGTGATGATGCGGGAAGAGGAGGTTGGGAGTCACTGAGGAAAGTAGGGGCCACCAACTCACACCTCATGCTTAGTATCTGTTACAGATCAAATTATGTCCTTCAAAGATATGTGTTATAAATGACCACCTAACCCTATGTGGCCATTGTTAGGGGCCATCAGGTTGGTTCCTACTCTTTTAGGGTACAAAAAAGACTGAAATCCAAAATATTATCGAAGGAGAACATTTATTAAGTTTTAAAGGGACAAAGACAATACAGACACAGACATATCATCCAGATGAGGGGGCCATCAGCATGTAGGTAAAATGGCATCCCAGGATTCGTGGTCAGGGTGCTAGTTAAATAAGGCATGGAACAAAGGAAATCACAAATCCATGATTGGTGGCAGGTCGATACATTACAGTCACAGGTGGGACTACAGTAGCAGGAATGGGACCACGACTGGGACATGGGCATTATTAGACAGAAGGGCTTACAAGATTGGTCCAGGGCCTTCTGACCTTGGCAGTCAGGGCGAGACTGACAGGGCATGACCCAGGACTATGCAGCACCCTGTACTGTCCCCAGGACAGTGACTTCCACCAAGGCAAGCCCCTAAGAGAGACTGCCCCTCCTTGGACTGGCTGGAGAGGCAATCTACACTCCTGGGCACTACCTAAGGGCAAGATTATCTACATCCTTGGTTAGAGGATAAGAAAGAATTAAATGCTTGATTTAAGGGCTTAATTTAGATGCTTGATGAAAGGCTTGATCTATTTGGGACCCTGCAAATAGATTTGGGGTTGTCGATGGCATCCATAGCCTTTTGCAAATCAGAGTGCTCAGAATTTAAGCTTTAATACACTACTCAAGGTGACTTTCTCTACAATAGAACAGAACACTGCCCAGTCCTGTGCCATCCTCACAATCTTGCTATATTTAAACCCACTGTTACAGCCACAGTGTCAATCCATCTCATTAAGGGGCTTCCTTTTTTTTTTTTTTTTTGCTAACACACTACCAAGCATGATATCTTTCTCTAGAATCAGTCCTTCTTAATAACATGTCCAAAATACTAGAGATGAAGTATTGCCATCTGCACTTCTAAGGAACACTCTGGCTGTACTTCTTCTGGCAGTCCATAGTATATTCAATATTCTTCCCCAAAACCTTAATTTCTTCTTTGGTGTTTTATAACCATTGTCCAGCTTTGGCATGCAGATAAGGTGATGGGAATACCACGACTTGGATCAGGTGTACCTCAGTCCCTAAAGTAGAATCTTTATGAACAAGTTAAATCGGACAGATCTTCTGCAGCAGATATGTCCAATGCAATCTATCATTTGATTGCTTGACTGTTGTTCTCATGAGCATTAATTAGGTCTCCAAGTAAAATGAAATCCTTGACAAGTTCAACATTCGTGGTCAAAAACTACATTTCGAGATATATCCTGAAGTACAACACTGTCCGTGACAGGATACCATTCAGCCACCTACAAGGAAAACAATTCATGTTCAAATGTACACACCAACCACTAATGCCGAAGATGAAGAAATACTTCTCCATTCTGGAATTGATCAACATGCAATTAATTAGTGGTGACTGGACTGTGAACGTTGTCAACTAAGAAGGATCAGTGGTTGGGAGAACATGTTTCCTTTGCTATATAGTGTTGTAACAAATAGCAAAACTGGGTGGCATTAACCAGAGATGCAGAAGAGGCAGCACCCTCACAAACCCGGAATTGCGCTGGGCAGGGCTGAGACTTCAGAGCACACGTTTTTCCTGCTAGGAGAGCATCGAGCAACTCGCTCTGAGCTAGTGCACCCAGGGGCATCACCCAAGAAGATTCTCTGTAGTCACAGTGCATTTTTTCATAAAAGCAGTGTCACTTGAACCTGATTTTCGTGATGGCTGAATTATGAGAACAGTATACAGCTGGGAAATTCTGTCTCCTGCTCAGGAAAAATGCTGCAGAAACTGTTGTGATGTTGAACACAGCTTACGAGGTCAGCGCTATGGGGAAAACTCAAGCGTACGAGTAGTTTTCTTATTTCAAAAAAGGTGAAATGTCAATTGACAACAAACCTAATTCTGGATGTTGACTCGTAGTGCATTTGGAGTGCGTTCCACCAGGTCAGACTGCTATTTAGAGGCCCTGAAAAGATAGCGTAACAGTGTGCAACAGAATAGGCCTGGTTTGTAGCAGATAGGCGAGTGGTTTTGCCACCGTGACAACGCACCTGCTCATGGAGCCGCCTCAGTGTGCCAGTTTTTGGCAAAAATCAGCATGCCTCTCTTGCCCCACGCACCTTGCTTGCCTAGCTTCTGAGAATAAAGCGGGTCCGGGAAGGACAGTGAGTTGATGACATCGTGGAGAAAAAAACGAGGGCGGTGCAGCCAGCCAGCCAAACAGGTGAGCTTGAAAAAGGGTTCCAGGAACCGAATCCCACATTTGACACACATCTTAAATGTAATGAAGAACACTTTGAAGGTGATAGGTTGTTTTGTAAAAAGAAACTTAAGTATATAACTTTTTAAAAATCTGGGTCTTTTTGGTGTGTGGGGTACCCCCTCGTATTTTCTCACAAATAAGCTAAAAGGTCGGAGTTAGGGCGGCAGCTCTAGGAGGCGCTGTCTCTCGTAGGCTCTCCGGGAAGGCCTGGTCTTTTCAGCTTCTGTCATACAGTGCCTGGAGCTCTCCATGTGTCTCGGCATCGATTTCACTCAGCCAGAATCTGAAACAATTGGATGGTACTGGGTTGGGTTTTTTTGGTTTTTCTTTTTTTTTTTTTTTGCTCCTCTGATGGCATGTTTAATTTCTGTTATATCTCAAAAGAGATTAACTTAAGACATATGTCACACTGTTAGTAGCTTTTTTTGACTCTCTGTGTTGCTCTTTCCATATAAGTTCATAAAGATTTTCGACAGCTTTATTGAGGTATAATTTACATATGATGAAATTCACTTGCTTTTTAGTATACAGTTCAATTATGTCTAGTAAGTTAATAGAGTTGTACAACCATCATCATCCAATTTTAAAACGTTTCCATCACCCCCAAAAAGACGTTTTGTGCTGATTTGCAGTCAATTCCAATGTCCCCTCCAACCCCAGGCAATGACTCATCTACTGTCCAGCGCCATAGATTGGCCCTTGTGGGCATTTCATGTAAGTAGAATCATGTATACTATATTGCTTTAGTGTCTGGCTTTTTGTTGTTAGCATGATGTTTTCAAGGTTCGTTCATGTTGTAGTCTTGAATATATACAACTCATTGCCATCAAATCAATTCCAACTCATAGCAACCCTACAGGACAGGGTTGAATTGCCCCTGTGGGTTTCTAAGACTGCAACTCTTTATAGGAGTAGAAAGCCTTGTCTTTTTCCCACAGAGTGGTTTTTGGTTTTGAACTACTGATCTTGCAGTTAGCAGCCTAATGTGTAAATACTGTGCCACCAGGGATCATCCTGCTGCTGTATATGCAGATGTAAATTTTCATTTCTCCACTTAGAAGTGAACATGGAAGGTTTAGCAGGATATTGTGGATTTCATTTCTTAGGTTGTGTTTTTTAAAAAAAAGAATTTTATTGGGGGCTCTTCTATCTCTTATCACAATCCATACATTCATCCAGTGTGTCAAGCACATCTGCACATATGCTGCCATCATCATTTTCAAAGCATTCTCTTCCCACTGGAGCCCCTGATATCAGCTCCCCATTTCTTCCCCACCCCCACAAACCCTTGATAAGTTATATTTTCATATCATACATTGTCTTCTGTTGCCCTTCACTCACTTTTCCGTTGTTCGTCCCCCTGTGAAGGGTTATAGGTTGATCCTTGTGATTGAATCCCCCTTTCTCTCCCCACCCTCCCCTAATCCTCCTGGTATCTCTACTCTTATTGTTGGCCCTGAGGGGTTTATCTATCCTGGATTCCCGGTGTTGCCGGCTCTTATCTGTAGCAGTGTGCGTGTTCTGGTCTAATCCAATTTGTAAGGTAGAACTGAGGTCATGATAGTGGGGGGGAAAGGAAGCACCAAAGAATTAGAGGAAAGTTGAGTGTTTCATTGGTGATATACTGCACCTTGACTGGCTCTCTTCCCTGTGACCCCTCTGTGAGGGGATTTCCAGTTGTCTACAGATGGGCATTGGGTCTCTACTCCATGCTTCGCCCCCCCTCCTTGTGTTTTACAAAATCCCTCCAAATTCCTTATCCTTCAAACCTAAAAAGTGGTTTGAGTGGTTTTAAAAAAAATGTAGGAAGAGATGTAAGAGCCCCCAATAGAAGTATTTTTTAAAAAAAGAGGACAGGTAAAATTGAAATGGACTTGCTCTTTAGTGACAAGCAAGTTCATCTAAAAATAAAAAAAAAAAGGAAGTGAACAGACAGATTTCCTCCCTCTCCCTCCCTGAAGGAGCCCTGTTGGCTTAGTTGGCTTAATGGTTAAGCTTTGGGCTGATAGCTGCAACGTCAGCAATTTGAACCCATCAGTAGCTCTGGGGAGAAAGACTTGGCTTTTTACTCCTGCAAAAAGTTAGTCTCGGAAACTCACAGGGGCCATTCTGCCCTGTGCTACAGGGTCACTCTGAATTGTAATCGATGGCAGTGAGTTCCTCTCCCTGAACCTCCTACCTACCCTTCGTCTCCAGACCCCTGGTCTTAAAGCATGTCAATGCTTGATTGTACCCTGTGAGTTAGGTTAACCTGCAAGGTCAGTAGTTTGAAACCACCAGCAACTCATAGGGAGAAATACAAGGCTTTCTACTTCCCTAAAGAGTTTACAGTTTCAAAAAAAAAAAAAGAGTTTATAGTTTCATACAACTTTCTAATGCTTTCTAAATGCTTCCTCCATACCCACTCTCATGATCCCAATTCTACCTTACAAATCCAGCTAGACCAGAGGATGTACATTGGTACAGATAGGAACTACTAGAAACAGGGAATCCAAGACAGATGATCCCTTCAGGACCACTGGTGAGAGTGGTGATACCAGGAGGTTGGAGGGAGGGGGTGATGGAAGGGGGAACCGATTACAAGGATCTACATGTGACCTCCTCCTTGGGGGATGGACAACAGAAAAGTGGGTAAAGGGAGACGTCGGACAGGGCAAGATATGACAAAATAATAATTTATAAATTGTCTAGGGTTCATGAGGGAGGGGAGAGGGGGGAGTGGAAAAATGAGCTGATGCCAGGGGCTTAAGTGGAGAGCAAAGGTTTTGCGAATGATGAGGGCAATGAATGTACAAATGTGCTTTACACAATTGATGTATGGATTGTGATGAGTTGTATGAGCCCTAATAAAATGATGAAAACAAACAAACAAAAAACAACAAAAGAGTTTACAGTTTCAGAAACCCACAAGGGCAGTTCTACTCTCTTATAGGGTCGCCGAGTTGGAATTGACTGGATGACAATGAATTCTTATTGAGTCAATACAGGCAATTGGGTTTCCCCACATATGAACTTCTTGGGGGTACAGGAGGGATAAACGTCAGTCGCCCTGAAAGCTAGGTACTCATGTTTTGCCCCCCCCCCCCTCCCCAGTTCCTATCCCGTGCTCCTCAACTGCTCATCAGTCCTCTAGTGTCCCCGTGGGCCAAGATGGACCAGGAAGCTCCAGGTGGCCCTTGGGAGCCGGCAGTTTAATTCAGGTTCCCGGATTCCTGAAGCGTTCTCGTGGTTCTGTGTTTACAGTTTGGTTGTTAAGCAGAAAGAAAGGTGAGAGGCTCAAACCTACCAGCTGCTCGGGAGGGGAGGGGCGGGGCGGGGAAGGCGGGGAATGTGGCAGTCGACTTCTGTACATATTTACAGCCTTGGAAACTGGCACAGCCCTCTCGCTCTGTCTTTAGCGGCCCTAAGAGCCCGAAGGCACCGCACCAGTCGGCAGCGTGTTTGGTTTTCCGATTTCCTTTCGCCCCCTAGGCATCTGCACGCCGTACGGCCTCTGTGCATGGTGACCAATAGCAACCATCGCGATAGTGCACGATCTTCTCGCGGTGCCACGTTTCCGAGAGTCCCCGCGGTACTTCCGGAACGTACGGAACTCCGACGCCGCCGGAGGTGCGGAGTGGGGACGCAGGCGCGCAAGGCGGCAGGAGCTGCTTCCGGCCGCGTCTGTGCTCTGAATTGAGTTGCCGCGGCCGAGGGAGCATGGAGACGATTCTGGAGCAGCAGAGGCGCTATCATGAGGAAAGGGAACGGCTCATGGACGTCATGGCCAAAGAGATGCTCACGAAGAAGTCCACCGTGAGTAGGGCTGGCCCGGGGCGCCTGGCCCGTGTTTAACCGCGGAGTGCGGTCTCTGGCCTTCAGGCCCACCCTGCCCTCGGCCCCCCGCTCCCGTTTCCTTCCTCGGGCTCCGGCCTGGGTAACCTCTCCCGACCCGCCTCGTAAGCTCCGGCTCCCGGTACTCCCTCTCGGAGCTCCGGCCTTTAGCCTCCTGCTTCCCAGCGCCCTGGAGGCCTTGGCTTGTACCAGAGCCAGCTCCGCCCTCGGGCGCCTTTTCCGACTCCGGCACTCTCGCTAACGGCGTCTCTGTCACCGTTTGTTTTTCTCCAGCTCCGGGACCAGATCAATTCTGACCACCGCACGCGGGCCATGGAAGATGTGAGTCCTCTACTGCCCTTTGAGTCTGGTGGGCGGGAACAGAGCGGGGAGGACAGAGCCCAGCCTTGGCCACAGTTACCTTGATTGCCCCGGCTTGTCTGCCCACCGGAGTCGGAGCTGAGGGCACTGGGCGAGCGGCTCGCCCCACCTAGGGTTGGCTCCGTGGGAGGACGGCCGCGTCTTCCCGCATTCTGTAGCGCTCGGATGTGGGCCGAAGAGCTGTGAGGATTCAATGGGGATCTTTTCTCGTCGCCCCCCCAACCCTAGAATGCGCCTCTCTTCCAGACAGCTGCTTCGATGTATTGTCTCCCAGGCTACCTGTGCATTTTCTTATTTTAAAAGAAAGAGAACCGTTCCTAGTAAAATGTTGGTCGTAAGGTTGGTGGGGAGTAAAATGGAGTTTTAATAGACTGTGCGTTGTACGTTTGAAATCTGCTTAGGAAGGATTAAAGGTCTAACCAGAATAAGCGATCTACTCTGTTTTCTTTTTTTAAATCGTTTTATTAGGGGCTCATACAACTCTTGTCACAGTCCGTACATACATCAATTTAATCTTCTTTCAAGAGACCAATATTACCAATCCTGCAGGGCCCCTTGTCTAAATTTGCAGCTCCGAAAAACTTGGTAAACCAGTGGATTTTATTGGTAATTATTTTGGGGCAGTACTTAATTGATCTCATTTGTTGGCAAAACCTGGCCTGAGCAGAGGACAGGTTTTATGTGGTGTCTGTTATCTCACTTGTTTTCCACCAAGGTCTTCATTGCAGCTTGGACTTCTCCCTCGCATACCTTAACTGGTTATGATCGTATGCTGCCACCCGAAATAGTTAAATGTCCAGCATTGTTTTTGATAGAGCGACTCGATGTATTCTTTCAATCTTCTTTTGATTCTTCCTGCATTGTTCCCGATTTTGCCCATAAAAGTTCAAACTCGGTTGATTCAGACTCACAGTGACCTTACAGGACAGTCAGAATTGCCTCCCTGGTGGTTCTGAGACTGTAAAATCTGTACAGGATTAGAAGGCCTCCCCTTTCTCCTGTGGAATTGCTTGTGGTTTCAAACTGCTGACCTTAGGGTTAGCAGCTCAATGTTTAAGCCACTCTTTTCATACTGCAACTCAAGTCTTGAATTTTGGCATCCATTTGTCCAGATTGAAAAATGCTAAGTGTGCTTCTCCCTTTTGGTTTCCTAACTCCAAGACTTGGCACATCGCATTGTAATACATTACTTTGACTTCCTGAGCCAACCTTTAACATCTTCTGTTCAGCTTTACATCATTTCTTCCATTTGCTTTAGCTGCCTTATGCCTGAGCAGGTTTCAGTCTCTTCTGACACTCACTTTGGAGTTTTCTTTCCTCGCTGCCTGTAGTGCACTCTTGCTTTGTTCTTACATGATGAGGGTTGTGTCATCCCATAACGCTGCTGGTCTCCCATCATCAGTGTTCGGTGTAAGGACTGTGTTCTTGAGATGGTCTCTAAACTCAGGTGGAAATAGCCTCTGCCTCTTAGGGACGTGGTTTTGTTTCCTGTAATAGGAACCCTTGATAGTCTGTTCCACAGCTGCTCTTTGGACTTGTATGGTATTGCTGATGGGTTTAAGCTGCTTCTTGATGATCTCTTTTTACAGATGGAATCAGTTTAATCCCGTGTATCCATGTAGTGAGATCAACTTGTTGCTGTTGATGCTATTAGGGAGGAAAAACATCTTGTAACAAGTCGTTGACCTTCCAAAATACTACCATAAGTTGTTTCTATCACCAAGGCCATATTTTCGAACTGCCCATCCTTCTTTGGCTTCATTTATTTTCACTTCTTGAATTCCAAACACTAGTCACTGTCAGTGCATTAATATTGCATGTTTGATCCATTTCAGGCTGCAGAAAATTTTTTTTCTGAAGTATTTTTAAACTTTTGATTTATTCCTCTTTGGCATTAATAGCTGGTGAATAAATGTGGATAATAGTTGTATTAACTGGTCTTGTAAGGTGCATGGATATTTGCCTATCCCTGATAATGTACTTTCGGACATATCTTGAAATGTTCTTTTCCACAATGTTCCTCTTTAATTTTCATACCTGTCTATCTCACTGCCACTGAGTCATTTGCACTTCATAACAACCATATAGGACACAATAGAACTGTCCTTGTAGGTTTCCAAGGCTGTCACTCTTCATTTTTTTTATTTTAATTTTTTGTGGTGGAGAGAAGCTTTTTTTTTTTTTTTT
>NW_022111357.1:5718594-5752742 GCF_000313985.2 Echinops telfairi | reverse complement strand
CTTGTCCCTGGGTTGGTTAACACCTCTTCCCTTCCCCCCACCTCCCCCTCTCCCATGTCCCCCTGGAACTGTCAGTCCCGTTGTTTTTTCCTCCAGATTGCTCATCCAGCCTGTCCTATCCAGGCAGGCCTGGGCTGTCGCTCTTTAATGGAGTAAAAAGCGTGGCATTATTCCTGCGGAGTGACTGGTGGGTTTGAACTGTTGACCTTGTACTTAGCAGCCCAATACTTGATCACTATGCTACCAGGGCTCCTTTTCATTCCTGGTATGGTAGATTAAAATGCCCAGTGCCACTGTTTCAGTTCACTAATGCCTAAGCTACCAATCTTCAGTTCCATTTCATTTTTCACAACATTTTCTAGATGCGTACTTGTGACATTCCATAGCTGTTGCTTCTCTTTTTGAATTGTGCTACATCATGACGCAATGTTTTTATTCTGTTCAAGTCATTAATGTTGGCTGTGAGGTAGCATTGACTTGATGACAGTGAGTTTGGTTTGATATTGAGGAAGTGCCTTCCCCTGCAGTGGCGTAGTGGGTTATATACCTTGGCAGGTCAAAACCACCAGCTGCTCCATGGGAGAAAGACAAGGCTTTCTATTCGAGGAAGGAGTTGCAGTCTTGGAAACCCACAGGGCAGTCCTGCCCTGTGCTGTGAGGTCGCGGTGAAGTGGAAGTGACTCGATGGCAGTGAGTTTGGTTTTGTATTCCAACCCGAAGGGCTCCTCTTCCAGCACTCTATCCGACCGACCGTGTGCAGCTGCTGCTCCTAAGGTGTTCACTGCCTAACGCTTGTAGAAATAGATTGCCAGGTTGATATTCGATGATCAAGGACCAATGGTATTTAAGGAAGAAGCTTAAGCTATACTGGAGGCAGTGGGGAAAAACCAGGCTCCAGGAATTGCCAAAATACCGATTTAGATGTTACAACAAATGGATGTGATGATGGAAGCACTTAATTGCCTCTGCCAAGAAATATGGACGACAGCTCCCTGGCCAGGACACTGGGAGAGATCCATCTTTGTGCCTCTTCTGGAAAAGATGACCCAACAAAATGTGGAAATTACTGAACAAAATCACATGCAATTAAAATTCTCCTGAAGAGAATTAAATGGTTGCAGCAGTACATTGACCAGGGGTCTGCCGCAAATTCAAGTGAGATTCAGAATAGGGTGTGGAACAAGGGATAGCTGTTTTGATGTGAGATAGATTTGGCTGGAGCAGATAATACCACATATACAAAGGTATTTGTGTGAATTATAAGCAATTATGGATCGTAATGCAAAAATAGCAATTCCAGACCCCTGGTTGTACTCTTGTGGAAACTGACAGTCCAGGATGCAGTAATTCAAACTGAAGAAGAAACACTATTTTAACAGGAAAGGTGTGCATCAGAATTTTAACCTTTTACCACCTTTATATTCAGTCTGCTTGGCAAACAGTTCAAGTGAACTATGTAAAGAAGTCAGAATGCTCCTCGGAAGTGAGGATGGCAAGCTTTTGTGCCACGTCTCATGTGGCTACGTTGTCAGGAGGGACCGTTGACTGGAGAAAGACACTATGCTTGGTGAAGGAAAGAGGGTCAGCGAAAGAGAAAGGCTGTCAAGGAGGTGGTTGCAACAATAGACTCAAAGCAACAGTTGTGAGGATGGTGCAAGACAGGCAGGAGTTCATTGTTCTGTTCTACATAAACTGGCTACGCATCAATTGATTTGATGGCGCCGAGTAATATCCCGTTTAAGGACGTTGGTGGGACAGTGGTTAAGAATTGGACTGCTAACAGAAAGGTCAGCGGTGTGGACACACCAGTACCTCCCATGTATCCCATGTCTACAAAGATGTGTCCATGTCTACAAAGATTACAGCCTTGGAAACTTGTAGAACTCTTCTGTTCTATCCTCTAGGGCAGAGGTTCTCAACCTTCCTCAGGCCGCGACCCTTTCATACAGTTCCTCGTGGTGGTGACCCCCTCCCCACCATAACATTATTTTCATTGCTACTTCATAACTGTCATTTTGCTACTGTTATGAATCTGGTGACCCCTGTGAAAAGGTCATTCTGTCCCCAAAGGGGTCGCGACCCACAGGTTGAGAACCGCTGCTCTAGGGCTTCTACCAGATACAACATGTTATTAACCCAATTTAGTATCCATCAAAGTTTTTTATTTTTCCAAACCCTGGACATTATCTTCAAGCCTGTAAACCACAAATCAATTACTAAGTTAAGTTGAAATATTCTCAACTTTTGGTCAGACTTTCACCAGTTCCCATATTTTTTCAATTTAACCTTAGCTCTTCTAAGATTTTGCCAACTGAAAGAAAGAAAAAAAAAAAGACTTTGCCAACTGGTTTTGAACTCAAATTTTCTGTTCATGTCAGCCACCTTCGGGATAGGAACATTTTCTAAGTCATTATGGGGCAGCTTTTTATTGTGATTTTTATCTTTTAAAACTTTCTCTACATTAGAGAACTTGTTTATGGTGATCATGTGGGGGTCTGCCCCATTTCTGATATCTCTATTGAGGTAATGTTTGTCTTACTTAAATTTGTCAGTGTCTGTCTGATCCTTATTTTTGTATATCATTAAAGGATATCAACTCTGTCCACTCTGTTCACAGGAGTCCCTCAATACTTGTGTCTTTATTAATCTCTTGGTAATCCATTTAACCTTACTTTCTATTAAAAAAACCTTTTCCTTAATTCTGTAAGAAAAACTCTTCAAATCTTAGCTAGCCTTTCTAACTTTTTAAAAAGCTTCTAGGTTTCCAGCTTAGTTTTCCTATACTTCTCTCTCTTTCCTTTTTTCTGCCCATTCTAGAACAACCAGTCTTCATTTTAGGACAAATTACCCAGCCTAGCCTAAATTACTCTGAGTGAAATTGGAAACTTTTTTTTAATTAATTTCTCAGGATATCAGGAATATTTATTTCTGTGAACACTTATTTATCTTTAAACTAATCAGAATAAAGAGAAGTAGGACACTTGTTTTCATAAGCCTGTCTTCACGTCTTAAGGACTCTTTAGAGAATTTAGAATACATTTTGTCTTAGGAAGCCTGGTTAAACAATTCAAGATAAGCAACTCTTTTCTTCAGTACACTTCAAATTAATTTATATCAAAGTCTTTCAGAGTAGCTATTGAAGATCAAATTTTTTTAGTAAGTTGTGTCATTTAAAGACAGTCTCACATAGGAAGTCGTTATTATTTTGTAATAGGAAAGAATTAAGAATGAATGATCTGGTGAAAACTGGCAAAGCCAGCCTTAACCTTGCTAGTTAATAGTAGGTGAAAAAACCCAAACAAAACAATTAGCTCATAGCCAAACTCTCATGTTAAAATGAGACAGAAAGAACTATCAACTCAACTGCCCTTGTGAGGCTAACTGAAACAGCCAGGCCTTTATTCTGATTCTCCTTTTTATGACAAGCCCAGACTGCATCATTTAAAAAATAAAAAATAAGTCAAACAAGGAACTCAGTTTCCTAAGATGTCTACTGAGGCTCCAAGTTGTCTACCTTCTAAAATAGGATAAAGGAAAATAAGTTTCTAAATCCATAATATTGCAACTTGTCAGTGTTTTATGTATCAACGCGTTACCTTAAAACAGCTTCAGTCTGACCTTGGAGTTTGTTTCTGGAAACTTGACTGTTGCACAAGATGAGTTTCCCAAAGAGCACAAGGGCTCAAAAGTGACTTACGAGACCTGTTTGATTAAGGCTCAAGATCTAGAGATTGCTTGGATTAGGAGGTCTAGATGGAAGATCCAGAAATCTGGATTCCATGAGAATTAAATGATGTCTCACGATTAAAGGTAGAGACCCTTTAAAGGCATTTGCTGGGTTACCTGGCCATGACTAGAGAGCCCTCGCTGTGCCTTGCCTTTGTCGCTGGCAGATGGCTTTATTCTGATGAGCTGTGTTTGCCTTTCAGAGGTACATGGAGGTCAGTGGGAACCTGAGGGATTTGTATGACGATAAGGATGGGTAAGTGACTGTCACAGACAATCCAGGAATTGGTACCTCGGAGGAGCCACGGTTCAAGGACTGACGTTATGTTCTTTGCTCTTTGGATTTTTTTCCTGAAACAGGTTACGAAAGGAGGAGCTCAGTGCCATTTCAGGACCCAATGAGTTTGCCGAGTTCTATAATAGACTCAAGCAAATAAAGGAGTTCCACCGCAAGCATCCCAATGAGGTATGGACCATCTCAACGTTCGCCCCCGTCTATCCAAAGAGCGTACGAAAGAAAAGCATGTAAAGAAATGGAGATGTGCCACGTAGCTGCCCCTTCGAAAACAATTGTCATTTAGCTAAAACAGAGGGGTCGGTGTGGAGTGTGTTTGTCGGAGCACACGGGTAATCAGGTATGGAACGGATAAAGAACCCGGAAAGACCGCCGTAGCAGATCAAGTGCATCTGAAAGGCTAGCAGAGAAAGGGAGAAGAGAAAGGGGAGTGATAAGACGTATAAAGAAGATGTAGCTAGATAGAAGAACAGACAGAAAAAGGAAGAGGCTGGAACGATCACGAGGTCTCATTAATCAAGAGAGAACACCTTGTTCCAGCCCTGGTAGAGAGGTCATGAGGTAAAAATGGGTCAGGGAATAATTGGATGGCATGCAGGTTAAGTAAACAAGGAAAGCAAGTCCATTTATGCGAAAAATAAAATCCAAACCTTTTTACTTTGTGCATATAAGGGGTGTGCATGTATATTAAATAAGTAGACTTTGTCGTGCATCGGACTCACCTGCTGCTCTGATTTGATTGATAGGAGATGTGGTGTGACTGATGGTCAGGGTTTTCTTAAATTGCCCTGGTGATCTCATGTGCAACAAAGCTTGGGCACCCTGGACACAGACGCATGTCTGGGTGTGTTTAGTCTAGGCTGTTAATAAGTAGTTTTTCCTTTCAGAGAGACTAAGGAAGCTTTTCTGTTTTCGTTATCTTTTTTTGTATTAAGTTTTATGAGTATGTGTTACTTTAGCAATTTTTAGTTCATACCAAAAGGGGAAAGAATAAAAGCAAAGTGATTGGAAAAGAGTAGTGTGTTCCTGTTGAGAAATCACTGCTAAATAAAGCACCAGCAGTCCCATTCTGCTGACATTACAGTTCTGGTGTTTCATGGTCCTCCTAAACTCTTGTTTCAGATCTGTGTGCCCATGTCTGTGGAGTTTGAGGAGCTCCTGAAGGCTCGAGAGAATCCCAGTGAAGAGGCCCAGAGTAAGTAGGAGTGCATTAGCATTCCGTAGCACAGACAGAAGCACAGGCTTTTTTGCCCTTTGAGTGCTGGAAAGCAGGGCTCCATTATTTTCTTGTAAAACGTTCATTGTGTGCTAGCCTGATTCAGACTCACTGGCCCAGAGAGCCCAGGCCAGTTCACTACAGGAGGACTGGGAGGGGGGTGGTGGTGTGTGTGTCGCATTTTGGTGAAGAGTTGCTTTATGGAGCAAGGAGTCCGTTTGAAAAGGCCAGTCCAAGAAAGTGGTCTTTAGTATCTGAATCATTGATGTCTCTGATCCCTTCAGACCTGGTGGAGTTCACAGATGAGGAGGGATATGGTCGGTACCTCGATCTCCATGACTGTTACCTGAAATACATTAACCTGAAGGCGTCTGAGGTAAGGTGGGAGGGAAGGCAGGTCTGAAGCAGGGTGCTGGGCTGGGGCTGCTGCACGTGAGGCGGTTCCAGAGCGTTGTGTGTTCTGAAGAGGCGGTCTGCTATGGAACGACACCGCATTCAAAGTGAAGATCACACTTCTGTAATGAAGACACCGCGCATTAATGCTTTTGTAAAACTGATTTTAAAAAGCCACTAGTACATCTCTTGACCTTTGTGTTATACTCACAGTGCTACAGACATAGAAGGACTGTCTAAAAGGTGTAACTAAGATGTTAGGAAAAAATGACTTCTAAGAGACGACACTCCCAGAAAGGGCACAAGGAAGTATATGATTAAGTTTCTCATGGACTTGTGAGGAAGTAATCTGAGAAATTCAGGGGGCGTCCTTTAGATTCTCCTAAGAGCAGGTCCTTGGGCGGTGTTGTTTTCTGCTACGTCCCGGTACTGGTATCGGGTGCACAGATGCGCAGTAAGTGGCTGTGTGAGCAGAAAATGGCACCTTTCAGATCTTTAGGATGTAACGGATGCCAAAGTCCTTAAACAAGTGCCAGCATTCAGTAAGTTTCAGTACGTGTTGACTTTCCTTTACTGGCCATGAACTTAACTTATGCTTTGCAAAGTTAACTGTGGATGTTAGTCTTCTCAGTCCAGTGGGATTCAAACCACAATTAATATAGCATTTGAATGATGGGAAATAAAAAGTGGGCCCGGCCTCATTGGTTTATTAAGGAGCACTCCATTTTGATCTCATTGATTGACGCTGCTCTTGTGATTGGGTTTTGTGTCATCTCTTTGTAGAAGCTGGATTATATCACATACCTGTCTGTCTTTGACCAGTTGTTTGACATTCCAAAAGAAAGGAAGAATGCGGAATACAAAAGGTGGGTACTGATCGTTCTGAAGCCTCTGCTCAGTTGTTAGAAACTTAGTTTGTGTGAAGGGTAGGGACCAAGTTCTGAATTTGGTTAGCTGAAGGACAGAAACAAGGTCCCAGTTCATCTGCGTATAGGGCACCTGTTCGTGGTGTGTCTTTGGAGTTCAAAGGAAGAACATGACACGCCCTCAGATTGTGATGGCAGTGAGGTGCCTGGGTCTGATGTGTAACTGGGAAGTTAAGTCTGTTAGTGTCCCAGGGTGCTGATCTGCACTCCCACCTGCTTCTCCTTTGCAGGTTTTCTTTTACTTGAAATCTTGTATGTATAGAATTAATTAAAATTTCAGACTGGAATCGGGTCATGAGGGTGGAAAACGGCAAGAAAAGGAGAAGTCCAAATTGCAGTGACATTTTTGGGGGGTGGGGGAGGAGACCAATTGCGAGCTCTTTTTTTTTTTTTTTAATCAATTTATTGGGGCTCATACAATTCATCACAATACATAGATCAATTGTATAAAACACATCTATACATTTGTTGTCCTCATTATTCCCAGAATTCGCTTGCCTCTTGGGTTCCCGGAATCAGCTCATTTTCCTTTTTTTCCCCCTCCCCTTCCCTTCCTCCTCCCCTCTCCCCCAAGAGCTCTTTAAAAACAAGTAATACTGGGATTAAAAATAGATTTCACAGTCTATAACAGTGTAGCAACTTTGGGAAACTGCTCGCTCTCTCCTGCCTGTCCCTGTACAGATACCTGGAGATGCTGCTTGAGTACCTTCAGGATTACACAGACAGGGTAAAGCCACTGCAGGACCAGAACGAGCTGTTTGGGAAGATTCAGAATGAGTTTGAGAAGAAGTGGGACAACGGCACCTTTCCGGGATGGCCGGTGAGCTTCAGCGGAGGTGTGGGTGGGACGGGACTGACTTGATGGTGAGCCTCACTCTCCCTGTCAGGAGCGTTAGCTGTTGAGCCCCTCAGTATCGCTTGTGGCCACGAGGTGTTCTCTGCCAGGTATGCAAGGTTTTCTCTTTGTGCTTTGGAACAAGGTTTGCAGGACCCACTTGCTATAAACCGGACCTAGGATTTTTGCCAGCCATGTTATTTCTGCTGTATGGTTCCTGTGGGCCCAAACCTGATCAGATGACATGTTAGAAATCTCTACTATGTATCTTGACTCTTGGGGATACGCTTGGGTGTTTACAGAGCCCTCAGAGAGATAATGGGCCACCTGGATTGTATTTTTCTCCCACGCCTGCAACAATTTGATCCTTATTCATCACTGGTTCTATGAAAGGGCCCGTCCAGCTGGCAGTTTAGTTGATTACCTTACCTTCGTCCTGGATCTCAGTAACTGTTACACATTGTTTTTCTACCAGAAAGAGACAAGCAGTGCCCTGACCCATGCCGGAGCCCACCTTGACCTCTCTGCTTTCTCCTCCTGGGAGGTAGGTTTCCTCTAGCCATTGCACTGAGCTCATCTGCCCCGCCTTTCGAGCGACCACTCGCTCTCTTGATTGTAATGCCATGCTTATATTATGATGAAGACACCAGTTTCTGGGGCCAGATACTTGCAAAGAATGTGGGAAGGTGCTTTGAAAACCGTAGTGCCACTAATGGCATTCAGCTGTGGTGGAGGTGAGGCGAGTACCAGTAGGGCTAAGTGTGAGGTTGACCAGCAGGCCAGTTCTTCTATGAGGTTGAACGGACGACTGGGAGATTGGCTGTGGAATGTAAACCTCTGCCATCGCCTCTGGCACACCCACATCCACTCAGCAGCTTGAGGAGACCTGGGTTTGAGTACTTGCATATGCAATGTGTCCCCTCTTTTCACAGGAGTTGGCCTCCCTGGGTCTGGACAGATTGAAATCTGCACTCTTGGCATTAGGCCTGAAATGCGGCGGGTAAGTGCTGCTGTCCCTGTCTTGGGTCCTGGGAATGTGTGTCGGCGCCTTTGTGAGAGGGGGCAGGTTTATGATGCACTCACCTCGAGACACTCTGCTCTCCTGTCTCTAGGACCCTCGAAGAGCGAGCCCAGCGACTGTTCAGCACCAAAGGGAAGTCCCTGGAGTCGCTTGACACCTCTCTGTTCGCCAAAAACCCCAAGTCCAAGGGCACCAAGCGGTGAGTGGCTGAGGTGACACCTCTGTGGATGTCTTTTTATTTTATACTCAAGCAGAATTTTTTTTTCCACAACAAAGATTGTAAAGCCAATTTGATTATCATTTTGGACCTCTGTAGATATAGCTCCAGTCTGCTCTGTGTTTCTGCTCATGACAGAACCCTGGCACTGTTCATCCAAACCAGGAACACACTGTCCTCAGGTGATCTCGAGTCTGGGGTCTCGGGTGTTGAAACCATGTGTAGGGCACTTCTCATCACCTCAGTAGACTTTGGAAACTAAACATCTAAATTGTTAAACATACTTTTTTAAAAGTTTACATTTGTTAATGACCACTGAATGTATTCATGTGCCACGTACTCCTATAGGACTTTTCCCCCTGATTCTCACAACCCTGCTTGTTACACAGATAAAGACACAAAGTTTATAGGGTGCATTCATTGTATCTCAATTGCTTAGCAGCAGGGCCAGGATATGGGCCCAAGGCAGCCTGGTCCACAGCTCCTCTTTTGTTGGCAGACTGTGATGATGGGCATTTGATGTTGTTGATAGCTCTTGAGCTTCTCGAGTGTGGTCGGAGAGAGGGTACTGCCACACATTCTGAGGACGAGCCTCAGTATTTGTTAGCAGGTCTTGAGCGGAGCAGAGCACTTGCTTCCAGGCTGCTTTTCATTTGAACGTGACTGGAACAGTGCCCAGATGCGGGGCAGGGGCGGGTGAAAGAGCCTTGAGTGATAACACTCGTTTCTCGTTTCTCAGAGACACTGAGAGGAACAAAGACATCGCTTTCCTTGAAGCCCAGGTCTACGAGTATGTGGAGATTCTCGGGGTGAGTGAAAGCTGGAAGGTGTGGGGGTGGGATTGATGGGAATCCCCCAAAGTAGGATGTTTACTTAGGGACTGGAAGGGAAAGGACTGCGCATTAAACGAGTGGGGCAGTCAATGGGTCCGTGTCCCTCAGCAAGTCACTGTTCTCTTAGCTGTGTTCCCAAGCTTGCTGCCTTTCTGTGAGGCCAGAGATTTCTTTAGGGGCCTGCCATAGAGAATGGGCTCCCTTCTCAACATAGTGTCCAGAATTGTGCCTGAGCTCCAAATGTTGAGACAGCCAGGAAGCAGACACTCAAAAGGAAAATAGGAGAGAGGCTACCCCGTGGCCTTTTGAGTCTGACCTATTATGAGAAGCCATCACTTGCATGTGTAGACAATTGTAGAAGGCCATGTGCTAGGGGTGTGAAGCTGGCTGTGAGCTGCTCTTTGAATAAGCTCAGCAAGGAGCTAAGGGCTGGGCTGGGAAACGACCTAGCCTGGCTAAGATATCGTAGGAAGAAGGCAGGCAGAGAGCGTGTGAAAGAAAGGGCCCTGCTCAGTGGAGGCGCTGGCTGGTGGCTCAGGGAGCCCTGGAGTGACCAGTTTTCCGGTGGCGTCTGCTTTGACGTGCCCTGAGCCGGTCCCCTTGCAAGTGCTCAGGAGGTATTGGAGTGGGTGGCTCAGGCACCAGCTCCTAAGACGTTCACCTATCTGTCCATTGCCATGGGTGTGGTCCTGCCCTTGGCTGAAGGACAGACCCTCTGCGGCAGTGGTTCTCAACCTTCCTAATGCTGCCACCCTTTCATACAGTTCCTCATGTGGTGGGCCCCCCCCCAACCATACAATTATTTTTGCTGCTGCTTCATAACTGTAATTTTGCTACTGTTGTGAATTATCATGTACATATCTGGTATGCAGGATGTATTCGGTGACCCCTTTGAAAGGGTCGTTCGACCCCCAAAGAGATCATGACCCACAGGTTGAGAACCGCTGTTCTAATGACTATCCAGTTAACCACCTGTTGGTTTCCCCTGTTGGGACTGCTTTCAGTTGAAGGAGACTAGCCAGGTGTTCATTTCTAGCACTCAGATTCTCTGAGTCACCCACCCAGCAGTCCCATGAGAGAAAACCCAGCTCCTCCTAAACGTTACAGCATGCCCTCTGGGGCAGCTCTGCTCTGACCTGTACAGTCATTCCGGACCAACTGGACGGCACGCCACAGTCTGTCGTCCACAGGGAACCTGGGCTGTGCCAGGGCTGGCAACTCAGCGTGGCAGGGAGGGTAATTTACGCCCTTGACATATACCCTCTGTTGCTTGTTTAGTTTTGTGCTTGAGAGCCTTTTGCTCTCCCTGCCGCAAGGTGGCACTATTCTCTTAACATTGGCTTGCATTCTATACTGATAGGATTTTTGTCACTGTTTCACCAGTTACTGCTAGCTGTTGGCATGCAAGCATCATGCTAGATGTTTAAGTACAACAGTGTGAATGACAGTCTGTCGCCCTTGCAAAGACCACCTTCTAGTTGGGGGAGACAGACAAGATCATTGCAGTAATAGGGTGGCACAGGCTTGAGTTCCTAGCTAGGGGAACCAGCCAGTGCAAAGGGGCAGTCTGCTCCTGCACTCAGGAACTAGTGAGAAATGTGGTGTGAGAGTCAGGATCACCATTTGTTGTGTGAGCAGCAGGAAAGGACGTCACTGTGAGGGGGACTTCAAGTCCAAGGACAAATGGAGTTCAAAAATGAGTTTTTTCTTGAGCTTTTGAAGCCCCACGGGAGCAGTTCTGCACACCGTTGAGTGCGCCACTCAAGGTGCCTCTTTAAGCAGAGGCTCTGGAGCAGACTGGGAGCTGCTGGCACGGGAGAGCCGAGGACCGGTGTGAGGTGGTCATCTTGGTGAGGGCGATGACAATAGAAAGGAGAAGCAAGGCCTGGTTTGGGAAACAGTTTCCAAACAAGACAGATGAGACTTGACTCTCGTGCTCGGTGGGAATCTGAGTGGCAAGTGTGCTAAACACTTGACTGTCTCATGTTGGGCAGGCCAGCACGCTGACAGGGCTTCTGATAGGAAGCAAGAGTGCTCTAAGAAGGGAAACCTTTGGCCTGCAGGCTCACGAAGGGTGAGGAGAAAACAGTAGGAAAGTTCTCCTTCTGGCTCTGCAGTGCTTGTCCTCTGACAGTGCTCTTCCTGTGTGTCCCTGCCTGCCTTAGGAACAGCGCCATCTCACTCACGAAAACGTGCAGCGCAAGCAGGCCCGCACGGGGGAGGAGCGCGAGGAGGAGGAAGAGGAGCAGATCAGCGAGAGTGAGAGTGAAGATGAAGAGAACGAGATCATTTACAACCCCAAAAACCTGCCGCTGGGCTGGGATGGCAAAGTAGGTCCAGACACTGCTACCACCTCTGCCTGCCCCTTCCCCTCCACCCCACTTCCCTCCTTGGAGACCAGAAGCAGTGCAGGTCTTAGCAGGCAGTAGTCTAATACCATTTTTTTAATCTGATTTCTTTCAGCCCATTCCTTATTGGCTGTATAAGCTTCATGGCCTAAATATCAACTACAACTGTGAGATCTGTGGAAACTACACCTACCGAGGGCCCAAGGCCTTCCAGCGGCACTTTGCTGTAAGAGATTCAGAACTGTTTTCCTGGGACTTGAAGTATGAGATGCTGACTTTTTAGGGGCGGTGACAGTAGATTGCTAGTGATCAGAACCTAAAGGAATCACAGGGGAGCAAATCTAAAATCAAGCATTTGGCCGCATGCACTAGGGCTGGTGTTGAAGAATTCCTTCTGCTGTTACTTGAACCTCGTTTCTATTTCCTCTTGTTCTTAGGCTTCTTTTTTACCGACATCTTACACTAGTGTTTTCCAAACTGGGTGATACCTCTCCTGTGGGGTGCCAGAGTGATCTAGGGTATACCAAAGCAGATTCCTACACTTTATCCCACGTTATGGGTTGCAGTACAGAAGTTTTCAATATTCCCAGCAGGCGGTTTGGGGGTGGGAGGCAGGTGCTGAGGTTAAGGGGGCTGTAGGCTCAGTAAGCTCGGGGACCTGTATCTATCACAAATGAGCTGGCTCCTTGGTCTTTCTCAGTGCTGCCCCACGGGTTGGGACGCACGAGGTTGCTAACTGCTTTCCTCTAAGGCTTAGCCGAGTCTTGCCTCTTTGATACGAAGAGCACGGGACGGCATTTACCCAGTCTTCTTGAGACAGATTGGAGGAGATTTACTAGTCCTGGCCTTGCACATTTCTGTGAACTGTCCTCTTGTCCCTCACAACAGAGGTCGCTGCTCTACCCTGGCTCTCCCCTCAGTCCTTGAGCGGCCTCTGAAACTTTTCCCGCTCTCATGAAGCCAGTGTCTCCCTGCTCTCTCCCCGCTCATAGTCTGCAACCGAGTGTCTTCTTTCCTTACAAAGATGAGAGCACACACACACACATACATTACGTGTGCAGGTTGGGGGTTGTGTGTCTGCCGCAGGCTTTCCCTCCGCATGGAGGTGACTGGTCACGGTTGGGTTTTCTGTGATCCTGACCCAAAGTATTGTTCTGGGAGGAAAAAAAAGACTGGTTCTGGGTCCTATAAACTAGCTGGGGGAGGTAAGCGGTGCAGTGTCTTCTGGAAACACGAAGTGTTTGCCAGCAGTGGACAGACCCCATCTGCTCCAGCAGTGCTGCCTTGCAGTCAGGGAGGGGAGAGGAGGCGAGCGATTAGAGTGGGTTTAATGCGGCATGTCCAGCGATTCCCATGTCACCTTACTTATTGGTGTCTCTCTTTTCCCAGGAATGGCGGCATGCTCATGGCATGAGATGTTTGGGCATCCCAAACACGGCGCACTTTGCTAACGTGACACAGATCGAAGATGCCGTCTCCTGTAAGTCAGCTGTATTGGTCCCTAGGCCAGACTGAGTGCCCACTCCTGAAAGCCCAAGAGCAGCAGGTTGTGGGGATGTCAAAACTAGAACACCGTGTTGTCGTTAGGTGCCGTCAGGTCGGTTCATGCTCAAAGCAGCGCTGTGTACAGTGGGAGAAACACCACCTGGCCCTGCGCCCTCCTTGCCGCGCTGTTCTGTAGAGCCCATCGTTGTAACCGCCGTGTCAGTCCGTCTGGTCCAATGTGCGGTTTTCTGCCCCTCTACCAGACGTGACGTCATTTTCCTGGGAACGTGTCTAAGATATGAGGGCGAAGTTGCGCCCGCTGAGGCACGGTCTGGCTACACTTCTTCCGAGACAGATCTGTTCTTTGGGCACCATCATTCGAATACATCGATTCTTCGGTCTTCCTATTCAGTGTCCCACTTTCACATGTGCACAAGGCCGTTGAAAATACCGTGGCTTGAGCCGGGCACGCCTTAGTCCTTAAAGTGCCCTCCTCGCTGGTCAGCACTGAAGGCTTGAGAAGGGTTTTGTGCTGCAGGGTTTCTCAGTGCGCTGCATCGTTTGATCACGTGAGTGTTGCGCCTGTGAGCATCGAATGTGCATCCAAGCAAGATGAAATCTTTGCCACCTTCTGTCTTTTCTCTTGGTCATGCATAATGCTACCCATATAGTGGTCCACCGGTGAGGATTTCTGTTGTTTTTGCATTGAGCTGTAATCTCTACTGAAGGTTGCAATTCTCGATCTTCACCAGCAAGTGCTTCAAGTCCTCCTCACTTTCAGCAAGTAGGGTTGTGGCATCTGCGTATCACATTTGTTGACAAGCCTTCCTCTCGCACTTCCTCGTCTCTTCCGTTTGCCTTAGGTACTCTGTCATTACGGGCAAGTGTGGAGTCTCTTCTGACATCCACGTACATCTTTTCTTTCTCTCCTGTCTCTTTATGGCCTTTTGCTTTCTTCATGTATGGCGTTTGATGTCATTTCACAGCTCGTCACGTCTTCTGTCATTAGAGTTCAGTGCATCAAATCGAAGATGACCTTGAAATCCAGGTGAGGTAATTCAGGGTCGTGTTTGGCTCTCATGGGCTTCATGTTTTCATTTTCTTCATCTTCAGTCTGAACCTCACATGAGGTTCCAGTCAGCCCCTGACCAGGTTGTACTTACTAATAATGGACTTCTCCACTGTGTCTTTCCACAAATCTAGTCAGTTTGATTTCTGTGAGAAGAGATGATCGAGAAGCTCAAATCATTAAATAAAATAAGGCCAGGGGCCACCTGTGGAGCATACCGTCAGTTGATCGTGCACAAGTTCTGGTTAAAACTGAAAACCATTAAGACGTGTCCAGAAGAGCTCTGGACCTGACCATGAGCATATCCGACCTGACTTTAGAGGCCATCCCGAGAGCAGGCTCGACACACTGCACACTGAGAAGAGAAGACTGGGCGGATTGAAGTGGGAGCGGCCATCCAGAGCCTCCGCCATGAGAAAGAAGAAGGTCCCGTCTAGGAGAGGAGCATACTGTGGCCGTGTAAAGAGAGGCGACCCAGCAAAGTGCAGAGCAGTGTCTCCTAGGTAAACCTCGCTGCAGGCCGTTCAGGCGTGGCAGCAGTACATCGACGATAGAGAGCTGCCAAAACTCAGCTGGATTCAGAACAGAGCGTGCAATGAGGAGTACCACTGTTGATGAGAGATGGACCTGGCGTGGAAACAATCCCAGAAAGATCGTTACTTGTGTTTTATTGGACACACAGACATTTGACTCTGCAGATCATCACAAACTGAATGATGTGCTTGATCATGCTCATATGGAACCTGATAGTCTGAGAGATAGTCCTTCGAACAGAACAAAGGACGCTTTTAACACCAGTATCCGGAGCACATCAACAGAAATTGAGCTCGGGAGAACAGAGCTGATGGATGGTGCAGTAGGGCTTGAGGAAGGCCAATTGACGGGAAGATGACACGACCTCGCGCATTGAAAGCCAAAAGGACTTGACCCACTTACATCAAAGCCATCAGCCTTCAGTATGGATTGCAACTCAATGTCATGGAGGCAGAAATCCTCACAATTGGAACTTCATAAACATCATCGTAAGAAATAGAAAAGATTAAAGTTGTGGGCCTCATTTTTCCTGGATTCCTGCACGCAGTGCTCCTTGAAGCAACAGTCGAGAAATCGCACAATGTATTTGCATTGGACAGATCTGCACAAGACGTCTTTAAAGTCCCAGATGTCACTTTGAGGGCTAAAGTGGGTGTGTCCCAAGGCATGATATCTTAAATATGCATTCCAAAGCTGGACCGTGAACACAGAAGACAAGAATAATTGATGCCTTTAGATTATGGCTTTGATAAGAATATTGAAAGTATCAGAAGAACAAACAAATTTGAAGAGGAAGTACAGCTAGAAAGCGCCTTAGAGAGGAGAGGTGAAATTCCATGTCATGTGCGTTAGACGTCCCTGGAAAAGGATTGTTCCTGGTAGGTAGGAGGAGCCTGCCTGAGATGGACTGACACAGTGGCTGCGACAGTGGCCTCAAACGTAACAGCTGTGAGGATGGAGCAGGGCCCGGCAGGGCTTGGTTCTGTTGTCCACAGGGTTGCTGTGACTCCAGTGCCCAACAGCATCGAGCTCAACTCATGCTATCTCGTTTAGGAAACTTGCGCATTCCATCCTAGCGGAATCATGTCCAAGGGCAGTTGTTTTACTAAAATGATGAGATCCTATGTCTGGCTTTGCGTGGGTCAGGTTTCCCCTGGGAAACAATCCACTGACTTAATACTGCCCATTCTTTTAAAATGTTTGATGGTCCCATTCTGTTATTTTAATTGCTCTCAGAGTTCGTTTAGTGCGCTACAATGCACCCCATTTTTCTTTGAGAAAATATGTCAGCTTTCCAATCCTCCCATTTTTAAATACTTGTTTAACTCATCAGACTGTGAAATGACCAAGCCAGCAACTCTGTCAGGGTCTTAGCCTGGCATCTAGCAAGCCCTTAAATTCTTATTCCTTCTGGGTCTGAAGACTTTGGCTAATTCTAAACAAATTAGTAAAGGTGTGTGTGGCACATAACACAACAACAACAAAAAACAGATTTGCTGGGCTTCTCCATACCAGGAACAGATCTAAGCACGTTGACCTCCGTTACCTCTATTTCTTAAGACGTCAGCGTTCCCGTTATGATACTTCTCGCAGGCTTACCAAGTGTAAAGGTGGTCGTCTGTGATGAGAAGCATGAAAGCACCTAGGTGGCACACACTGATAACTTGTCAGTGGGCGAAGACTGTCTTGTCATCTGCCTCCCCAGCAGCAGGCCTGAATTCTCCACTCCATTCCTGCAGCCAGTTTACCTCCCTAGCCCCATTCTGAAGGATTCCAGTCATTCCAGCCCAGGTTTTGTGTCTGTCTTATCTCAGGGCTCCTGTCCTCACTTGCCTTGTAGCGATCTTCCCCTTTTTGTCTTCAGGGGAAATTTTGAAATTGGATGGTAAGAGTTTTGTATGTAATATCTCCAGTAAGCGTTCAGTCATATTCTTAGTCATTTTGGCCTTGGTTTTTCATCTCTCTTTCTCTGAGATCTTGAAATGTGCCCGTTAGACTTGAAGCAGCTATGTTTACAATCACTCTCTTTCTCCCCTCCATTCGCTGTTACTTCCATTTTTTCCACCAACGTTGTGGAGCTCCGTTGTCCTACAGCCTTCAAGACAACCAGGTTCCTCTGTGCCCGGATACTCATGGGTGTTCCACATGAACCACGCTCTCTTCAAGAGCATCCGTTTTTCAGTCCTGTGAGGGCTTCTTGCATATTTATTTACTTTTCTTTCAAAGCAAAGCAAAGATGCTGGTAGATTTTGCCATCAAGGCGTTTTGCCTACAGGTGACCCAGAACCAAAATCCCATGTCCTGGCAAGCAGTGCTCCTACAGGCAGCGTCAGCTGTGGGGAGGCTGATGGAGGGCAGGCATGGGGCAGGGGGTATGCAGTGCCCAGTCCCCAGCGGGTGCTCAGCAATCCTGATGGCTGCTTGTTTCTCGCCCTGCAGTGTGGGCCAAGCTGAAGCTGCAGAAGGCCTCCGAGCGGTGGCAGCCCGACACTGAGGTGGGTGCCAATTGGGGTGAGGGTGCTGGGACACTGGCCGTGATAGCTCCGAGTGATGGAGCGCTTTCACCATGGAGCAGGGGAGAGAAGATGCGGCCTTGATCATAGGGGACGCTGGTGTGGGCTGACGGTGCCAGTAGCCTGGCTGTTGACACGTGAGCCGCATTTCCCCTGATACTTAGTGTGTCAGTAGACGGCGGGTTGTCTCGCCCTCCTGAAACGTCTCTGGAGGTAATCAGGAGTGCCCGGGCTAGGGCCCTTCTGGTGCTGGAGGGGCAGCTGCTGTGAGCAGACGCTCTGCGGGAGGGGCTGGGATGGCTTCCTTAGCATCCTGGACAGCAGGTTCGGAGACGGAGGCTGATGTGCCCCGTCACCCTGAAGCCCAGGCATGGACACCGGGTTCCCCTCCCTGAGGTCAGTGGCTTCCAGCAGCAGACCCTTGGCCAACACTGATGTGGAGTGGAATTCAACAGAAGGGAGGCTGAAGCAGAGTTGGTCTGTGGGGAAGCCCAGTCTCTTGGCTTCCCCATCCACCTCTTGAGCAGAAACTTGGAAATTGTTGGAAAAGTGTCTTGATCGGCCTTTCTCAACTACGGTTCCTCATCTGAAACACAGGCCGTTGGGATAGACTGTTTTTCCCCAAATCTTCCAAGGATGGGGTCATAACATCCCTATTGGGGTTTAGGTCCCTGGGAGAGAGACCCCTTGCATGGTGGCTGCCTCAGAGCAGTAGAGCTTGGCTCTCCTGCAGTGGGAACCCCAGTTGAGAAGGGCGGTCTTCGATGAGCCCCAGTCTTGCAGAGCCGCGATGAGCTCAGGTGGCCAGGTGTCGCTTCCCAGCATTTCCCCGGGTGTGGCTGACGACGTGTCCCCTTCCTTTGTAGGAAGAGTACGAAGACTCCAGTGGGAACGTGGTGAATAAGAAGACGTACGAGGATCTGAAGCGACAAGGACTGCTCTGACGGGGTTTCCCTGGGTTTTTATTACAAACGATTCTGTCAACAATACAACCAGCATTTGTTCTGAATGAGTCTTGTCTGAAGCTCAGTCACGGGGCAGATTCCACACTCCCGTTCCCTTCCATCCGGACCCCACCTGCTGCACGTCTCCAACATCCGGGCAGCTAAGGGCTGAGGAGCACCTTTCTGCTCCATGTTAGGCCCGTTTGACTGAGCTTAGCCCCCCTCCCGCCCCATGTGCCTCCATTTCCCACGGGAGCACAGGCTGGCTTAGCCTGCCAACTCGGAGCAGCTTCAGCTGCTGGCTGCTTCCCGAGGACCACGTGTGTCTGCCTGTTTCCTCTACACAGTCCTTATGTGGCTTCCTGGGTCTTGTCAGGTCAGTTTCTACTCATAGCAACCCCATGGGGAGTAGAAAGGACCCCTCCGTAAGCTTCCAAGGCTGTAACCTGCGTGGACGCTGATGCCCCTTCCTTGTCCAGTGGAGTGGCTGGTGGGCGTCATCGCCTGCAGGAAGGCTTGCACCAACAGGGCTGTGTTTGACTGTAGAAGCGGCGAATACTCTTGGGTTCCCCAAGACCTGGGTGAAGCTGAGCAGCCGCCTCAGCACCTGAATGCAGTAGCCCAAATGGACGGAACTGGAGGAGGAGCCCCGGGGTCCCTGACTGGCCCACAGGCACCGTGGCCAGAGCCTTGCTCCAGAACAAGATTTCCCAGGACCTGCTGGTCCCAGTCAGCCTTCACACCTTCAGCATCTTTGTTGTTTTCGTTAGGGACACCAGTAGCTGTTTGTATAGATGGGTGGATATCTCTTTGTAAACAGCGCGGCTCCATCAGACACATCTACTGTTCTTGTCATCTCCAGGGCAGTAGGGTTGACTGCCCTGTCTCTGTGGCATTTCCATGTCTTCCCGGCTCTGCCCATCCCCAGGGCAACACCTCTGGGGTGTGTCTGTAGTTTGGCCCCTCTATTATTAAAACCCCAGTTGGACAACCTCTCCAGGGCTTGAGCTTCCGAAACAGAGTGAGTGGAAACATTAAGCCCAAACGAACCTCTGGACACTTTTTTAATGGTGAAATGGGGAGTTTACAGAGTAGATAGATGAGTTTTCTATTCCATTCATACACAGTTTGTTGCCTCGCCCTGACTGCCATTCCTACAGTGTCATCGGTCACTTCCTCCTTGTCTTTCCGGTTTCCATTCCTCCTTGGCTAAGCCTTTAGAACGTTGGTGTGCGTGGTTTTTGTTTTTTCATGAACTTTGTCCTTGAGCCCGTGCAGCCCATTTGATCTCAAATGGTTGACAATTCTAAGGTGTGTGTCCCTCCCTAGCGTGTTATCGACCCCCTATAAGATCTGCCTATGATCTGGCTGAAGTTAAGCCGTGGATGTGCGTTCATTTCTAGCCCTGAAGAGCGCTTAAGGGCCATCGGCTCGGAGTATCGCTAGTCTAGCTAACCAGTTAATCCCAGAAGCTCACTGCTGTCAAGTGGACTCTGGCTCTAAGGTTTCTGGGACTAAAACTGGATAGAGTAGACAGTTTCTTCTTTGTCCTGATGAGCGGTTCTGGTTCACAGCCCCATGCTTATTCAGCAGTGCATCAGAGCAGCGAGCCTGGGCTCTTTTACAACTTTGAGTCTTGTTACACATTGTCCCCCCACTCCATTCAGAACCTGCAAAGGTGGTCCCTTTAAGAACAGTTGGTGGTGGTGGCTGGGCGCCTTCAAGTTCTGGTCTCAGGCTGATGCTGGTGTAGTCCATGAGACGACTGGAATGATTGTTCCCACGTGTCTTGAATTCTCTTCACTCTGCTTTCCTCTGGTCAGGGAGAAACCAGGAGCTGGCATCTGAGATGACGATCACAAGCTTTTAAAGCCCCGGACCCTACTTCCCGAAGTAGGATGTTGGCTAAGACACTGGCTCCTTGGACTGTTAACGCCAATTGACTTTGATTTTCCAAGAGACCATGATCCTGAGCCCCAAGTCCACTGACTCCTTTCCTGAAGGAGCTGATTCTATCTAGAAGTTTTCCTAATGTTGCCCCCTGTAGACTCCTTCACAAGGATTGCCCTGGTGGCTTAGTGGATCACACATTGAACTGCTACAAACTGCAAAGTTAGTAGTTCGAAGCCAACAACCACTGCAAGGGAGATCATGAGGCAGTCTACTTCCCTAACAACAACAACAAAATTGCAGCCTTGGAAAACCAAAAGGGCACTTCAGTGTCTTATAAATCACTATGAATCAGATTTGACTTGATGGTAGTGGGGTACTTTTTGGTTTGAGATTTAAGGTTTTTTTTTAATTCCATCACGTTCAAGGATTTATTTGCATTCAAAAGTAAATGCACATGTACAAATAGCACATCCACGCTCTATGTTCCTGAGTATACGCCCACCCTCCCTGTCACACCCAGTGAGCCTTGGTGCCCATCTTTCCGAAGCCCTGCTGGTGCAGTGGTGACGCGCTGGGCTCCAACCCACCTGGTGGGCAGTTGGGAACTACCAGCAGCTCCCCAGAGAAAGACGACCATGAACAGTGACTGTCTTGGAAATCCGCAGGGGGCCTCTGAGTCAGCACTGACGCGATGGCAGGGCGTTTGGTTGGTGTTTCAGGTCTGTCTGTCTGAGCTTCTGTCTACCTCGGGGAGGACAGTGTAGGTATGGGACAGTGGAGCTCTGATGCCGTCAACACTTGCATTCTTACCCATGTCTTTGCCTCCTAAGTGGTTGCTGCCCTCAATCTTATTGCATATTGCTTTCCCTTCACCCAAGTGTGCTAGTCTGGGTGGACTAGAGAAACAAATTCATAGACACTCATGGGTGTCTAAGAAAGAGCTTGATATACAAGAACAATTGTATATTGAGAAAACAGCCCAGCCCAGTCCAGATCAAGTCCATAAGTCTGATAATAGCCCATATGTCTAACACCAGTCTATAAATTCCTCTTCAGGGGTGACAGAGGATGATGTAAAATATGAAAATAATAATCTATAACTTCAAGGGTTCGAGAGGGAGGGAGAAGAAACGGGGCTGATATGAGGGGCTCAATTGAGAAGAGAATGCTTTGATAATGATGGCAGCATATGTGGAAATGTGCTTCACACAATGGATGAGTGTATGGATGGTGATAAAAGATGTAAGAGCCCTCCAAAAACATATTTAATAAAATATTTCCTCTTCAGACTGACGCAGCACATCCAATAATGCCAAATGCAGGAAGATCACCAGCCAGTAAGTGGAAAGTCTTGTGGATCCAGTGGTGATAGAAGCATCTTAGTGCTGGCATGGGTCTCCACATGGCTCCTCCAGCTCCAAGGCTCTGACTCCTTCAGCGTAGCTCCATGTGTCTTAACAGGAATGTCTCAAAGGGTGAGGGGTGTGTATCTGACCTCCAGTCAGCTATTTATCTCGGTTGCACCTCCAAATGGGTTCATCAAAGTGCGACTTGATTGACAGGCTAGACTCCACCCCTTTGCAAGCTCACAGGAGAGTCTGTAACTGCCACACCAAGTTAGCACGCGTTGACCCTCTAGCCAGTGGTCTAGCCTCCCTTCCTGTCCCGTCTCTACTACCCATCAAAGTCTTCCTTTTAGCGTGGAAACCTTTTCTGGGCTTTTCACAGTAGTGGTCTCATGCAGCATTTGCCCCTTTCTTTGTTGTTTGCTTGCTTTTAGTGTTTGCCCTTTGTTATTAACCTCTTTCACTCAGTATAATGTCCTCCAGGTTTATCCATCTGCGTGGTGGAAGTGTTGTGCAGATTCCTCTTTCTTGTTCAGTGTTGCATGGTTGTCCAAAGAGTGCACCTCATAGTTTAGTTCTCCATTCTTCCATTGGTCAAAACAGTGATTACCAACAAGATGCAAAGAGACATTGCCATTTGGGAAGCAGAGCCTTGGAAATGCTGGATGTTGGTGCAGTAGCAGCATTGAAAACGCCAAGAAGGGCAGTCGTTGCTTCCTGGCAGACACTCCTCAGTGGCCTCTCTCGAGGGGAAGGCACCAGGGACTTCATGATGAATCGATGGCCCAAACATCGGCTCTTTTTAAAAAGTGAGTTTGTTTAGTTTCTGTGACTTCACCGGCACATAAGTCGTACAGATATGGCGCATTCTCGTTCCTGCCGTCACGTTCAGAAGCACTGAGCAACCATCCCTGCAGTCAGTGCCAGGCTGTTCCTTCCACCTCACACTCATTGGTGGTAGCTCCCCATTTCCTGTCAGGCCCCTTTGAGTCTCTTAACCCAGTTGTTGTCTCTCTAGGCATACCTGTCCTGGGTTTTATATACAGAAGTAGATGACAAAGCAGATCGTATCGAGGGTGTCAATGCCAAGGTGTCCCATATGACCTAAGTACAACTACAGTGTCCTCAGTCTGATAATGAGGCCTTTCCCATCTCTGGCCCACACTCGGGGGATTCACCAAAGGCTTAATCCATACGGGGACCCTGCCGATGGGTATTTGGCCTCCACTGTCATCCAGAGCCTTCTGAAAACCAGGTGTTCAGAATTTAAGCTCCAAGACTATTCCTGCCTCCAGGTTTACATTTTATTGTGTATCCCTCTTGGATCATACATGCTGGTGTGCTTCTTCCCTGTGGACTTAACCAACACCTTATTTAGAGCGCTGCTTGTTTTAAGACCTCAGAAACTATTCTTTCTGATAGCCCGGCACCATCTGATTTTTCCACATGTTGCTGCAGTACCCATGTCTTTAGTGATCACTTTATGGGGCAGGAGCCTAGTCTGTAAGTTGTGGAGAGGGGACAAGGGCTGAGGGGTCTTGTTATCAGTCCTGCCCCGAAGCCTGACGAGTAACTGTCAGCATTCCTGAGAGCTTTGCCCCTGAACAGCCTTGGGAGCACCTGGAGCTTGACCTGCCCTGATGAAGGCTTCTCTCGCTCCTGTTTACAGTCGCCCATTCTCCTATTCTCTTGAGACTGTCCACGTACAAGACACAGAGCCCTGCGGACGCACCGAGCAGCCGAGCACGAGGTCAGCAGCTTGAAACCACCAGCGGCTCCGTGGGAGAAAGATAGGCTTTCTACTCCTGTAAAGACTCACAGGCAGTTCCACCTTCTAAAGGGTCACTGAATCAGAACCGACTGGATGACAATGCGTAAGTGATGTACAGGACTCAGCTCGGTTTGCAACCCACAGTCAGGTGGCGGTGAGAAAGCGGGAGCAGAAGGACGGAGGAACATCAGCTACCTCGGTGAACAGGCAGCAAGAAGCATGTAAGCAGCTCGAGCCCACCCTGAGGGAGAGCTGTTCACTGAGGTGCAGGCAGATGCAGGTCAGAAGTGGGTCTCCTCAAAGGGATTCCTTCAGCACTTGACCTGGTTAGGGTCAAGGATTCTTTTGGACATACAAAAGTGCTGATGTTCTCTCTAGAAAATTGTACACACGTACATTTTGCAGATCATTCCAGAGGGCCGTGAATGTCACAAGTCCATGCTGGTTTCTGGGTTAGGAATGTCTTTAGACGAGACTAGGGCTTCCAACCGACTCCTCGTGGACAATGAAGCGAGACTGGAAGGGACCAGGTTTTTGCAGTGGGGCTGGTCTGGAGAGGTAATTGGAACAGGAAGAGCTATGGATCAAAGCCCTGGGATGAGAGCCTTGGGAGACGTGTAGCGAGTCCTGTCAGGAGCTGATCCGGGAGGTTAGACTCCTGCCAGGACTGTGGAGCGCTACACACACAAAGTGGCATAGTCGGCTTCCATCTTTGAGCCTGACACTGGCTTCCCGCTCTGCTGATCCCGAGATTGGGGCGCGCGACGCAGCGTGCACGTGGTTACGTTCCTAGCAGGCCTTCGGCACGTATCTTTTCCACTTTGTGTCATCGCTCCTATTCACCCCGATGTTTCAGGTTTGCGTGTGTACCGGTGTCATGTCTCCGCCGTGACAGAACCAGGAAGAAGTGGCTTGGTGCCTGATCTAGACAAGGAGTCAACACTGCAGGGCTCCCTGCTGAGAACAGGAGATTCAGCTGGCTCATCCAGGAGCAAAGCTTGGCTGTCAGGGAAGAAGCCACAGGACGGCCACTACCACCCCACCCTGCCCAGCCAGGCAGGGAGCATTTGGGTGGTTCCTGGGACTGAAGCCACCGGTGGTCCTGGATGAATTTCCCAGGAGCAGAGTCTCAACTGTCCACCTCAAAGGAGTAAATCTATGACCAGCCTGGGCCAGTCAACCCCTTACTCCACTTTCCTTCTCCCTCCCTGGGACCGACTGGGACACTCTGTGTGACACTCTGGGAAGGTCCATAGTGTCAGCCAGACAGTTCTCAGAAATTTCTCCTCCCTGTGCAGTATTGTTTTAACATCCTTGGCCTTAGGGATTTACTTTTATCCTGCAAAATCTGCGTTGTCAGTCCTCAATAGTGATTCTTGGATAGATGTACAGGATGCACAGGTGTGGGAGAAAAAGTGGGATTATACTCAGAAACCTACACAGGTGTAAGAAAAGATACTTGTACATGTGTATTTACTTTTGCTGCAAATACATCCATTAATGTAGTAGCACTGGAAAAGGACAAGGTTTGGAAACCTTTTTAGACAACACCTTGAGGGAACCCATTGCTGGGCCTGTGGGATCAGGACCTGAGTCTCCAGACATCAAGTTCAATCAGCCTAACACAGTAACAAGACAGTGCTCTGGGATCTTTACAAGCTCATGAGTAGGCATCTAAGATGCAATTAAGGTCTCTGGATCCAGAGGACAGAAGAGTGATGAATATTAAAAAAAGGAGAAGCTATTAGTCCAGTGCACCGGTGGGCTATACACACATCAATTTCCACAGCCCTGATGTCAGAAGAACTAGATAGTGCCCACCTACCACTACCAACTATCTGAAAAGGATTTGATTAGAAGGATCTCATCAAATGGATAGTGTGGGAGGAAATTGTGGAACGGAACACAAAAGCATAGAAGAGAAAGCTTATGAGTCAGTTAAAGACTGGTGGGACGCCCAGTACTATAGCCCTTAATTAACTTTCAAGCTTGGAACTGAACTTGCCACCCTGTTAGAATAATCGACGATTGAAGATCAAAGGGCAGCATTTACCCAAGGACGAAGTTCAGAGGGTCAGGAAGGAAGGAATGGAAGCAGGAAACCTGGGAAGGAGGTGGAATAAGGGATGGTATGTTGAGGGGGCTTGAATAGATGAATAAATTATTGAATGTAAAGTTAATCTCCATAAATCATCTAAATCCCAATAAAAAAGTTTTTTTTTAATCAAATGTACGTGTTGATCATACCAAATCCCTCTATTTGTGGCTGTAAAGCATATCCCCAGGTTAGGATATTCGACTTAAGGACAACTTGCCCATTTGCTCTCACTTTGAGATGATTGAACCAACCCCTACTGGCAACAGATCCTTTACCGCAATCACCTTTACTCATGCACGTAACTTAAGCCTTGAAGCCTTTTGCTTGAAGTACGTGAGGCTAAGTAAGAACACGTGCTGTTCTTAGCTGCAACGTGAACACAGCAGCCAGCTGTCGGGAATGCAATTACTGGAGCAAAGAAGAGTGAACTCAAAACGCCAAGCTCACTGCCGTCAAGTTGATTCTCGCAGTGACCTTACAGAGGAGGTTTCAAGGCTGTGCATGTATATGGGAGCACGTACCCAACAGCACCCCCAGGGTTTCTAAAGAAGAACGAAGAAAAGCATTTTAAGGAGACAATCCAAAGGAGTAATGGGCCTCGTGAGCTGTAATCTCCACTGGCCTGAAATCAGAACTAGGTCATGCCCAAGTCCCACCACTGCCTGGTCTGGTCAAGATGACAATGTAAGGTCCTGGACAGGTTGGGAGCAAAATAGAGAACAAATTCAAAGTCCTAAGAAAGACCAGACATACTGGTGTGATGGACACGAGTGGAACCCCGAGACGATGGCCTTTAGAAACTGTTCAACTTGAACTGAACTCATGCCCACAGAGCACCTTTCAGCCAAACAGTATCCAACCAAATGCTAAACATGCTGCCTTCCAGTCTGTTCCGACTCACAGTGACCCTAAAGGACAGAGAAGGATGCTGCTTGTGGTTTCTGAGGCGGTAAAGCTGCATAGGAGCAAACAGCCTCCTCTTTCTCCTAAGGGACTGCTGGTGTATTTGCAGTTAGCAGTCCAGTGCTTAACCCACTACACCACCAGAGCTCCTTTGTCAAACAACAGATAGGCCTTTCAGGTGAACAATAGCACCAGTGAGGGTCGGACTCCTAGAACCATCAACCCTATGAGACCAAAAAGGCAGCATTTACCTGCAAGCAAAACCTGCTCAGAGGTGGGGAGGCAGCAGGGCAGAGGGACCCTGGCAGGAAGTGGGAAGAGTGCTTTTACATTGAGGGGTTACAGCGAATGTCACCAAACAAAATGTGTGTGATGGTTGAGTGGAAAACTAACCAGCTCTGAGAACGTTCTCCCCAAACACTATAAAATGTTTGTTTGTTTTTTAAACTGAAAGATCACTTTATTGGGGGCAGGGGGAGGGGTGTCCTACAGCTCTTATAACAATCCATACATCAGTTGTATCAAGCATATTTGTTCATATATTGCCATCATTTTCTAAACATTTACTTTCTACTTGAGCTCTTGGTATCAGCTCCTCTCTTGACCCTCCACTTGTGACTCCTTGATAAATGATAAATTATTTTCATATCTTACACTGACTGCTGGCTCCCTTCCCCCACATGTTTTTAACTGGAAAAAAACAAGGACCGGATCTAGTTAGTGATCCTCGGACTGCTTGTCAGCCCGTTGGGAATAGGACTTCTTTAGTTAAACTTGTGGATCCCTGGTGCCATAGTGGTTACACATTGGGCTGCTAACCACAAGGTCGACAAGATCAGCTGTTCAAAACCACCAACTGGTCCTTGGGAGAAACAGACTTTCTACTCCTATAAATAGTTATGGTCTCGGAAACCCACAGGGGCAGCTCTGCCCTGTCCTATAAGGTCACTGTAGGATTGACTTGATGGCCTTGAGCCGGTCTGAGTTATACCAGTGAGGTTAGTGACTACATCTGGGGGAAGACAATGGAGAAGCTCAATATCAGCAGCTAGCACCAGACGGGCCACCTGTGGACCAGACCGTCAACTGCTCACATGTAAGGTCAAGATAAAGCTGAAGAAAATGAAAAGTCCTCGGGAGCCCAAATATGACCTTGAGTCTATCCCTCCTGAATTTGGAGAACATCTCAAGGACAGATCGGATGCCTTGAACACTGATGACAGAAGAGCTGATGAGCCGTGGGAGGACGTCAAGACCACCCTCGTGAAGAAAGCAAGTCGTTAAGAAGACAGCAAAGAAAGAAATCAAAGTGGCTATCAGAAGATTCTGAAAGTAGTTCTTAATCAGAGTAGCTAAAACAAATGGAAGCAAGGATATAGTCAAATAGCTGAATAGAACATTTCTTTTAATAGAAAATTTCAAAAGTATGACAAAATAATTTATGAATTATGGGTTTATGAGGGACGGGGGAGTTGGGAGGAGGGGGAAAATGAGGAGCCCATATTAAGGGCTCAAGTAGAAGGCAAATGTTTTGAGAATGATGAGGGCAACAAATGTACAAATGTGCTTGACACAATGGCTGTATGGATGGATTGTGATAAGAACTGTACGAGCCCCCAATAAAATGATTAAAAAGAAAATTTCAAAGGGCAGCTCGAGAAGACAAAGCCAAACATGATGACGGAATGTGCAAGGACCTTGAGTTAGAGAACCAACAGGGAAGAACACGCCCCTCACGTCTGAAGCGGAAGTTGCTCAAGAAAAACTATTCAAACCTTGAGGTGCAGTCTTGAATGATTCTCTGGGCAAAACATTGAATGCTGCAGGGAGCATCTGTAAGAGCCCCCATAAATGATGGGAGGCAAAATGAGCTGGTACCAAGGGCTCAAGTAGAAAATGTTTTTAAAATGATGGCAACATATGTACAAATGTGCTTGACACATGGATGGGTGGATTGTGATAAGAGCTGTAAGAGCTCCCCCAATAAAATGATTAAACCAACAGAGAAGATGGAAAGAATACATGAGTCACTGTACCAAAAGAACTAGTCGACCGTCCACTGCTTCAGGAGGTAGTTTTATGAGCAAAAACCAATGGTGCTGAAGGAAGAAGTTCAAACTACACTGACTGCATTAGCCAAAAGCAAGGCTCCAGGAATTGATGGAGTACCTGCTGAAATGTTTCAGCAAGCTGAAGAAGCAGTGGAAGCACTTCCGCATCTATGCCAGGAAATTTGGAAGCCAGCTGCCTGGCCAACGGACTGGACGAGATCCATACTTATGCCCATTCCACAGAATACTCAAACTATAGAACAGTATTTTTGATATCACACCCAAATAAAATTTGCTTAAGATCACCCAACAACAGTTGCAACAGCACATTGACAAGGCACTACCAGAAGTTCAGGCTGGATTCAGAAGAGGATGTGGAACATGGGATATCATTTCTTTTCTTTTTTTTTAATCAATTTATTGGGGCTCATACAATTCATCACAATACATAGATCAATTGTATAAAACACATCTATACATTTGTTGCCCTCATTATTCCCAAAATTCGCTTGCCTCTTGGGTTCCCAGGGATATCATTTCTAATGTCAGATGGATCTTGGCTTAAAGCAGAGAACACCGGAAAGAGGTTTACTTGTGTTTTATTTGACAATGCAAAGGCATTCGACTGAGTGGACCCTAATAAACTGTGGGTAACCTTGAGGAGAATGGGAATTCTAGTACAGTTCCTTGTGCTCGCCTGGAACTTGTACACGGATCCAGAGGCAGCTCTGTGAACAGAACAGCACACTGCCTGGTTCACAATCAAGACAGGTGTGCATCAGGGTTGTATCCTCTCACCATACTTGTTCAGTCTGTATGCTGAGCAACTCCTCAGAGAAGCTGGATTCTATGAAGTGTGGGGCATCAAGAGTGGAGAAAGGTTTATTAACAACCTGTGGTAAACAAATGACACAACCTTGCTTCCTGAAAGGGAGGAGGAATTGAAGCACTTGCCAACGAAGATCAAAGGTGATAACCTTCAGTATGTGTGGGAAACAGAAAGATTTCTCCCAAGTCGTCTCCCCCAAATATATGTTAGACTTAGGACACTGCTTGCAGCTAATGGTAAATGATTGTCAAGGCAGTCAGCTACCAGACTTCTATCTGGTCCCACCACAAATAGGGCCCACTTCCTGCTGTTAGGGACAATGGGCTACTTCTCCTTAAAGGCTTGCAATCATCAGTTTGATCCCTGCAGGGTGGGTTTACACCCTACTGATAATGGTTTCTATAGTGAGCCAGACAACAGGTCAAACCAGCTCAGTGACATCCAGTGCCATCCTGAATCTAGGATCCGCCCATCTTGTCACATTTGTACCCCTATTACCTCCCCTTCCTATTGCATGAATACCCCTAGATCACCTCCCTCCTGTTACTGTATTACCTATAGCACAACCCTCTCCTGTGACGTATGTCCTCATTTGTAATTAGGGGGCTTACACATCCCCAGAGAATATAATAGCCTTGGTTAGCAATAAAAATCTCTCTCGCTACATGGACCACTAAGTGAGGCTGAGGTGAGCATGCTACGATGAAATGTGTCTGACTCTATTATTTCAATCTCTTCTATTGCTCATGCTCTCTATGACTTTACTATAATCTTTACTTATCATTGCTGTACAATTGCACCTATCGGACCCGTGATGACGTGTTGGGGGCTGGTTTTCCCTGACAAGTATGGATTACAACTCAATGTAAAGAAGACCAAACTCCTCACGACTGGATCAATAGGCAACATCAGATCAAGGGAGAAAAGCTTGAAGTTGTCAAGGATTTTGTCTTCCTTGGATCCAGAATCAATGCTCATGGAAGCAGCAGTCAAGAGATCCAAGATGCATTGCACGGGGTAAATTTGCTGCACAAGACCTCTAGAGTCTTGAAGGGTGAGGATGTTACTCTGAGGACCAAGCCATGGTATTCTCCATTGCGTCATCTGCCTGTGAAAGTTGGATATTGAATAAGGAAGACCGTAGAAGCATTCGTGCATTTCAATTATGGTGCTGGAGAAGAATATTGAAAGTACCATGGAGTGCTAAAAGGACAAACCAATATGTATTGGAAGAAGTAAGGCCAGAATGCTCCTTAAAGGCAAGGATAGCAAGACTTCATTTTCCATCCTTTGGACATACTGCCAGGAGAGGCCAGTCCCTGGAGAAGGACAGCACATTTGGCCAAGTGGAAGGACAGCACAAAAGGAAGGCCCGCAACAGAGGGATCAATACAGCGGCTGCGTCAGTGGGCTTGGGCATAAGCACAATTGTGAGGATGGCACGGAGCGGGCAGTGTTTGGTTCTGTTCTGCATAGCGTCACTATGGGTTGGAGCGGACTAGCTGGCATTTAACAACAGCACTATTAACAATGAGGTTTTATCACTAGATAGCCAATCACCAGTGAGATAAAAAAGAGCAGAGGAGGCAGAGAGAAGGAAGCAGAAAACTGGACTGCAGGGCCCAGGCAGCCGTCCCCTGCAGACAGAGGCCACAGCCATGGGGGCAGGAAGCCAATGCTGGGTTGCCCTGGGAACAGTGGGGCTCTCCGCTGCTCAGGCTCCCAGGGTTGGGTGGGCAAGGGAACACAATGCAGTTTCCACTCTGCTTGGAGACAGCAGGTTTGAGAGGGTTGGGAGAGGGGGCATTGCTTAGCAGATCCCTCTGTGTGGGGCTAGGCAGAGCCTAGGGTCCGGATACCTATGTCTCCTCCTTCCTCCCTCCTGCCCTGGGCTCAGCTCTCAGGCAGGGCCAGAGCAGGGGGCCTAGACTGAAGAACTCTGACCACTCTGTGACTCAAGGAGGGTTTTCTTGCTCGGCATTCTTAGAAAGCCTATTGCCCCCTGGGTCCTCCCCCTGAGGGTGGGGCTCCTTCTGAGGAAGGCTAACTAGGCCAGAACAGAGGGGCCACAGGTCTATTTCCTGTCACTGGGCTGGCTCCAGCTCTGACTTCCTTCAGGCTTGGGATGCTGCTGTTGCCATGCCAACGACACCAGTCGCACTCAGAGGCGCTGTTACTAGGCAGCAGGTCCTTCCTGCCCACCTCTGGGCCACTCTGACAGTGTGACTTACAGGGAGCGAGGCCAGAGTCCCTGCAGCTGCCCTCGCCTGCTCCCCGCAGCGGCTATTCATCAACGGCCCCAGATGGGAAGCTGTTTGCATCCCTCACTGAGCTGGGCTCTCTCCAGTCCGGCGGCCCCTCCTCTGAGGAAGATGTGTGTGCCCGATGGTGTACAGAGGAGGTAGCTGTCCCGAGGCAGGAGCCCTAGCCTTTCAGGGACCCTGTGATCAATCCTAACCCAGGACCCCTGCTGGCCCTGGGGACTGCCTTTACTGCCCCTGACCTCATCGACTTTCCAAGACCTGTCGCCTGCAGTGGTTCCCTCTTTCCTTTTCCACCTGCCAGTCCTGCTGGTCTACCTAACTGGTAGTCCAGAGCCCAGTTTCTGCCCTGGTGGGAAGTCACCTGCCCCTTCCCCTGTCCAGATACACAGCATGTGACGGGAAGAATAACCTCCGCATGGGAATGGGCTGTGCTGCAGACACGCCAGAGCGCTCACTGCATCCATCTGTCCGTCTCTCAGAGAGAAGTTCTGCCCGAGGCAGACAGAGTTCTCCAGCCAGACAGCACAGTGAGCATTCAGGGAGTGGGAGCACTGCTTCCAGGGGATTGGGTGGCAGCTGCCCTGGGGCTTTGTGCTGAAGGGGTGTGGAAGGGGTCTACGGTAGGAACTGGGAGGAGCCTACCTTTCAGATTCAGTAAGCTGCTGGAGGGGCAGGGACCCTGCCCCATGGGTCTGCAACACATAACTCCTCCCCCAGCTCTGCCTGCTGTGCCCACAAGAACTTTGAGGCTTGCCAATGTACGGGGCCCCGATACTGAACCCTGGCCTTGGATGGGCCCCCAGACCGAAGCTCGGTTCTCATCAGCCCCCAGTTCTGAGCTTTCCTTCATCCATACCTCTCCAACGCCCTGGCTCATCCCTTGTCTTTGAGGGGCACCCTGCCTACCCTGCCAAGTCCTCCCTCGCTATCTTCAGTGCTCCACCCCTCTAAGTCCCTTCTCCCCTCTCTCACTACCCCCCTTAACCCCCTCACTTCCTCGGCCCAGCTTGCCCAGTGCTTCCCTCCCACCCACTCACCAAAGGCACCCAGAGCCCAGCTCCTGCCCACGTCCTGGGTGGCAGGCAGAGGTGGGAGCCTCGGGCGTGGCCACCCAAGCTGCCTTCTCTTGGGAGGGAGTTTGCACTTTGTAGAGGAACTGCCCCCAGCAGAGGTGTCCCAGACTGAGGACTCTGGATTGTCCCAGAGGACAAGCTGCTGCCCACTCCACCCTGGGGGCAACAACTTCACCAGCCCCCCAGAGGCACATGAGTGACTCGCTCATACTTGCGTACTGGGGGTGGTGACCTGGTCAGGGGGCACAGGCTCCGAGCGGGCCTACCATTCACACCCTGTGCCAAACCTCCTTCCTACTCTCCTTTCCAGGGAAACCCAATGCCAGGGAATACTTCTTCTGCCAAAGCAGAGCAGTTTTGAGGACAGAAAGCCGTGGCTCAGTGCCCCGAGGACCCCCATGTCCGTGAGGTGGGCCCTGGAGCGCTCCACAGGCTCGGTCCTGTCCTCCCTCAGAACAGCCAGCAGCTGAATCTGACCTGCTGGGCATCAGCCTGCTGGGAGTGAGCGCACCTGTGACCCAGCTGGAACCTTCCAAGTCTCCATGATGTGTCCCTTGTTTCCAGTCCCCCTGGGTGTGCTGTGCGTTGACCCCATGAGGAGGGAGCTGGGGGTCTGGAGAGGGTCCTCAGCTGACACCTCCTGAGCAGAGGATGAGTGTAAATCCTGGGGCCCATCCTCAGATGGGCCCATCTCTGGCAGCTGAAACATCCCAGATCAGACTGCTCTGCAGAGGGCAGCCAGGCCTGTGTGGTGGCAGGCAGGGCCCCCCAGGTATCAGGCTGTGGCTCAGCCCTCAGGCAGCCCCAGGTGCGAACAGGAGCCACGGGCCCTGGGCCCTGGGTGTGCTCCTCCCCACTGCCCTGCTCCTGGCCCTGCCCCTCTTGCTGGGCCCAGCAGGATTAGGGAACAGCAGCTTCCGTAGGCCCTATAAGGCCCTCGGCTCAGCCCCAACGCTGACTTCCAAAGCTGTGTCTTTAGTGAAAGAGATGAAGCAAGTCCACCACTGAGGTCCAAGATGTCTCACTCTTCTCCCAGGGTCTGGGCCTGAATGTGGTTCCTTCCCCCCAAGGGTCTGACGCCCATGTCAAGGGGGAGCTGCGGTTTCTCTGGAAAGAGTCATTTCCCACCCGACACCATCTCAGTGGGAGGATCCCAACGTCCTCCAGGGACAGGTTCCTCTGCTGTCCAAAGTGCTTGGCCCATCCACTTTTCCCAGGCCCACCTTCCCAGCCTTCCACGTGGTCTTATTAGCTAGAGCTGCAAGAACAGAAATACCACACCACGGCGGCCTTAGCAGAAAAATAGTTTCCTCACAGTTTGGGAGGCTAGAAGTTCAAATTCAGTGTGCTGCATCCTGGGGAAGGCATTGTCTCATTGTTGTTGCTCTTTGGCTCTTGGCCCCTTGGCATAGGTATTGCTTTTTCAAAAAGAATGGAAGGTTTGGGGCTACCCTGCATTGAGTAAGTCTACCACTGCCGCGCTTCCCAGCGGATGTGCTCACATGTTGCTAATTCTCACATTTCAAACTCTTTCATCATGCTCTGCTTGCACACTGTGGGAGTTA
>NW_022111357.1:5715745-5716716 GCF_000313985.2 Echinops telfairi | reverse complement strand
CAAAGTCCATCTGTAGACAATGGAACATCCCCCAAAGAGGGGTCACAGGGAAGGGAAGGGTCAACCAGGGCTCAGTAAAGCACCGATGGAACACACAATCTTCCTCTGGTTCCTTGAGGCTTCCTCACGCCCCACTATCATGACCACAGGGCTGCTTCTCACTTTGGATTAGACGGAAGCATGTACACAGGTGTAGATAAGAGATAAGAGCTCACAAAACATGGAATCCAGGAACAGGAGTGGAAATAGCAATACCAGAAGGGTATGGGGAAGGGAGGGAGAGGAGGGGGGATGGGGAGAACCAATTGCAATGATCGACACATAACCACACACACCCCTCCAGGGGGAAGAACAACAGAAACCATGGGGGGAGACAGCAGTCAGTGTGAGATATAAAAAAAAAAAAATAAAAATAATCTATAATCTATCAAGGGGCCATAAGGGTGAGGAGGAGGGGAAAAGGAGCCGATACCAAGGGGTCAATGAAAAGTAAACATCTAGAAAAGAATGATGGCAACATAATGTACAAATACGCCTGATACTACTGATGTGTGGGTTGTAATAAGAGTTGTAAGGACCTCCAATAAAACGATCTTTTAATTAAAAACTAAAGGAATGTGTCGCAAGCAGGCGTGGCCCAATCATTTCAAATGGAGAGGACAGTGACACAAGTGTAAGGGCACGTAGGAGCTGTCCGTGAGCCGCTTGACACAGGTCTTGAGGGTTAGGATTTGTAACCTGAAGTTTTAACAGTTTTAATTGACATATAATTCATGTACCGTATGATTCAATGGCTTGGCTATATTAAAAAGAGTTGTACAATCATTACCTCACTCAATTTTAGAGCAACATATATTTTAGAGGACAAAATTCAATCCATAACACGAAGGATTAAAAAATAAAATGTTATCACTGGGAGGAGAAAAACTTGACACATTGACTACCTTTTAAGATAGTCCCTTCCTACCCAA
>NW_022111357.1:5685063-5705116 GCF_000313985.2 Echinops telfairi | reverse complement strand
GTTGGTGGAAAAGTGGAATTAACAGAGAAGGCAGGGTAGAAAGAGGGTGATTGCAAACATACCTGCTTCAAGTCTGGGGCACCTATTTCTAGATGTCAGAGACCGACAGACACACGGCCAAGGCCAAAGAGCCTAAGACAGAATATGACTCAACAGTCACTTGAGGGATTACACACAACACTCTCCGACTATTCCATTCGAAATTTTCCACGGAGACAAAAAGGGGAAGATCGCTTCAAAACCAGGGAGGAAGGGAGCCCTGAGACAAGACAGACCCAAAACCAGGGAGCTCACCACAGGCCCGGGGCTTGGGGACAGAGTGCCTTACCTGGGAGGGTGGCTGGAAGCAGGGCAGGCAAGGCTCCAGAAAGAGCGCAGTGGTTAAAGTGGGAGTCAGGCCCCAAGTGTCCCGTGTCCCTCCCTAGGCACTGTGGACCCCTTTGTGAACGTCCCTTTCGCAGTGGCCAGGAGCCGCTCCTTCTCTGGTAACGCCAAGGCTGCTGTAGAAGGGTCTTCATCGTTGTACACTGCATTCGGACCACCGACGGGCCTAGCAGCAACGTCTGCTGTGTCCTGGGACTCTGAGTCTCTCTGCCAGCCACACTGACGTCCTGAGAGGCCAGCCAGAAGTACGGGTGGGGTAGAGGATTGGTACCTAGGAAGCAGGGTCAGTCCCTGTTATCCGGAAGGCAGCACTGCACCCTGCTGGTTGAGCTGGGTGGCGCGACATCAGGTGATTTGCACATGCCTCCAGGGGGCGCAGGGACCTCGGTACCTTAGTGGGTTATGCATTGGGTTACTCACCGTCAGGGCAGTAGGTTCGAACCCAGCAGTCACTCCATCGGAAAAAGAGGAGGCTTTCTAGTCCTGGAACTCACAGGGATTCTGTCTTATTACGGCTTAATGTTGACTCAATAGCAGTGAGTTTTGAGTCCTTCTAAAAGGGCGTACGTAAATCCAGGAACCCCAGACACGCTGCTGAATTGTTAGGGCTTCTGGGGTGCTCAGGGCCGGGAAGAGACGGTCTGAACTGTGCGGCAGCTGAAGGGTAAGGAATTGGACTCGGGGAACCGGAAGCCAAGTGCCTAGCTTCCAGGGCGCCTTCTGACAATGCCTTCCTTTCTCTAGACCTCGAGGTCTTGGCCGATAAAACAGGGATAGACTTTTTGTCCTTCTTGAAAGAACTCCTCAGGAGAAAACAAGCTAATTTCCAATCCGCAGGAGCCTAATAAATAAAATATGTTACAACCAAGCCTTGAAATGCCATACAGTTTTTTAAAAAGGGGGGTGGGAGTAGATTGGAGGTAGTGGAGAGGGAGGAAATCTCTATGTTCACTTGTAGGTAGAGAAAATTAAAACCCGTATCTCTAGCTTATATGAACATCCATTCTTAGTCGCATTATTCATAATTGATCAAAAAACAAACCAACAAGGAAAACAATAACGGGAAGAAACCCAAACTGTGAACAAATGCGGCCGATACAAGTACCACCACCTGGATGAGCCTGCAGAGCATCATCACTGGGCCAGCGCCACAGCAGCATCCTGTCTGGCTTCGTTGCTGTGAAACGTCCAGAGGGCAGATGGGTGGAAGAGGAAAGGGGCCGAGGGGCTGCCTGGGTGGAGGTGAGCTAGAAGAGACTGGTAATGGGCGCCAGATACCTTTTCTGGAAGTGATGGACCGCAGTGAGAGTCACACAAGTAGAAATAATTCAATTGTATACGTACCGTGAATGTTATGGTGTGTAAATTCTACTTCAAGAAAGCTGTCAAAAAACCCCACCAAAACCCTGTGTGAACTCATGTGGAGGGATAGCAAGAAGTTTAAAAAACCCAACCAGATGCACAGTAACATGTTTTTTAAATCACCACCATCGAGTTGATGGCGACTCATTGTGACTCACCAGTTGCTCCATGGCAGAAATAGGAGGCTGTCTGCTACCATCAAGATTTATAGTCTCAGAAAGTGCATGACTCAGAGGCCAGGTCTGGCCTCCTCTGGCTTCCCTATTGCCCCGAGGCAATGGTCGGACACGCCTCCACCGCACTCTTCCATTCCCTCCGTCAGCCATTCCTCCCACTCCCACGGCACTCGACTTCTACGCTGGGCTCCAGAACTCATTGCAATGGCCACACAGAACTCACAGATCATATGCACAAGGAGGGGGGCTTATGAGGGGGGTTCACAGGCTACCACCAATCAGGATGAGTAAACGGTGAGGATGCAGTCATCGGCCCACAGCAGCACCTCGCCGTGGCCAGCAGTTAAGTCTCTCCAGTTCTCAGCCTCTCAGACCCATGGTCCCTTGACCTGTGCCTCTGGGTGCCAGGAAGCCAGTCTACCGTTCTGCCTCACAGTTTTATAGTCTCTGCCCTGCTTCTCGGCTCTGTCTCATGGTCTCTTTGCCGAGGGAGTCTTTAGTGCAGTGGTTCTCAACCTTCCTAATGCCAAGACCCTTAATTTAATACAGTTTCTCATGTTGTGGTGACCCCCCCAACCATAACATTTTTTTGGTTGTCATTTTGCTACTGTTGTGAATCGTCATGTGAATATCTGATGTGCAGGATCTATTTTCATTGCTACAAGTTGAGCAAAATTAAAGCATAGTGATTAACACAAAAACAATATGTAATTAAATATTGCGAAATATTTATTTCTAATGACAAATAAATGAAATTTTGTCTTGAAGCATGGTGTAGCATGGGTAGCAGTCTTCACGCCAGTACTCCTATGTGGGCGTGTTTTCTGATGGTCTCAGGCAACCCCTGTGAAAGGGTCATCCGACCCACAAAGGGGTCAGGACCCACAGGTTGAGAACTGCTGCCCTAGTGCCTCTGATTTCAGCCTCCACCACTTCAGACAGAGATCTTGAAGATACTCTACTCCCAATGGTCTTGGGATTTCTCTCTCTGCTCCTGCTTCAAAAGTGTCTCAGCACTCATGGATGGATGGATGCATTATGATAAGAGCTGTACGAGCCCCCAATAAAATGGTTTTTTAAAAATGGCTTCGCACTATAGAGGGGAGATGGGAGTGGGGTAAAGGGTTTGTGCGAGGGAATGGGCACAGGGAGTCGTAACCAAAACTAAATAGCAGTAACTTGTGTTCGGTTTGCACACGCCCTGTTTGCATCGTCTCCGCTGTCATGTGATGGGGGTTAGAGAGACATGGAGAGAAGAGCTATGTTAAAAATGTCACTCCACCACAGAAACACCAAGACGTTCTGCCCTATAAGGTCCCTATGCATCGGAATTAACTCCAACGACAGTGGTGTTTTCTTTTCTTTTCCTTTGTGATATAGGCTCCAATTAATATATCACTTTCTCAGAGAACCCTCCCACCTAAATGATCACCCCTAGGCCCTTATCCTCTGTTTTAGCAGCTTTTAAAATCTTTATTAGCATGTTTCCCAATCTATACTGATTTCATTTCTTCACACGTTCCCTCATTTCCTGCCGGCCTTTCCTCTCCCACACACTTCTTAAGGGCATGGAAGAGGCTTTCGGCCTCAGCTCCATACCCTGGGTTCTTGGCATAGAATGTCCAAGTCAAAAGCACACAGTACCTAAAGATAGGTTTCTGTGTCTTTGGATGACCTAGAACCAAATGCCCAATGTAACTATGACTTCTGTTCTAAGTGTCATTTACTGGTCACTAGATTTCTTATTTCCTCCCCTAGAAAAATGAAATTAACTTCTTTATGGGTAGTCAGTAAACTACTATGCTATTGATTCATATATATTTTTAAATCAGGCACCTGAACAGAAGACATTACTTTTGCCTTTGGTTCTAGAGTTTTTCATTTCTTTTTTTTTTTTTAAATCATTTTACTGGGGGATCATTAAACTTTTTAAAAAATCATTTTACTGGGGGCTCGTACAACTCTTATCACAATCCGTCCATCGATCCATTGTGTCAAGCACATTTGTGCATTTGTTGCCCTCATCACCTTTTGAGAGTTTTTCATTTCTATTTCTGAAATATGACATTCTGTTGACTGCCTTTGGAAAAAGATAATTCCAGGTCTGAATAAAGGATCTGATACTTCAGGTTTGAATGGAGTGGTGGTCCTCAAAGTGTGGTCCCCAGACCAGCTGCCCTTGGGGACTTGTTAGAAACTCAGATTCTCGGGTCCTGTCTCAGGACTGAAGCCGAACCTCTCGGTGTGGGACCCAGAAATCTATGGTTTCATACATAAGCCTCCAGGCGATTCTGCTACAGGCTCGACTTTAATAGCCACTGAAATAAAGTGGCCATCAACAGGAATAAACTAAAATCTCAAAATCCACTGCCACGAAGCCCATTCTGACTCACAGCAACTGTAAAGGAACGGCCCCCGGGGGTGTCTGCGACTGTAACTGTTTCTGGGAGGAGAAAGCCTCCTCCTTCTCCATCAGAGAGCCGGCTGGTTTCACACTGCTGATCTTAATCACCACCACACCAGGGCCCATGGTGCACAATAGTGTGTATGAAAGTAGATGCACACAGGTTACTTTTATAGGAGTCCCCAAGTAACATTACACAATACTTGTTTTGGAGGAGACAGCCCGGCAGGTATGATTGAAAAGGAAGTGTTTGACTTTGTGTATACCCAAAGTATAGCATGGAAAGTTTTGTGTCACATATCCTCGTATTTTTCCCCATTGAAAAATGTTCTCATGTTTAAAAATGATGACACATGTATAGATGTGTACATTCTTAACAAACATGCTGGAAAAAAACATTTGCTTTTTGCTGTCATTATTATTTGGCACTCTTTAATATTTCCACAGGCTGCTCTGGGGGTGCAAGGGTTAAGGTTGTGGAGAGCATTATGTCAAGGGAAATTAGCCAATCCCCAAAGCATCCGTATTATATGAGACCAGAGTTATAAGGTGGGGGCCGGGGAGGCGGGCAAGAGAAGACTTTCTTATCAAAGGGAACAGACTTCTGAGATTGCTAAGGGTTGGAAGATGAAGTCATGGGCCGGGCTGTGACAACAGGTGTTCACTTGGTTGAAGTAAAGCTTGTAATCCACAAGGGGGGGAGAAATCAAAGAGCAAGTGAAGGGTGAACTATTGGGGGGGAGCGAGGGGAAGAGTTGAGTAATTTAAATTGTTGGATACAAAGAAGCTGATGATCTGAATGTAAACCTCCATCGAATTCACCATAAAAAATCTTATTTTGAAAAACAAACAAACAAGCAAAAGGGTTTGGCTGCTAATTAAAAGGCCAACGGTTTGATTCCACCGGTGGCTTGTGGGCGAAAAGCCCTGTTAACTGGCTCTGGACAGAATCCTCACTGCAATTTCAACTGATAGCAATGGGAGCCGTCAGAGAACTGTCCCAGAGGGAGTCCAAGGGAGCACAGCTTTAAGGAATTAGACTGCCGAATCTTTGTCATGGACTAGCAGGTGGGTTTGATTGCTGTAACTGCAGCGCCACCAAGGCCCGATCGGTAGATGACAGCCTAGGCGATCCCACGGTGGGGGGGCAGTTCTTCTCGCATACAGGGTCACTATGTGTGCGCTGGAATGAGGAGGCTCTGCTGCTAATGGGAAAGGTGGTGGTTCTCGGTGGGAGAAAGGCGTGGCAGTTTGAAATGGAATCGGCAGGACACGACAGCACGTTTTCTATAACGAACACATAGCTTTTTGTTTTTTAAAAAATGTTATCTTTCATTGTTTTTAAAAGTTTGGAAAATAAAGATCGCCGTCTTGCCTCTCCCTGGGGGGTCTGAAAAGTTAAGAACGCCAGCGTTAGGCAACCAAAGGTACCAGGTGGACCTCCCCAGCGGGCGGCGGCTCTACCTGGGCCACCAGGGCACTCAAAACTCCCTGCCGTCATCATCGCGCCCCTGGGTGGGTTGGGCAGAACCGCCCCTGTGAGCGTCCCAGACTGGCTCTTGAAAGGGGTACAAAACCCAGCCTTTCTCCCACCAGGAAAGGGGGCGGAAATTTCCATTCTGGAATGGAGAGCAGTTTACTCTGGGAGGCTCGGGATCTGCGGTATTTTAGTGACCATCACATGTCAATTGTATTATTTTAAGCTCCATTGAGAAAACGTGGTGGGGGGGACTTGTCGAATGAGGGCACATCTTCGATGCGAAAATGCATCTCAGGCTTCTGAGATGTGACATCTGGAAATCTGTGAAAGGTGGGTTTGCAGCAGTTGACTGTTTTCCTCTTCCGGCGGTGGAACGCCACCACTCACCCCTTCGCTATGCCTCAAAGTGGTGCTGACGTTCTCTTACCCCCTGCCCGCCTCCCACCCCTCCACGCCATCAAATCACCTGCCTGAAGGTCTCTCACCTGGACCACTGACTTGCGCTAGTCGCCGAACCAGCGTGCTCACCATCTTACCCCGAGATCCGTTCATGCTTCACGGCACAGCTCAAGGGATCTTTCCAAACCTGCGATCCAGTCTCGCCCCTGCTACACCGTCCCCACGGGCTGCGTGACCCGCAGGGGGAGGTCTGTTTACCTTGGCACTCAGCTTTCTGTGACCTGGGCTCTGCCTGCCATAAATGTCTCCTGGCACTTTCTCCAAACGAAATTCCTTGCCGCTTCACCAAAGTTTGACCTACAGGCTTCGCACCAGCTTTTTCTACGCTCGGGCGGTTCTTCAATTAGTTTGCAGTGAGCTAGCAGGCGGTGCAGGGAGCTGGGCAGGAAGGCGTCCACGGGGCAGGCTGAGCCCAATTCGATACCAGTCAACACGGGCGCACTTCTTGGAAGTGGGGCACGGGCCCGCGGAGCAAAGCCTGGTAGAAACCGCCGCCCCCTACTTCGGGGACTTGAGGGCTGGCTCCAGGGGGCAACGTGGTGTGGTTTGGACTCCTGTAGAGTCTCACGATCGGTGTCTTACCTCTGAGACTTTGGGTTTCTGACTCTGGCGGAGTCTTGGCACCCACCTCTGCGAAATGGAAATGCCTCGCCCCCCCCCCCCCTCCAATCCCACCCCTTAGGGCTTCTGGGAGGGCTTAGGAGGAGCGGCACAGGATCACGCGGTTCGGTTTCCGGGAGACCAGGAGCGGCCCCGCCCCCAGGGCGGCGAGCCCCCGGCCCGCGGGCACCCCAGGGGAGGCTGCGGGCGGTTCTGCGCGTGCAACGACCGCCGCCTCCGAGCGAGCGAGGGGGGCAGCCCCCGCCCCATCGCCCCACCGCGGGGGGCAGCCCTCCACGCTCATTCCCGCCCCCGCCCGTGAATCACTGGGGAGTGGGGCCGTGACCCGTTCATGCCGGGAATTGGATCCAGATGTTCCCGCGGCGCGTGCAGCTGCATCTTTGCCTTTTTTGGCAAAAAACGTGCGGCGGCGACGAGAGCGGATCCCGGGCCGCCCCCGCTAATCCCTGGGAAGGGGGGCAAGCGGGCGGAGGGTCTGGGCCTAGACTGGGGACTAGGCCAAGATGCCCTGCGGGATTGGAGGACTACTCTTCGAGGGGGCGATGTGTATCAGGAGGACCCCGCCTCCTCCATTAATCCCGTTCCTATCAGGAACCCGCTTCCCACCCCTCCTTCCCTACGTGGTGGAAAAAACTTGCCGGCAGCAGCGAGGGATGGTGGCTTCGAGGGAATCCCTCCTTCGGGAACCTTCCCACCCCAAGGCCTGGCCCCTCCCTCTCGGCCCTGCCCGGAAGAGGACTGACTGCCCTGCCCTCCATGGCTCCAGGACTGACGGACAAACTGATGATAGAAGCTCCCTTTCCGCTCCCCCAACGCCTCCCCAACCCCACAAACACCCAGAAGCTGTGCGCCCTTAAACTGCTTTATTGCAGAATCTAGAGCAGGGTGTAGGGCGGTCACCCCTCGGCCCATCTCTGGGCAAGACAATGAAATGCAAAGACACTTGATGGATGATGGACGTGGAGCCCCTGCATCCCAGGACTCACCCCCAACCAGCAACCTCCTGTCCTGCTACCTGGACAGGCCCAGCACGGGGTATGGGGTGTGGGGGTCAGATCTGGGTACTGGAGGGAACTTCGAAAAAGTTCGTAGAATAATGGAAAAGATGATGGGTGGGATTTTCTTCCACGAACTTTTTGAAGCGCCTTCTTCTCAGGCACCTCCTGGAGACTTTGTCTTTGGAGTTTAGGCTAGGCTTGAGGGGGGCTGGGTTCCAGGGTCCAGGTTTGGAAAGCTGGGGTCTAGAGTCCCGATCTGAGAAGGGGACTTGGTAACAAGACCATGCATCGCAGGGACTGGGTTGAGTCGAGATCTGGAGTCCGGGTGTAGGGGCCCCTTGGGTCAGGGGTTGCAGTTTGGAGAGGTGGGGCTGAGGCAGAGAATCCTGGAGCCCAGGGGCAGTCCCATGGGGAGGAAGGGCGAGGGCCCCACAGGTGGTCTGGGCGGGAGCCACAGTCCTGGACCCCCACTGTGGGAGGGGCTGGGCCCAGGAGCCCTGCCTCAGGGCCCTGCCTGGCTACAGCCCTGGCAGAGCACTTGGTCTCCATCCGGCACGAAGCCTTGGCCCACCAGGGAGGTGGAGCAGCGGGCGCAGGAGAAGCAGCTGTGGTGCCAGCGGCGCTCTTCGAAGGACACGTACTTGCCCCCACCAAGTCCTAGAGGGAGGCCAGAGGTTAGTTGTGCAGACCCCAGTTCAGCCTGCCCCTCAGCCTCACCCAGGTCCAAGCCCCAAGTCCTGCCCACCCCGTTTTGGACCCAAGTCCCACCTGTGATGGGGCGCTTGCAGCTGCTGCACTTGGGTGCAAAGAGCTCCCCAAAACAGGCCACGCAGTAGGGATCTTCATCCTTGGAGGTGAACTGCTGTCCTGCCAGGGGCGTTTGGCACCCAGTGCAGACCAGGCATTCTCGATGCCAGGGCTGGTCACGGTATGTCACACCTCCCTGCGTCAGCGTCTGTGGGGACAGCACCCGTCAGCTGGGAGAAGGGGGACAGCCAGCCCACAAGGGAGTTCTGCTCACCCCCAACCCGTGGATGTAGTAGAGGTTAGTGCCCCCGCCCCACCTTGTTGCAGCGAGCGCAGCGAGGCGCAAACTTGTTCTCATAACAGGGCACGCAGTAGTGACCACCCTTGTCGGGCACGAAAGAGCGGGCGCCCAGGGGCTCCTCACAGCCGCTGCACAGGAAGCAGTGCTCATGCCACGTCTGGCCTCCATACTCCAGCTTCCGGGATCCTGTAGGAAATGGGAGTCCCACTCAGGCTGTGTCCCAAGCTTTGGCAGAGCACCCTCTGCCACCAGCCTCCCAGAAGAGACTCTCTTGCTCCCTTAGCAGAGCAGAGTGGTCCAGAGCAGTCCAGGCAAATGCAGCAGGACCCCGCCGTATACCTACTGCCCTCATGGGAGCCTTCCACAAGGAAACCCTAGTGGTTACTCGGTGGGCTGCTAACTGCTAAGGTGAGCAGTTCAAAACCACTAGGCACTCGTGGGGAGAAAGATAAGGTTGTCTCCTCCCGTAAAGAGTTACTGTGCTCAATGGCAGTGAGTTTGGTTTTTAGAAACTTCCACACATCTTCATCCCACCTTCGACATGAGTGCTTAGCCTGTTGTAGGCCCCCAGAACCTAGACATGAGGGTCTGGGGGTACGTATAAGCCTCCAGATGCACGAGCCATGACTACCTCAGTACCTCTCAAGTCTCCATGGAACAGGCATGAATCTCGGTATAGGCTGGGCACTTAGGTACTGGACAGGATCACACACACATTCAAACCAAAACCAAATTCACTGCCATTGAGTTGATTTCCCAAGGTGACCTTTGTAGGGCAGGGTAGAACAGCCCCTGTGGGTTTCCGAGACTGTTATCACTGGGAACAGAGAGCCTCGTCTTCCTCCTGAGGAATGGCTGCTTGTCTCAAGCTGCTGACTTTGTGGTTAGCAGCCCAACTTGTAACCACAACACCACCAGGGTTCCTGGACACACACGCACAACAAAACCAAACAAAGCCCAAACCAAACGCCATCGCCATGGATTTGATGTCAATTTGTGCAAGCCTGCGTGTTACAGAGCAGACCTCATCTTCAGAGGCAGGCACGCAGGCAGGAGCCTTTTTGAAAGCAGATCGCCAGCCCTTCTACAGCACTGCTGGATCACTAGCCTTGTTCTGGTACAAATCATGCGTGCCATCTAGGGGCACAAAGAAGATGCCCCCACACCCCCCAATAAGCCAGCCAAGCAAATCTGCCCACAAAAAGTTCTAATGCCTAGTGCATGCTAGATTCAGTACATGCTACACCCTTACCTATTCCAGGCATGTCATTCTCCACCCTGGCTAAGCCCTCATCTCTCCTACGTACCCACACATGCTAAGCCCTCTGGTTATCTGTCTCACTAGGCATGTGTCTTAGCATACCTTTACCTACCACAGGTACCAAAACACATACCTTTCTATGTATGCTAAGGGCCCACATGTGTATCAGGCCTGCTGGTCCAGTACACCCCAAACCCTCAGGAACATCGCAAGCTTGTCAGTTCCTCTACATGCTAAGCTGTCATGTGACCCCAGGCATATAAAGCGCCGAGAGCAGACAAGTATGGCATGCACTGAATTTCCCAGACCCTCCTGTGAGGGTGCAGGTCTGAACACATCCAAGCCTCCATGTGTCTATCTCACAGGCATGCCTGACCGAGATGCCAGTGCCTGCTTCCAGGGGCCCCCGGGGACGTACCGGGCATGACGGTCTCCCCGCAGGCAGAGCACTGCGAGGAGAAGGCACTGCAGTAGCAGTCATTGCAGAGCAGCTCACTGTCCTGACAGGTGAAGGGCTCATCGGCCAGGGAGCGCTGGCAGCGGCAACAGCGGAAGCAGCCCTCATGGAAGTGGCGGTCTTCATAGAACAGCTCCTGCAGGGAGCACGGGAGGGGCACTGACACCCCAGGGCCTGGTGCAGCCACCTTTGACCCCTGCCCTCCCACCAGCCCCACCCCCACTCCACTCCCTGCCTGCTGGTCCGGCCCTTACCCTGGAGTCATGCCCGATCAGCTCCTGGCACTCAGCACAGGTGTTGGCAAAGGTGTTGTCATAGCAGGGCACGCAGTGGGGGCCGCCGTCTGCCTGGATGTACTTGCGGCCATACAGGGATTCACCGCATTTCGCGCAGTCAAAGGCCTCGCTCATGGCGGTGCAGTGGGTGGGCCCTGGTAGGAACACGAGACGGGAGAGGTCACCCAGAGGGACTATGGCGCAGTCCTTTGCCTTCCAGAAAGGGAGCAGGCACCGGAAATGACAGCTCAGAGCAAGGGCGTGGGGGTGGGCGATGAGCCTGGGGTGCCTCTGGGACTGCAGGCGTCCAGCAGAGCTAGTTCTGTATTTAAAGGTGGGGGCCAGGAAAGAACCAGGAAGCAGAAGTTGCTTTCTTATCTAGGCCCGGACAGATCAGGGGAGGGGAGGGGGCTTTTCCTGGGTCAGTGACTCATTTCCTGCCCCAGCCTAAGTTTAGCAACCACTGTCCCAACTGTAAGGAGCACTGGTGGTGCAGCAGTTTAGGCACCTGGGGTGAACTAAAAAATCAGTGGTTCAAATCCACCAGCCTCAAAAACTCTACCTAGAGCAGCGGTTCTCAACCTGTGGGTTGCAACCCCTTTGGGGATCGAACGACACTTTCACAGGGTCGCCCGATTCATAGCAAAATTGTAGTAGCAAAATTACAATTATTAAGTAGCAACGAAAATAATTTTATGAAAAAAAAATGTTATGGTTGGGGGTCACCACAACAAGAGGAACTGTATTAAAGGGCTGCGGCATTAGGAAGGTTGAGAACCACCGACCTAGAGGCTTCATGTTGAGTTGGAGTCAATTCAATGGCATTGGGCTTGATTTTACCTTAAGGGTAAGGAGCCCTGGCGGCATACAGTGGGTTAAGTGTAGGCTGCTCCCTGCATGGTTGTGGGTTCAAAACCACCAGCCACTCTATAGGCAAAAGGCGAGGCTGTCTGCTCTCGAAAGAAGTCGTGGAAACGTCCTGTAGGGTCGCTGAGTCAGAATGGACTCACTGGCAGTGGGCTTGAGTTTGGGCCCGTAGAGTGACAGATCTGACCAGTGGACTCACCCTCTGTTGACTCCCAGAAAGAAACCGAGGGATGTGGACAAGTGAACTTCTATTGGATCTCTTGGGTGAGGGTCGGGGGCCGAGGGATGGGACTGGTTTCCTCCCCTCTCCTGGTCCAGGAAGTGGTGACATGCTGGCCAGCTGCTGGACAGGGGAGCGGCGGACACGCCTGAGGGTATGGAGCACTGGCCTGCCCTCCCAGGAGAATCAGCCAAGAAGCAGGCGCTTCAGAGGCACAGCCTGGGTTTAGGAGGAAGGAAATCCTGCAAGCTGGATGTGGGCTTCCCCAGCTGGGCCCTCTGCCCTCGGGGCTCCTCCACCCCTGCTGTGTTGTGTCTTTGGTCACACCAGCCTGGGTAGCCTGGGCCGGCAACATCTGTAGCAGCTGTGAGAGCCCAGAAGGCCAGATGTCAAGGATTGCCAGTGAACAGGAGAGCAAAATGGGAAGTGAGGTGCCTGGGGAGGAAATGGAGGCAGAAAGAGGGGTGTGCCCACCCCCACCCCCATCTGGTGCAGCCCCAGGGTCACTGTGTCCCTGGGACAGTCTCTTCCTAACTCTGCTGACTTCTAAGGGCTTGGGCCAGGAGTAAAGGGGAAGGGAGGGGGAGCCACTGAAGACATTTCCCCCTAATTCAGGCCCCCCTTAGGTGGGGGAGTAAGCCGAGGGAGCCCTGAGCTACAGACACCCAGCCCCCCACCAAACCTCAGACACTTTCCATTTCTCAGGAACAAAGCATGTTTGCGGGATGAGGTCATACACAGCTGCCTCTGGAACAGGAGCATGGGGGGATGGTACAGGGGGATGTAGGGAAGTGGGGTTCCCAGCCCCTTCTACTGCCTCTGACTGCAGTGGACCCCCAAAGCCAGTGCTCCCCAGCCCTGGCCGCCAGCTCCTCTGCCATGAAGCGGGCTCTCTAAAGGCCAGGACCCGGGCGGGCAGGCCAACAGGACACACTGGGAGGAAGCCCTAAAAGGCAGCCACAGATGAGTCGGGGAAGTTAGAGAGACACACACAAAGAACCCCTCCTGACGCCAGCGAGTGCCGGCGTCCCAGAAGAGCAGGTCCTGGATCAAGTTGAAGGAAAAGCCCTCTTCTTTTCAGCCACCACAAGTGGGCGAGCCTTGCTCTGGCTTGGACTCCAGACTCCAGGCGCCAGCGGACACCCCAAGCCTGGGAGGTGGCGGGGAGCTGGCTCCTCTGAAGGGCTGGCTCTTGGGAGTGCTCACCTTCTCTTCTGTGCAATGGGTGCTCCAGAACCCAGTGTCGGCCTCCAGGGGTTGCAGGGATGCTGGGGCCAGATGCCTTTCCGTTCAGTGGCCTCCCCCCACACCCGCCCGTTTCCTTTGGCCCCACATCTGAGGCAAGGTTGGGCTGGGCTGTCACCTACCGGGCAGGAGGGGGCCATGCAGGTGTAGCGTGGGGCCCTGTGTCCGGGAGGGCCCCGGGTTCTTTCCTTCCTTCCTAGCTTGGCCGCCAGGGCAGCCTCCACCACCTTCCCAGGCCCAGGCTAGCCCTGGACCCGCCCGCCCTCTGGGAAACAGCCATCAGTCACTAGGAGACAGAGGCACCCCAAATAGGTCAGGGGCGTGGCTTCTTTCCTTCCCAGAATCCTCTAGTCTGTTCAGCTGGGCTCTGGTGAGGACAGAATGAAGGGCACTATCAAGGCCCACCTGTCTCTGCCCATCCCCCTGCACCCCACCCCTTCCCTGGCAGGGCTTGGTGGGGGGAGGGGGGATTGTAGGGAGCCCGTTCTTCCAGACTGGAGGGCAGGGGTGGATGAGGAGCAGGGCGGGCAGGGAGTCTGTTCAGTGTGCCAGATGGCTCTCAGCCCCCTCCAACCACTATCAGTACACACACACACCCTGACCTAGACCAGCACACCTGGCACTGGAGCTTCAAATGGCTGGCTAGTGGACTTTTGTGGAGAAATGTCACAGCCCTGGGCCTCAGTCCTGACTCCTTCACTGCCTAGCTGGGTGACCTCGGGCAAGTCCCCGCTGAAGACAATGCAGCACTAAGGCTTCCTACCTCTTAAGGCTGTTGTTGGGATTAAATGGGAGGCTTCTTGTCCAGCACCTGGCAGGTAGCAAGCACTCAGGAAAGGTTTGCTGAGTCTTTTCATGATTAGTCCCACCTTCATTTTGAGAGTCAATGGCAAGAGCCCTGGTGGCATCGTGGTTACACATTGGGCTGTGATCCACAAGGTCAACAGTTTGAAACCATCGGCCTCTTCAAGGGAGAAACACAGGCCTTTCTACTCCTGCGCACAGCTGCAGTCTCAGAGACTCACAGGAGCAGTTCGACCCTGTCCTATAATCGGCATTGACGTGATGGCAGTGAGTTTGGTTTTGGTTTGAAACAGTTTCTCAGGCAGGCCTGGATTTAGAGATTGAGATAGGTCCCTCTGAAAGACATATGTTATACATCCTAATCTTTCTGCCTGTGCCTGCATGGCACAGAGGTCAGGTACGTGGCTGCTAACTGAAAGGGCAATGGTTCCAACCCACCAGATGCTCCAAGGGAGAATGATGGCGCCATCTGCTTCTGTCAAGATCTACAGCCTTGGAAACCCGATGGGGGCAGTTCTAGTCTGCCACCTATACAGTTAAGAGCCTCATTCAACTCACTGCCACGGAAGAACCACTATGCCATTCAGGCTCCTTCACACTGTCAGTTGGAGCCAGGAATTACTCAGTGGGAACTGGTTTGGTTTAGTTTATGCCTGTGCTTAGAACCCCACTGGGGAAGGGGCTGCCTTTGTTATGTGAATGCGGCAGGATTCGTTTGGAGTGTATCTGAGTCAATCTCTTTTGAGATACAGAAGAGAATAAAGCTAGAAGCCCAGAAGGGAGAAGGGTGGGGTGGGTCGGGTGGGGGTGGTGGTCAATCACCAGAGCTTGCGCCAAGAGTAGCGGCTCCAAAGAGACAAGGACCTTCCTCCAGGGCTGGCAGAGAGAGGTAGCACCTTCTCTGAGAGCTGGTACCCCGACTTTGGACTTCTGTTCTGGCAGCACTAGATCCTTAAGACACCCGCAAAAGGGAGCTGGCCTAGCCTTGGCTTGCTCCCTTTTGTTCTGTGTAAGACCAGGACTGGGGAGCAAGGAGAGAACCTCCTCTTTTATAAGGGGCACAGAGGAGGCCTCAGGCCCGTGGAGCTCACTGAGGAGACCAGGAGAGCTGGTACTGGATCTGGCCCTGCCATCCTGCTCCAGTGAGCACAGCCTACCTGCAAGTTCACCCACAGATGCCATGCCCTCCACTGGATACCCCCCAAGCACATTCCCACCCACCACTGCAGAAGGCCTCGCAGAAGGCAGGCCCCACTCTCCAGCTGAGCACCAGGAGCCACCAAGGTGGCTCAGGCAGTCGGAGAGCCCAGGTCTCAAGCCACCCAGATGGGAGCCCTTACTCCGTCTCTGCCTGGGCACGCTGGTGGGCAGCCATCTAGGGGCCAGGGAGCAGGAGGCCTGGGTTAGTGTCACTGTGACTCAGGGTTGGCTCTTGTCCCCTCTTACCCCCCTGCTGGCAGCTCTGCCACTAGAGGACATCCAGCGGCCTTTCCAACCACCCATGCCAACCACTCTGGCCCCCTCCTCCACTGCCCAGGAGGGCCCCACAGCTGTGAGCCAGGATCACCACAGACCCCGCCCCCAGCCCCCAGGAGTTGACAGGAGACTTAAGGGGTGAAATCAACCCCAACCCCAACCCCCATCTCCTGCTACTAGGCACCAACCACAAACTCCTCTCCTCCCTCCCCCCTAGGAGCCTGGAAGTCAGGGCAGTTTAGGCGAAGGGGGATGGGACACAGGATCTGGCGGCTGCTCTTGGGGACAGAAGAGGGACAGTTCATTCACCCCGGGTCCCCCAGGGCTGAAGCAGGACGTCCAAGATTTGAGTTTAAAAATAAGCTGGGGCAGGCTTGGTGGCTTGTGATCTCAATCTGATTGTCTTGGGTCCCATTCTGGCGTCCCCCTCTTTCCGGGCCCGGGTCTACGGATGGTCTGGGAAGCTGCCAGCCAGCCAGCCTGCCAACCTCTTCGCCGCCACTAAACCTCAGCCTCTGGGGTTCCGGCTCCGCTCAGCATCTCTCTGCCTCCCTCAGAAGCTGTCTGCCTGTTTGGCCATCTCCCAACGGGGGCCATCGCCTCTCTGGATGTCTGTCTGCCCCGGTGGAGACCCGGGTCTTGGTCTCCCGGTGTCTCCCACCTCCACCCTGGGAACTAGAGACGGAGCACCAGGAAGCGAAGGAAACAAAAGTCCAGGGCTTCTCCGAGGACCTAGCAATGTGTTTACTAAGGGATCGCCTGAAGTCTTTTCTTAAAAAGAGCCACAACCCCCTATCCGCCCCTGTGCCCGGAGTCCGTCTCTCGATGACTGGACACCCAAGTCTCTGTCCGGATTTTCAGTATCCCCGCAGAAGGAGCCTTAGTCAGCCGCTCGCGTCCCAGTCTCGCCCCACCCAGGGCCCTGCCGGCCTCAGTTTCTCCCACTCTCTGGGTCTCTGCAGGCCGCACAGTCTGTCTCTCCGATTTCAAACTTGGCCCCCGCCCCCGCCCCTCCGGAGGCAGCCCGGGCCTGCGCTCCGAGCTCAGCGCCCGGCTCCCCGGGTGCCCGGCGTCCGGTGCGGGACCTGGGCAGGGGCCGGGGGTCGCAGGCGCCCGGAACCCTTGGGGGCCAGTCCCTGCGTGCCGGGTCTGCGCTGGGATTCGGGCCGGCGCGGCGGGGTGCGCACCTCCCAGCGGGCGGCAGCAGCAGCGGGGTGCAGCGCTCGTGCGGGGGGTGGGGGCAGCGACGCGGGAGAGGGGCGCGGGTTTCGGCGGCTCCTACCTGTGGGCCGGGCTGAGCGGCCGCCGAGGGAGCTGCCGGACAGACAGCCGGCAGCCGACGGACTATGTGGGCGAGTGGGAGTGTGGCCCCAACCCCACCCCGAGGAAGTGAGCTCGGAGCCCGCCCCGCCGGGACCCCGCCCCCCGGCCCCCCAAGCCGGCTGCTGGGGGCCAGGCCCCGCCCCCCCACACCTCCCTTTGGGTCTGGCCGCCCCAACCCCCTCCCCGGCACAGCCTAACCTGGCTCTCCCAACCTTCCCGGCCGTCAGGACCCCGCCCCTGCCGCCTCCCTGCAGCCTCCGCTGCCCTCTCGCCCGCCGCCCTCGTCCCGCCCCCGCTGCGGGCGGGAGACCGCGGTATTCAACCCCAGGCAAGCCAGACAGACCCCCACGCAGCCCAGGGTCGGTTTGAGCACCGAAGCGTCCTCGTGTTCACGCTCTCTGCCCCCTGCCCCAGCTTTTTCCCAGCGGTCACGCTCAGCTAGTGTTTGAGGAAGGCCTTGACCCAGCCTGGGGGAGGAGGTGGGCTCAAGGCGGCCTGTCAGTGGGAACCCAGGTGTGCTCTGGCGCCCCTATAGGGCACTGACCTTCAAAGAATCTCATCCCCCCCCCCAACTCCGAGTAAGCACCTGCCCACCCCAGCTGCACCCTGGCACTTCAAAACCCTGCCTAGGCTTCCACAGTGGCCAGGAATAGTTTTGACCTTTGAGGCCCAGGGGATACCCTAATCCTTGGCCCTTGGATCCCTGGACTTTTCACGGAGGGTTGGGAGGCATGTGAGTGGATGGGGTGTGGCAGAGATCATGTTGTGGAAGGGATCGTTTCTGACCCTCTGCCCCCCCCCACCCCATCACCAACCCCACTCTGAGCTTGAGAGGGTGGTCGCTGCCAGCCTCTCTCTAGGTGCTGGAGGGCACCCCTCTGGGGTCCCAAAGCTTTTCACTGGGAATAAATAACTTGAGGGAGGGGGAGGGAGGAGGCGGTGTGGTCAGTGTGCAAAACAAGAAATGACAAGCCGTCCCTGGCACTAACCTCTGACTTGGAGAGTAGATCCGGTTGCTTTGTGGGGGCCAGGGCTGGGCGTTTGCTGTGTTTTCGTTTCTGGAGTAGAGACTCACATCCCCACAGAGGATCCCCTCCTGAGTCTGGATCCTCCCAAGCTCTCAGGTTCGGGACCCACTTCCTCCCTACTGAGGGCCCTCCTCCGAGTGGCCTGCCTGGACTCCTACTCCAAACTGCCCTCCAGGGCAGGTTTCCTTTCATCATGAAGTCAGGGCTTGTTCCTCAGGATGGGTTGTTGCTGCCTAAGCTCTAGGTTCCCTGAGGGCTGAGACCAGGCCTATCTTGTTGGCCGCTGCATTCTCAGTGCTTCCCCCAATGTCCGACTCATCATAAATGTCATCATCAATACCCTACTTCAGTCTGCGCTCCAAACTCCCAGCTAGGAGTCCAGCCTGTGGGTGGGCCTTCCCTCTGGTCCTGAGATCAACATGCATCGAGGAATTGGTCTTGGTTGGCCTTGTAGGTGCAGGGGTCTGCCAGCCCTGATAAGTCACCAGGGTGACAGAGGGTAAGGATGAGGTCTGCTCTGGGCTCAGGGAAGGTGAAAGTAAGATGCTTTAAAAAAAATGGAGGACAGGTGGCACAGGGGTTACCATTGGGCCAGTAACTGCAAGGTCAGCAGTTCAAAACCACCAGCTACTCTGAGGGAGACAAACGGGGCTTTCTACTCCCATCAAGAGTTACAGTCTCTGAAACTCAAAGGGGCAGTCCTGCCCTGTTCTGTAGGCTCTCTGTGAGTCAGTCTCGCCGGGTGATAGTGGGATGAGTGAGGAGGGAAGGTGGTACATGAAAGGCAGAGTCTTAAGCCTCTGCTCTGTTCTCAGGGCTTGGGACTCGCCTGAATGGCCTTCATTATAATAAACCAATGTTTCCTGAATGCTTCCTTTGCCTCTGTTCCTACATAAGTTGTTTACATCGAAGAGCTCGCTCACTCATCCAGCAACTTCATGAGATAATTATGTTTATCCTCGTTTTAAAGATGAGAAAAGGGAGGCAGAGTGAGACAACAAATAATGGCAGAACTTCAAATTTTAATTCTTACACCCGAATGCCAAAGCCCCCCTTTGCCAAAGACAATCGTAAACATTGAGCTCTTTTGCCTCTGTTGTCACTTATACCTTTGCCTTCTCGTCTATTGAGTAACTGGCTCCCTATCACATGGTGTTGTGGTATTGGATGAGTGCACACAGTAGGTCTTTTACATGCGGTAGTGACCCCTATGCCTCCCATCCACAAACCCTCTCATGGTCAAATGTCAATGTCTGTTGCTTGGCTTTGGTGTTTGGAAGCCAGAAAAGGTTAGGAGCGCTCCTGGGGGGAGGGAGGGAGGGAGGCCAGCAGAGGAGGAGGACTGTGGCCTTTTCCTCTCCCTTTCCAGTCCCTGATGGGCTCACATTTCCCTCTCCACTCTATTTCCGTGGGCCCAGGAGGACGTGCCCTGGGAAGGTCTGGGGCTCAGCCACTTGGACTCTCTGTTCCTGTTCCCCATCTGTCCTCCCCTGCTGGCTCTCTGAGGAACAGGTGTGTTGGAGCCCGGGGTTGGAAGCAGAGCTTTGGGAGCGCAGTCACTGGCCTGGGACCTGGCTGTCTCTTTACCCGTCCAGCAGGTCCCCACATTGCCTTCCTTGTCTCATGGTGGAAAGGGGCTTGCTCAAGGTCCTCAGCTCTTCTATCCCTTAGAGAAGGTTTTCAAACAGAGGCCTGTGTGCTGACGGTCAAGGCCTCTCATAGTTTCCTCTATGAGGTGCTGAATCACTCCCAGATGCCTGTAACCACAAGCCCTCCTTCTCCCAGCGAGATGACGTCTTCCTCCTCTAGGTGCATTGCTCACTGGAGCCTAGACCTCCTGCAGGCCATGTGGAATAGCAAATTGCCCAGAAAACACTCTCCTCATGACCCCCAAACTGCCCACGGGTCTGTGGATGGAGAGGGTAAAAGAAGTGACTTCCCCTGAGCATGGGTGGGGAGGGTGGGAAGAGGAGTTAAGAGGCCTAACATGTATGGTATGCCTAGTCATTGCCTCCTTTAATCCTCAGGAAAACCATAGGAGGAATTTTTATGATTGCCATTGCACAGATTAGGAAGTGAGGCTCAGAGAGTTTGAGACTGTGACCCCAAATCACTAGCCCATAAGTAGTTGGACAGTTCAAATCGAGAGCTGACTGTAGGATGCC